>NC_083228.1:96404960-96707990 GCF_032191835.1 Heteronotia binoei | reverse complement strand
CAGAGCTGCATGGATTAATTGTAGTAATAATTTGGGGAAAATAAATTATTGTGTAATTTAAAAAAAAAAATCTCAAGCCAGCATTATAGATATTCCAATAATATTCTGTGAATAATTCATTTACAAAGCCTTCTCTCATCTATTGAATAAATTATTCACAAAGAGATCACAAATAAATTTACAAAAGAAAATTAGTTCGTAACCTTTCGAAAGACTGAAAAGCCAATTGACCTCCAGTAAAACATTTCTAAAATAGGGAATTAAAAAGAGACTGTGTGATATGCCACACAGAATAAATAAGAAAATGAAATGATAAATAATCCAGACATAAAATTCAGGTTCTTGTACTTATGTTTGGATCCAGCAGTGTTTTTGGGGTCTGGAGAGCAATATCACAGCATCACTGCCAGTTTGTACACTGAAGTGACATTGGAATCATCTAGGAATTTGTACATCTCCAACTACAGTGATGGGGAAATTCTTTGAGCATCATGATGTCACTTCTGGGTACAAACTAGAAGTGAAGTCATGTGACACTGCTTCCTGGCCATGGTTTTTGCTCCTGCTGAAGAACTCCAGCAGCCCCGGGGTGGGAACTTGCCTGCTGTCCCCAAGGAAATAGCAAGCTAGTTGTCAATTTATCAGACTACTTGTGTTAGTCTGTGGATGAAGATGCAAGAGAGAACTGGTAAAAGTGCTCATCTAGTAAGAGATGAAGGGGGGAATCTGTGTTAAGCCTGTGTTGGCCTAGGACCATTTTTGTTTTGTAGAATGGTAATTTGTTTACATATTTATCAGATCTGTTGATATCCAGAAGATTCAGTAATAATGTTTCCTCACCTGGTCTTCAGTGCTAGTTCTGAGCCTTACCTAGACTTACGGTGCAAGAATCACAGCTTTTTAGGCATGCTGACTTCAGACCTAACACTTTCTGTCGGAATTTACATCATGCTAATGTATCCTTGAACTGATTTTCTCCATGCAAATTAGCCAGTAAGAAGAGTGACGGGCAAACACTACTCTGTTTGAATTGTAATATGATCACCAATTACAAGCTATATGTTTGTTAACTGAGCCCACAGAACTGTTCTAAATTGCAAATGTGCTATGCATGCACATTTTTGCATCACTTTTCTGAAGTTGTCACTGTCCCTATCCCCTGTCCCTATCCCCTGTCTGTCAAATTCACCTGTTGAGAAGGAAAAAGAGCTATTTTACTTTTCTTGATTATTCCAAGTCTGCTGGAGATGATGAAGCAGTAAGGTTTTGCATAGATTGCTTGACTATCATTCCAGCCTTGCGTAGTTAGGAAGATGAGTTGTTTTTTATACCTTGCTTGTCACTACCTGAATGAGTCTCAAGGTGTCTTCCCTTCCTCTCCCCATAGCAGACACCTTGTGAGGTGGGGGGGGGGGCAGGCTGAGCGAGTTCTGAGAGAATTGTAACTCAAGGTCACCCAGATGGCTTCATGTGAAGGAGTGGGAAATCAAACCCAGTTCTCCAGATTAGAGTCCACCACTCTTAACCACTACACCAAAGTGTCTCTTGCTTGACATGCAAAGCTGAGTGGGTTTGTGTTGGGTGTTCTAAACAGGTTCACAAATTATTTGTGTGTTCTTGTGTCTTTGCAATACTACCTAGTAACCATGGTTCAACCCTGCTATTTCCAAGCATGCACCAACATGTTGAATAATGTCAACTGCAGACCACAAAAGGAGCACAGACACTGAAAAGGTAGCTGATTTAAAAGAGTAATGACTGTGGGATGTCATCCAAACAGCGGTAAATTGTGGGTATGCGCCAACAGCAGCTGTCTGGAAATCCACCATGCTGATTGCTCCCAAATGCTCAAACATAAAAGCAGTCAAACAGCAGCTCATTTTAAATTACAAAGAAATCATCAAACTAATCATATGGGGTGTTCAGTTCAAGAAAAACTGGGCATTGTAAGGAAAGAAAGTTCAATTTCCAGAAATCTTATATGCAAAAATCAAATCATCAGTTGCAAATGGTCTGTTCCCAGCACCTATCAATATTGGGACAATAGCACAATAAAAGCTTATGCTGAGGACCCTACTAGCTCCTAATGAAAGAACTGCTTAATATCAAGGACTTGCTAAAACCCTCTGTTATTTAAATTCAGTTAGCTTTCCACTACCCAGTTCATCACATAATGTGTTTGGTGCCTGCACTGCTGTGACATGATGCTCTCTTTCATTTTAGAAGGCAAATTTCATTTCTCATCATATTTCGTATGGTTTGTAGCTGCATGCATTTTCAAACATAAGATTATGAATTACATCTTTAATGACTACCCTTACACCACTCCATTTACATCAGAGACTGATAAATTACCACTTCTGGTACTTCAGGTCTCTACTTCACATGTTGATTGGCACTCTGCTGATCATTCTCAGAGCCCTTAGTTACCCTGGTTACTTATTTTCTTTCCAGCAAAGAGATCCTGGTTCATCAGATTTAATAAGAAATGGTATTAATGTATTGAGACAATTTTTGCCTAAAACGAAGTACATGTTGAATTCTGGCGTCAAGACTGGTCTGTTAAAATTTTATTGGTTGAAATAGTTATACCCCTAAATTTCCATAATTGCTTAGTTATTAACTTTTTAGCAGTGGATTGTTCAGTGTATCACAAGCCTCTGCAGTTAACTGACATCTAGGTACAATGAATATGAGTTTTGTGATGTATTATGATGTATATTTGTGTGCGTACCTTTAAATGAGGTCTCAAAAGGTAGTTTCTGTTCTTCCCCTCTGGGATCATATGGGAGGGCTCTCACTCATGTCTTGTCCTATGTGTGTGTTGGTTGCAGGCTTCCAGTATGTGTCTTATTATTTTCCATCTGTAAGTATTCACTCCCAATTGGAAGCAATAAAGGTACGTCTCACTGAAAATACTGGGGCCTCCTGTGTTCTGGCTATTGGGCAGGACTGAAGGATGCTCTGATAGGTAAGTTTACCCCTATCCATCATGCCTCAGAAGATACCACAAGGCCAGAAAAATGGGATCACAGCAGTAGGCTGTGTCTTAAACTTTTATATGTTGATCATACCTTGCACATATGACAGCAGAATCAATATGTATGCTGCAAGAACCTATGCATATATAGCTAAAACAAACAAGGGGTCTTTACACAAGGTGAAATGAACAGTTGGAGTTACAAAAAAAGGCATGCTGCTAATCTCATCCTCCTTCCAGATGTAGGCTGTACATAGGTATCACTTGCCTGTACATTGTAATTTAAGGGGATCAACTGATCTAACATTTCATTTGTATCTTCATTTTCTGAGGCTATTACAACAATGCTATATTTTAGGAAACATAGTTGACTGGCAGTTTTCTGTGGTCTATAGGCTAGGAGCTAGTTAAGTATTAGAGATGCACAATTATATATTAATTTCTTTTGATTTTGTGCATGGGAACTGTTTTATCTGCTTTTTGTTGTTGTTTTTTGTTGTTGTTGCAAATTCTCCTTCTGTGACTGTCAACTATGGCCTCAGACTAGGTGACTGACTGTTGGCTGGTAGTCAATTTCCCAGGGATCCTTGGCCTCATAAATCACCAGGCTTACAAAGTGCCAGAAACCACTGCCACCACCTGTATTTCAGTCCCATTCCCTAATACCACTGTGCCTTTCAGACAGGTTTTCTTGGCTCTCCAGGGTTGCTTTGGAGATTATGGCCTCTGGTCCTCACTGCCCTGGCAAGGGTCCTAGTGCTGGGAATTTTTCTCTTGTGGCTGCCTGCCTTCAGTCTTCAAACCCTTCTCCTTCTCCCTCACCCCTTCCAAGTTTCTTGGCTTCCTCCTCCATTGGTGGGCTTGACTGTCTTCCTGGTCTGTTCTGAGATTTGGACATCTACATAGGTCCCACTGACAGTCCCCTGCTGCCTCACTCTCTATGCCTTGCAGACTCAGCCAGGCTACTAGATATCCTGACTTGGTACTGCTGTCTTCTGTCCATGGTTCAAGTGTGCTTTCCTCCTCACCTCTCCCCTTCCTTTGATCCCAGCTGCCTTTCAACTGTCCTGCTGATTGGAGCATTCTCCAGCCTCCTGCTGGCTTCCTTGCACTTTTTCCAACCTGCCCTGTATTTTTCTGATGAGGTTATCAGGAGTGAGTTGATGCTCTCAGAGCCCCAAGTTGCTGTCCAAGAAATCACACCTACCTTTTTATCATGTATTTGTATCCTACATGCCATCTATAAACAATTTATGTGCTATTCAACAAAAAAAGGCATCAATTTTAATAGCAGTGTTTTGATCAAGACGAGACCCAAGGATTCTTAGCTTATAGCTATGCTAAGTGAGAGACAGAAAGTGCAATCCTAAGATAGAACTGCCTTTTTTTTAAGGGGAGGGGGAAAGACCAACATGCTGCAGCCAGCTTGCACAATTTGCAAGTTCCAAAACTGAAATGCATCACACCAGCCATGCATTTGATGTATTGCTGAGTGCCACACACACACACACACACACAGAGTTTTTGCAGTCCTGGCAGGCAGCCCAAACAGAAGGTGTACTTTACTCTTGGCACAGACAGTGGCTTGATTTGGTTAGTTCTTCAGTAACTTGCAGTAACTACAATGCAGAACATCTACAGCTTGTACCATTATCATGTGGTCTTTATAGCAATATCGAAGGATACATTCTTTTTGAAAAATTAAACCCCACTGCACAAATCTATTGTAGTTCAAGATGCTACTTAGTTTTGGAGCAATATAAACATTACAGAAAAAAATATATTGCTCTCCTGGGTGCCATTTAATTAGGGTGAGAAGTACAGTTGATTCCTTCTCTCTTACATGTTTCAGACCACATAAAATAATATGGTGGGTAGGTGTGTCTTTCATCTGCACTTGAGGTGTGATGAAATTTCACAAGCTCAATTGACATATCCCTGTTCAAATTTTGTTTCTCCCTTGTGTAGATTGAAACTTGGTGCCATTTTCTGTTGTTGTTTTCCTGTAGAAGGTACATTTTAAAAAGTCATTTGTTTATCATTTCATTTCATTTCATTTTCATTTGATTTGATTTATATCCCGTCCTACCCCACCAAAGCGAGCTCAACAACTCAATGTTATACAGTATATGTGTATTTATTAAATATATGTATTTATAAATACTACATAAACTGCATAAAAGAAGTACTTGAATCAACAATACCAAAAGCAGAAATTGCCTGTGATGACAGTGTACAGTATATTTAAGGAGTGGGGAGAAACTTGCCCCTAACTGGGAGCTGCCACAAGGTAAGTGAAAGGCTGCCATAGCTCTGCTGCAGCAAGAAAAAGGTAGCCACTTAGCTGGTTCCAGAGAGAGACCTCCCAGCAACAAACACTCCCTGTCCCCAGTCTTTGCTCAGTGAAGCAGCAGGGTGGAAATGGGAAGGGAAAATGATGTTGATCATAGCCTGTTGATCATTTACTGTTTCAGAACAGGAAGTAACATTATGATGCTCTTGGAATTTTCAAACTTTTATTGTATAAACCACAGAGCTTCAGAAATCCCTGGAGTGCCATGGCACCACTTCCAATTCCAAACAGGAAGTGACATCCTAGCAGTTTCCACCTCCCCAATTTTGAGAAATGGCAACTCTGTCATCAAGCAGGGCTCATGGGTGGGTCCCTGATGTGCCAGAAGGGAAAGTGGCTCCCTGAGTCTTGTGAGGAGGCTCAGATTACTCATCAGCACATGGGAATGGCTAGGGGTCACACAAAATGTGAAGTGGTGCCTTTACAGTGACTTGAGAGGGAAGCACTGAGGAAGAAGTACCTGGCTACCCACCATACTGCATACAAAAAGAAATGGAGAGAGGACCAGGAACCAGGTGTTTTGCAAGCTCCTCCTTCTACTCACCTGAGGCCCTATAGATCAGCAATTTACCTGAGTGTGCAGGTTTCAGATTCTTCTCCAATGTAAAAGCAAGCAAGCAAACAAAAAAGACATTTCCCCCTCTATCTTTAGTCTGTGCACTGATTCCACATGTTTGCCATTACAACTGATTGCTCTCAATTAAATGTGGCAAGCAAAATAGTTTTGATAGAGCTCTATTGTTATCAGTCATATATAGAACTCACATGAGATTTGAACATTTGAATTAATCATTACATTTCTTTTAAGCCACTGCCACTCTGATGGTTGCACAGAAGAAGCATCTCTGGTTGAAATGTTCTTGGTCGTCAGCATATTTTCAGCCTCCTGTGCTGCCAACAAGCTATTTGAAACCTAGAAAGTGACAAGCATGGCAAGTCTTCCAATAAATAGCTCCACTCCATTTTTAGAATTTTAGTATCGTAGGAGCTCACAAGGAAGAAGGTGAAGGAGGGCAAGCAGCCAAGCAGCTATAGAGATTTTACAATCAATATCCCTTTATAGAAAAGAGTGCTCTTTTTTTCTGTTAATCCCTTTTCCCTTAAGGACTAAGCGCCAAAACAGTGACTTTTTCATTCAGTGATGACTCATTAGGTGGCAAATTTTGTAACACCAAAACACAATAGAACAGATAGCAGACAAGCTTGGCTTGGGCTGGAGAGGGGAAGGTTATTCAAAAAATGACTGCTTTGCCAAAGACAAATGCTGGATTACTACTTTGTGTTTTCCAGCTTCAAGTCTAGATGGTGCTATCATGCTTGGCTTTTTGCATTGTGTTTTCTGAACTTGTGATACTGGAGAGGAGGAGAACATGCCCCGGATTCTGTTTGTGGGGGCTGAACACAAATGGAAGCAACAATCTGCTGCTATGAACCATGAATGTCAGTACAAGTCTCTGTTCTTTTTGAATGCCACAACAATCAAGATTTTAACAAGTTGAAACCTGTGATAAAAACCTGTCCCTTCCTACAGTCTCGCTCTTCTCTGGGGAAGAGCGAGACTGTAGGAAGGGACTATCACTGTTCACTGCTGGAAAGGGTGGTCTCATACTCCTGTTAATTTGACTAGAGTTTATACAGTTTACCTGAGCAGTTTTGGATTGCGGATAAATTTTGTTTCCTTCTTGTTCTGGAATTTTGCTTTATGCTGCATTTCTCTGCTCTTGCAGTCCAGTTGAACTTGGAGAATTTCTAAAATAAATTCTGGAATCAGAACTGACACACTTTACCACAACTCTCAATTTCTTCCATGCAGCTGTATATTTTTCTCCCTGTGTGTTATATGTGCACATTGGGGGGAAAAAAATACAAAAAAGGCCCCTGACTTGAATAGCCCAGGCTAGCCCAATCTCATCAGATCTTGGAAGCTATGCAAGGTTGGCCCTGGTTAGCATTTGGATAGATGGGAGACCACCAAAGAACTCCAGGGTCATGATACAGAGGGAAGGAATGGTAATCTACCTCTGAACATCTCTTGCCTGAAAACCCTACAGGGGTCATCATAAATCAGCTGAGATTTCCACCATGGATACAGTCAAGCATAAATATTTCAATACTCTTTTTGTGTGGTGTTTTATTGATGAAGATGCAACTATGTGTTCATATTGATCCACATTTCTTTTTGTGGTGTTTTGTCAGGGAATAGACACATATCTGGAGAGGCAGGATTTTTGAGAGAATTAAAAATTATGGAGTGCTGTACATACTTTGTACAAAATCTGGATATAAAAACAGGACAATGAATGGATGGATTTATCTATTGGTCCCACTTCAAAAACTAGACTAGATGCTGAGAACTTCTGAAACTGGGGAGAAATTCTGGGGGAAAGGGGGAATATTGGAAGCTCATATCTGGCAGGCAGCTCTGTCCCATTCCTGACTTTGAATTGGTAGACTTTCTTAGAGGGACCAATAAAACTGATTGCCAAATACAGGATCTCTCCTTCATGACTCTTTGAGGCTCCCATGGGACTTCACTTAATTTTAGAAAAGATTAAGTAGCTGGCAAGTCCTGGCTATTGCTTAAAGGTTGGGATGCATTCCCCATCCTTTGAAAGGATGGTACCGGTGTGCTTTCTCTCTCCTCAAGCCTCCATGCTCCTTTCCAACAAATTTCATATTCTCTTTACCAACTGAACTTATTGCCTCCCTATATACTACTTCATATTATTGTGCTTTAACAGTTCATGCCAGTAAAGGAATATAAGCCGCAATCAATTTCAAAGTTATGTTCCACCCACCATGTCTTTCCCCCCAGCTAAGAACAAACTGTAGATGACTGGAGAAGGCAATGGCAAACCACCACATAAAAAGTCTGCCTTGAAAACGCTGTGATGTGAAGTCACCCCAGAGTTGGAAACGACTGGTGCTTGCACAGGGAACAACCTTTACCTTTAAGAACAAACTAACACTTTCAAATGGCCAAAATTCACAACTGCTTCCACACTAAGGCACATTTGCACAGCTAAGTCATTCCTTTCCACTAATGTTTTCAAGTCCCCAGCAGCCTCCGGCAGGAGACTTTTCTTGCACATGCAATGTGTGTGCGGCATGATGGCATCACCCAGAAATGCTGTCATCACACCAGCAGTGCCACTCGCCAGTCGCTCTAGGCATTTCCAGGAAAACTCTATGGTTTTCCCAGATGCTAAAGCAATTTGGGAGGGAAAAACTCTATGGTACCTCCCAAATTACTAGAGTTTCCGGGAAAACCACAGAGTGTCTGGGAAAACCATAGAGTTTTCCCAGAAATGCCTAGAGTGGCCGGTGTGCGGCATTGCTGGCATGATGATGCCAACATGGGCCAGTGGATTGGGAACCTCCAGGGCAGCCCTACTTTCCACAGTCAGTTGCAACAGCATTTAAAATTGGGTTGTCAATTTCCACAGCATTTAAAATTGGTTTATGGTTGCCAAGTCCAGGTTGGGAAATTCTTGCAGATTTGGGGGTAGAACATGAGGAGGATGGGGTTTATGGAGGGGAGGATCCTCCGTGGGGAATTATAGAGTCTACGCTCCAAAACAGCAATTTTCTCCAGAGGAATGATTTCTGCCATTGAGAGATCAGTTGTGTTTCCAGGAGATCTCTAGGCCCCACCTGAAGGGTGACAATCCTAAATTAGTTCCACACAACACTAACTAAAAGGTTATATTTCCCATTAAAATTCCAGGAATGCCGGTCTCATAGGTAGAATTCTATGTTCTATGTTACCTGCCCTGAGCCTTCTAGAAATCTAACATAATAAATAAATAATAAATACATCTCTTCATGAACATTTCCTTTTGGTCTTTTGTTTACTGCTGGGCTGTGGGATACAAGATGGTGTCAGACTCATAGCTTTTGTTTTATCCAATTTCTTTTAGTTCTTTTAGTTTACTTTTAATTCATGATACTTTAATACTTTTAATTCACTGTGTTTTGGAGGATATGAGACTATATTAAGGAGGACTTGCTCTCCTGAAGGTGGTTAGACTATTTCTGAGGTGCTATTGTTTACTGTTTTGTTTATTGCCTAATTATTTCCTGTTCACTCACAGCTTACCGCAGCACTCATGAATCAATGGTTAATTATCAGTTTTTTCCCCATAGGGTTTTTCTTTTTGCAGCAATTATTCATTTTTTTTAAAAAAAAAATGGTCTTAATAATAAACATTGTCACAAAGAAAAAAATATTCTTAATAATAAAAATGTGTCAGAAAGAGAAAAACAGTATGAAAGTTCCACTCCTCTGAGTCACAGAGAATAATAACTGATTATTAGCCATTAATTCAAAAGTGATCAGGAAGTAATGAGTTAAGCTGGAGGAAGGCGGGAAGGAGAAATATGTAAAGGAACAGTAGGTGCTGTAATAAGGTGTGTGCATGCTTTAGATCAGGGGTGGCCAACAGTAGCTCTCCAGATGTTTTTGCCTACACCCCATCAGCCCCAGCCATTACCCATGCTGGCTGGGGCCGATGGGAGTTGTAGGCAAAAAACATCTGGAGAGCTACCGTTGGTCACCCCTGCTTTAGATAATAAATCTGGTATTAAAAAGATGGTAGGGAAACAATGAAAACACTGGAGCCTCAAGTAATAACCTAATGCCTGAAGCTAGAAGGCCCAGGAGAAAAAATCTCTAGCCATTCAGTTCCAACTGGGGAGGGTATGATTGAAGAGAGAACCCAGGGAGAATGAAACATTGGACCTTACCTGAAGGTTCTTTCTCTTCAGAGGTGGTGAAATCATTCAAACTTTTTAGGTCAGTAGGGCTATGCAAATTTTTGTGTGGCTCCTATTGGAGATATCTAGGTTGACCTGGTCATGTCCAAGCCCTTCTGTTTATATTGTGGTTTTTGTTTTTGTTCTTTACAATACATTCCCTTGTGCTTTCTTTTCCATTATTTCTCCACCCCTTGTGTCTTGAATTATCTCTCTCCTTTTTGGGGGTAGGTGGGAAGTGAAGAGAAATAACCTTCAGGTAAGGTCCAGTGTTTCATTCTACTTTGGTGGTGGTGGAGAGTCATCCAAACTGTTTTGCTGTACCCCCAAGCTGTGTTTTCAGTTGGGCTCTTTGTCTGAACTTCATAGTTCCATCATTTCTTACAGCACCCTCCTACTGAAGGCTGTTTCTGCTGATGACACTTGATCTATAGTGTCTCACAGAGTGGAAGATGATTCCCTTGTGTCATCTTCCCTGCTGTAGCCCTGGTGGAGAAGTTTTGATGGAGTACACAGTGAAGACCTTTGGTGGTGTCAGACCTTATGCCTTGTATGCCTTAAAGATGCATTGCTTGACCCAATAGGTGACGGTGGACTTGACACCCTTTTGCCTTGGTTTTGTGAACAAAGTAAAACAAATAGCGTATCCAACTGCCAGAACATATCCATCCTGTCCAGGTACATCCACATCCAACTTACCATGCCCATCTTTTTGGGGACAGAAGAATGGCAATGTAACTGGCCAGCTCAGATGAAAGGCTGAATTTACCTTGTGTATGAAGGATGGATCCATCCACAGTGAAACAGATTGTTTTTGGAAAATGTACAATACCTTCCATAAGGATCATGCCACCAAGTTTGATACCCTCCTAGCTAATGTCACAGGTATCAGAAAGGTCAGCTTCCATGAGTTCTGTTTACTTCAGAGGCTTGGATAATGGTTTGATACCATGGATAAACTCCATGTAGGGAACCTATGTTGGACCAGTGGAGCCAATTGTCTTGTCCCTCTGAAGGACAGTAGTCTTTGTGGTTGATTTCGGTGAAAGGCTGAGTTGGCCGTGAGTACAAAGTAAGGGCTCGTTCTAAATGCTCTTGCAAAGTTGCCTAGTTCCCTTCTGGTAGATAGTATTGCTATTTTTGATGCCTTCCTGGTAGGCATTTATTTGTGGGGAACTCACTGTCCTTATTGGAGATGTGTAGGTGATCCAGTTCTTTGTTTGTTGCCCATCTTTGCAAGTTGACCACACATGTTAATATACGTGTGTGTGTGTTGTGGCTGGCCTGCTTGATGTACTGTGATTAATAAGATACTGGGCCTCAAATATGCCCTGCCATGTTTTGATTGTCAGTTGCAGCCAGGCTGGGCCTGGGTGAAAGGCAAGGCCCTGATGCACAAGAACTAATCTGGTTGGTAGCCTCTCGGGAAGTGGTCTATTTTTGTCCAAGCTCTGAGAACCATTGTTGTCTTGCCCAGGCTAAATCTACAAATATTATTTCCATTTCTTCCCCCCTCCCCAATACTGTCAAACATCCTGCTGATGAGAAGAATGGAGGGAAAGGCATAAGCCGTGCCTGTGGGCCATGGTCAAAACAAGCATCTACTCTTTTATTAATAATTTTACTTTCTCTCTTTTTCTTCAGTTGCCAAACCAAATATTTTCCAGGTTTATTTGCTCCCTCAAAAGATTTCTGCTGCAATCTTTTCAAATTCCGTTCCAGTTCTTTATTTAACAAATGTCTCATTTGTGTTTGTAATATTGTAATCTCCCTCATAATTTTCTTTTTCCCTGGCCTTTTTCTCAGTTCCCCTTCTTTTTTCTTTATTTCATTTTGGATGTCCAGCATCCATTTTTGTTTTGCCCTCTTGTCTTTATTATTCAATGTAATCAATATTCCTCTCATTACTGCTTTATAAGCATCCCACACCATCTGAAATTCTATATCTTCTTTATCATTTATTTGGAAGAAAGCTTTAGTTTCATTTTCTAGAGATGTCACTATTTCTTTATTCTGTAGTAAATCTTCATTCAATCTCCATCTTCTCGACTTTTTAGACAATTTTGTAATCCACATTATTGGGTTATGATCAGCCCCTATTTTAGGTAAAATCTCTATGTTCTTTGTTATAAGGCCTTAATCTTTAGTACCCCACAACATGTCAAATTCTGGAAAATTCTGGAAAAAGTTTTATGTCTTGCTGAAAAAAGGTATAGTCCCGCACTTCAGGATTAAATTTCCTCCATATATCCTCTAAGTTTTCTTGTTTGACCAATTCAAAAAAAGACTTTGGCAATTTTCCTTCCTTATTATTTCCTCCCACCCCAGACCTATCTAGTGTGTTCTTAATTGTGGTGGAGGGAAGAGAGGTGGTAGATCAAGAAGGAATAGAAAGAGAATTCTTTAAGTATTATGCCAAATTATTTAAGGGTGTTAAAATAAAGAAAGAAAAGATGGAAGAGTATTTACAAAAGATTAAATTAGCACCCTTAACAGAAAATATGGGAAAGTCTTGAATGATCCAATTGAAAAAATAGAAATTGAAGCAGCAATTAATGCAATGGAAAATGGAAAAGCACCTGAACCAGATGGATATACAACTAAATTTTTTAAAACCTTCAAAGAGGAGTTAATTCCGAAACTTCAGAAATTGATGAACATTATAAGAATAAAAGGGAAAATACCAAATACATGGAAGGAAGCTGTTATTTAATTGATTCCAAATTAAGATAGAGATGTCACGAATGTAAAAATTATAATGACTATAAAATATAAACAATAATCTTGGCAGAATGGCTTAAACAATATTTGATACATTTTATAAAGGAAGATTAAGCGGGGTTTCTCCCCAAAAGGCGAATAAGAGACAATATTAGAACTGTTGTAAATATTGTAGAATATTATGAAAGACATCCAGAAAAGGAAGTAGCATTATTCTTTGTGGATGCAGAGAAGGCATTTGATAATTTAAATTGGGACTTTATGTTTGCAGTAATGGAGAAAATGGAGTTGGGGGAAAACTTTATAAGGATGATAAAAGCAATATATACTGAACAATGTGCAAGGTTATGTATAAATGCAGATCTTACAGAAGACATGATAATTAGCAAAGGTACAAGACAAGGCTGTCCACTTTCCCCACTGTTGTTTATAATGACTCTTGAAATCTTACTGATGCAAATCCAAGAAGATAAAGAAATAGAAGGATTAAAAGTAAAAGGATTTACTTACAAATATAGAGCATTTGCAGATGATACAATGTTTATAAATGAAAATCCCATACAAGTCACACCTTTGTTGTTAGCTAAAATACAAGAATATGGGGAATTGGTGGGACTGTGTATTAATAAAGAAAAATCAAAACTTCTGTGTAAAAATATGCAAGGCAACAAACAAAAAGAACTGCAGAAGATAACGGGATGTGAAGTTACCGCTAAGGTAAAATATTTGGGTGTGGAGATAACAGTGAAGAATATTGACTTGTTTAAAAACAATTATGAGAAGCTATGATGTAAAATGGATGAAGATATGATAAAATGGAATAAACTTAATTTGTCATTGCTTGGCAGAATAGCTGCAATTAAGATGAATATTTTGCCAAGAATAATGCATTTGTTTCAAACTATTCTGATTGTGCAAGACAGTAAACAATTTAATAAATGGCAAAAGAAAATTTCAGAGTTTGTGTGGGCTGGGAAGAAACCAAGGATTAAAATGAAAATCTTAACAGATGCAAAAGAGAGAGGAGGATTCCAATTACCAGATTTAAAATTATATCATGAAGCAGTTTGTCTAGTGTGGATAAAAGAATGGGTGTCGCTGTTAAACAAAAAAACTTTTAGCGTTGGAAGGTCATGGAAATAAATTTGGCTGGCATGCTTATATGTACTATGGGAAAAAAAGATGGATGTTTTTTTTCTCTCTCACCATAATATAAGAAATAATTTGCTAAATACTTGGATGAAATATAAGAAGTATGGTGATGAGAGAAAACCGCTATGGATAGTGCCAGCAGAAGTAATAAAAATAACAGCTGAGATGGGTGAAGAAAAGTGGTTGTCATACAATCAACTATTAAAAATACAAAGTGGCAAAATAGAACTGAAAACTGCTGAGGAGTTGAATAATAAATATGATTGGTTCCAAATGCATCAAATAAAGAGCTTGGTGGAAAATGATATTAAAACTGAAGAAATAAGAAGAGAGCAAACAGAAATGGAAAAAGTTCTGCTTGGAGACAATGAAAAATTAATATCAAAATTGTATAAATTACTTTTAAAATGGTCTATGGAAGATGAAGTAGTGAAATCTCAAATGATTAAGTGGGCAATTAATGTAAATAAAGACATACAGATGGAAACTTGGGAATATTTGTGGAAGAATTCTATAAAGCTTTCGACGTGTCATAGTATTAAAGAGAACTATTTTAAAATGATGTACAGATGGTATATGACTCCTAAAAGATTGGCAAAGATGAGCAATAAGATGCCAGATAGATGTTGGAAATGTAAAAAACATGAAGGTTCTTTCTACTATATGTGGTGGACTTGTGAAAGAGCAAAAAAGTATTGGCAGATGATTCAACAAGAAATTTCTAGGATCTTGGGATACGAATTGGAATTACAAATGGAAAAATTTCCAAAAGAAGATAGAACTATAATCTGGTATTTGCTTTCAGATGCTAGGACACTGTATGCGCAGTTGTGGAAGCAAAAAACAAACAAACAGAAAAATGGGATTGGATTGTAAAAGTTATGACATGGAGTGAAATGGATAAATTAACAAGAATTTTAAGAGGCTATGACTTAGAAGTTTTTAAGATGGAGTGGAAAAAGTTTTGTTTGCTCTTTGTTTGGTTGAGTGGGCTAAAAAGGAGAAAGAGATTGAGTGATTGAGAGTGATTGCTGCTGATTGCTGAGGAGTGCCTCTGCTCCACCCTCTTTGCATTTTAAGCCAAGCCTTGCCAAAGGCTGAGCACATCTCACAGAGGTCTGAGAGGAGCAGAACAGGGCAGAGCAGCTGGAGAAGTTGCTGGGAATTTCTGAGTGTTGGAAGACTTCATTCTGAGCTTGTGGGGCTGCCTAAAATTCTGAGGTGTGATAGCAGGGGAACTTTGTTTGCTCTTTGTTAGGTTGAGTGGGCTAAAAAGGAAAAAGAGATTGAGAGTGATTGAGAGTGATTGCTGCTGATTGCTGAGGAGTGCCTCTGCTCCACCCTCTTTGCATTTTAAGCCAAGCCTTGCCAAAGGCGCGAGCCGAAGGGCGAGAGCTAAAGGGCTCTTGGCCTGTGGCTCTTCGCCTGGGGGCTCCCTAAGGACCAGGAACCTAAGGACCAGGAACTCAGATCCCTGATTTCCTTGTTCTCCCAATAAGGTAAGTTAAGGTAAGGTAAGTTGACCCTCCAGAGGGGGAGCCACTTAAACAAACAGCATTTAAAGAGGACCGTATATATATATATATATTCCGGAATATATATATTCTGATTCCGGAATGCCACCTGTCGACTCTGCAACAAGGAAGGCCACATCGCCTGTGCCTGCAGATCCACATCCCGAGCACGCGTCCCGCAAAGATCTGCGCACTCCGAAGGCCAGCCAGACTTCGAGACCGACGCTCTCCACGCCCACCCATACCCGGTACAGTACCTACCCTCGCCAGTCAGGCCCTCCAAAATCCGGGTCAATGTAGGGATCGGGGGGGTGCCCTGCCAAATGGAGGTGGACTCTGGGTCAGCATCATCTATTATAGCGGCACAGACATTTTTTAAAATCCCCACCAGGCTGAGGCCTCGTCTCAGGGACCCGGGGTTTACCTTAGTGGACTTCCAGAAGAATAAGGTGCCTATCTTGGGAGTGGGCCCGGTCCCAGTCCAATACAAGGGGTTCAAGGGCCAGCTACAAGTGCTAGTGGTCAAGAACCACCTTACAAACCTTTTGGGTCTCGACTGGTTCAAGCCCCTGGGAATAGAGATCAGGGGGGTCAATAAGACTGTCGGAGTGGACTTTAACAAGGTTTGCAAAGAGTTCCCGGCCGTTTTCGATGGCACCTTGGGCTGCTACACGGGTCCCCCCGTTACACTACACCTCGACCCCACAGTGCAGCCTATTAGGCTTAAAGCGCGGCGAGTTCCATTCGCGCTCAAGCCTAAAATTGAGGAGGAACTGGATAAACTGATTGCACAGGGAATACTAGAGCCTGTCACCCACGCAACCTGGGAAACTCCCATCGTGACTCCAGTCAAGCCCAGTGGGGAGGTGCGGATTTGTGGAGACTATAAGTGCACCTTCAACAAGGCTCTTCAGGCCCACGCATACCCTGTGCCCATCGTCAGCCACGTTTTAGCCACCCTAGCCGGCGCAAAATTTTTTGGCAAGTTGGACTTGGCCCAAGCTTACCAACAGCTGCCGGTGGATGAGGCCACGGCCAATGCCCAAACAATTGTGACCCACTGGGGGGCCTTCAGAGTAAAGCGGTTGCAATTTGGCGTGAGTGTGGCTCCAGGGTTGTTCCAGGAACTCATGGACTCTCTTTTAAAAGGACTTCCCGGAGTCACTCCATTCTTCGATGATGTGCTGATCGCTGCAGCCTTGCCTGAAGAATTCGTCGCCCGCCTTAGAGGAGTCCTACAACGTTTTGAAACAGCCGGCCTCAAGGTCAAACGGGAGAAGTGCCTCCTGGGCGTGGATCGGGTGGAATTCCTGGGGTTCTCCATCGATGCCCAGGGGGTCCACCCCTCCGACGCCAAGCTGCGTGCCATCAGAGATGCTCCAGCGCCCACCAACAAGCAAGAACTCCAGGCCTTCCTCGGCCTCCTAAACTTTTATCATGCTTTTCTCCCCCACAAGGCAGCGGTGGCCGAACCCCTGCACCGGCTTCTAGACAAGAACCGACCCTGGGCGTGGGGCCGCCAGCACGCTAAAGCCTTCCAGGATATCAAGGGCCTCCTGATGTCCAACTCCGTCCTTGCCCATTTCGACGAGACCCTGCCCTTGGTCCTTGCATGCGACGCATCCCCTTATGGCGTGGGGGCAGACTCCCTGATGGGACCGAAGTCCCTATCGCGTACTACTCGCGGACCCTCTCGTCGGCGGAGCGGAACTACGCCCAAATCGACAAAGAAGGGTTGGCAGTTGTGGCCGGCGTCAAAAAATTTCATGATTACATCTACGGCCGGCCCTTTACCCTCTATATGGACCACAAACCCCTCTTGGGCCTCTTTGCATCAGACCGGCAGACCCCTCAGGTGTTGTCCCCACGGGTCCTCCGTTGGTCCATTTTTCTAGCCGGCTACACTTACACCCTAGTGCATCGCCCGGGCAAGGCAATGGGCCATGCTGATGCCCTGAGCCGCTTGCCCTTGCCTGACGTGGATCCCGATCCAGCCCCGGCTCATCAGATCCTACTGATGGACATGCTTCCAGACAGGCCATTGCTCGCCCGCGACGTTGCTGCCCGCTCCGCTCGTGATCCAGTCATCTCCCGTGTCTTGGACTGGGTGGGGAGGGGGTGGCCCAAGGGCTCGACTGGGCCGGAATTTACTCCGTTTGCAGCCCAGAAAGATGAACTATCCACCCACAAAGGCTGCCTACTATGGGGCAACAGAGTCGTCATCTCCAAACCCTTGCAAGACCAAGTGCTTAGAGCCCTGCACGAGGCACACCCGGGCATAGTCCGCATGAAGGCTCTCGCATGGAGCTATGTCTGGTGGCCCAGCCTCGATGCAGAAATTGAGGCTTGGGTTAAAAGGTGCCCGACATGCCAGGTGTCAAGGCCTGACCCCCCACGTGGCCCAGTGCAACCATGGGAATCCACCAAAACCCCCTGGTCAAGACTGCATATGGACTTTGCTGGCCCCTTCCATGGGCGGACTCTACTCATACTAGTGGATTCATACTCCAAGTGGTTGGAGGTGGTCCAGGTGCCCTCGCCATCATCACAGGCGACCATCACGGCTCTGAGGGCCATCTTTGCAACCCACGGGTTGCCGGAGACCATCGTCACCGACAACGGCACAGCATTCACGTCCGCAATGTTCCAGGACTTCTTAGCCAGGAACCTCATCAGGCACATTCGCTCTGCCCCGTTTCATCCAGCCACCAACGGCCAGGCAGAGCAGATGGTGCGCACGGCAAAGGAGGCCTTGAACCGTCTGGGCCCCTCAGACTGGCTAAAAGACTTGGTGTGTTTCCTAATGGCCTACCGGACCACACCCACCGCCTCCACAGGTCGCAGTCCAGCCGAACTCCTCATGGGCTGCCGCATCACCACCCTGCTGGACAAGCTGCACCCTGACCGAGCCCCAGACAGGCGACCGGCGCCGGAACACCTTAAAGCCCCCAGAGGGTTCTACCCAGGTGAGACAGTGTGGGCACGGAACTATGCCACCACTGGCCCCGCCTGGCTCCCTGGAAAGGTGGACCACGTCACCGGACCGGTCTCCTATGCAGTGACCTTGGAGGGTGGACATCTCCTGAGGCGACACATCGACCAACTCCGTGGTCGCCTGCCTGCCAGGGAGCCAAGGTCAGAGGCTCCAGATCCGGACAACGTAAGTCCCCGTGAGCCTGACACGGAACAGGGTTCCGTGGAGCCCGCTTCGGCCCAGCAGGAGGAGACCCCCGACCACGCAGCTGAACCCAGGTCTCCCGGGGCCGCCGTCCCAGATGTCTCCAGCTCTGCAGCCGCGGAACCACCAACCGAGTCGAAACGCCCAGTCCCCTCGGAGCTCCGACGCTCGACACGAGACCGCCGCCCTCCGGCATATCTCCAGGACTATGTCACCTGATAGCTGGAACTATGGGGGGAGGGGTGTTGTGTCCTAGGCTCAAATGGGAGAACTGTTACTTTTGGAGGGAAGCTGAACAAGCCAAAGCTTGTACTCCACACCAGGGTTCCAGAGAAGGCCTAAGCGTGCCCAATCAGGGGAAGGATTGAAACATAAGTAGCCAACATCTAGGCTCATACTGCACCCTGATAGGCCCTTAGGCCCCTGTAAATAGCCAATCCATGTACATAGTTAAAGACCAATCAGAAGGGGGCAAGAATTGTATAAAGGAGCGGGAGGTTTGAATAGAGCTCAGTCTGTGTTGGTGTTCCTGAAGTAAAGCTTGCTGAAATCACTCTCCGACTCTGGTCTCTTACTGCGCCAACCCCAGTACTTTACACTGCTGTAATTGTGTGTGAATGGCATGTATTCCAGATTAAAGAGATGGTAACCCATGCTGACCTTCAATTTTAACTCTACAGTTTGACTTCATATGAATATTACAGAAGCAAGACATTTAACTGGAAAGTAGAGATGCTATAGCTCTATTCAGCCCTGTAGCCAGGATTTGAAAAATTGGGGGGCCCTGATTTTTTTTCAGGGGGCTCATAGTGGCCCCAACCTCCATGGCCTTCTCTCCTACCACCGCTGAGGAGGAAAGCTGACAGCTCGCTGCCATACAGCCTCCCCCCTCCCCACAGCTGCTCCAAGGTGATCCCTTTCCACCACTCTTCCAACAGCTCTGGTGGGGAGCCACTCAGAAGTTTAGATACGTGCCACATGGACTCTTGCTCTTACCTGTAGCATGATCCAACTAGGCAAGCCCAGTGGAACAAGGGGAGGGGGTGGAAGGCATCACCAAGTCGCAACTGACTTCTGGGGCTACAAGATCTCCAATTCGGATTTCTTCCTGTCGGAGAGCGAGCTGAGACTGCCCAAGTGCAGCTCCCACCCTCATTCGGGTGGCCAGTGAGACCAGGCCAGAAAACCCCTGCAGGTGAACATCACCTATCCACTGATCCCCAGCCCCAGACTGCAGCCAGGACCTCCACTTGTCTGCACCAGCCCCCTACCCCCACCACCCCACTTGAGGGCCAGAATGGCCTCTTCTTGCAGGTGCCCTCTAGCCCAACGTCAGCCCAACGTGGAGCTTAACTTTCAGTCCTGGGCGCTGAAAGTGCCCCCTTGTTTCTGCTTGCTGAGGGGTCAGAGAATTCTTTCAGCCCTTAAGCAAGCAGAAGTAACCATGTATGATGGCAAAATGGAGAAGGATGCAGCTGAGGCACTGGAGGCTGGTTAGGGGCCCCAAGTCAGGGGGCTGTGCCCCCACAGGCCCCCTCATAGCTATGGGTCTGGTTCTATTATTTGCCATGGGCAGCGGGAGGGATGATGCTGGCGTTTTACTAACTGTAAAGGCACACATGCCCTAGCCTTATCCATTCACAGAACTGCCACCTTAGAACTGAAACCACATGCATCCTTGCAAGTTCGGTAATAGAATAGATTTATAGACTCCTCTTCTTCAAGTGCAGATGTTTAATCTGAATTCTCTGACAGTCTGGCTGTTTTACAGCAAGCTGGATATCAAAGTTCCTTGAGACTAAGAAGCACAGGAGTAGGGCCTTCCCTGATTGCCTGATCAATATTCCACTTGAGTTAAGATATCAGTGACTGGTTATTGTGCTTTCTGATTAAATTTCACAGCCTCTTGCCTGACATGCAAGTAGTAAGAAGTTCTATTGCAGAACTAATTGCCAGGAGGACAAGTGATTTTCTTAACCTATAATTTTCTTTAAAGCACTAGGAATAAACCAGTGTCAAAAGATGCATGGCTACTATGCTAACATTAATGTTCCAGGCACTATAAAGAACTGACTTTGATCTTACAGAGCTAGGGGTGCATTCATATACACTAAATAACATGCTTTGCAACTGGATTTTCACTGTGTAAGAATAATCCACTTGTGAACAGTTGCCATGTAAAAGCAACCAATGTGCATATGCAGGCTAGGTTTCATGTGCATGTAGTTGTAACTTGCCTCTTCAACCATTTAAGCGGCTGTAATAGAAATTTCAAATAGGTTTATCTGAGTATGTATGAAGTTCTCCCCATCAATCAGATTTGTAATATTCTCTATATGGATTCAATTAAGCACTTTTCCACAGTGGGGTTGCACAGATAAATTTAAGCACATGCTAAGCATTTTTCATTGAAGTCAACTGAACTGTAAAACCATGGAATCATAGAGTTGGAGGGGACCTCCAGGGTCATCAAGTCCAACCCCCTGCACAATGCAGGGAATTCACAAATACCTCCCCCTGTCTGTTGTGAAGCTGAATGACATGCTAGTCCAGGGGTGTCAAACATGCAGCCCGGGGGCTGAATTAGGCCCTCCAAGACTCCTATCAGGCCTCCAAGCAATTGGCTGTCATCTGCTTCCTTCTCCCTCACTCTTTCTTCCTTCTGTATAACAACTTGCTTTGCCAGGCGTGCTCAATCACACAGGAGCTACAGAGTAAAGCCTGTTTTCTCCCTTGGGGAGAGGGATAGCTTGCTTTGCCAGGCTCTCTCAATTGCACAGCAGAACTACTGAGCCAAGCCCTTCTATCGACTGAGGCTTCTCCCCCTCCTGGCCCTCTGAAGAAGGAAGGAAAGAGCCAGAGCTTCCTTTGTCTAGTTCCCTGAATCCCATGGGAGAGATACAAAGAAAGCACCTTTAAGACTAATGAGTGCTAATGTTTTATGGTAAGGTGTTTTAAAAAAAAATCTTTAATTGTGTTTGTCTGTGTTTTTTTATAATGTTTATATCTCTGCTACCTAATTTTAAATAGGTACACACACGGCCTGACCCAACATAGCCCAGCCCAACAAAGTCTCATTTATGTCAGATCCAATCCTCATAACAAATGAGTTTGACACCCCTGTGTCCATTTGTATTATACCTCTTCTGTGTTCATTCTCCAATTTTTGGCAAAAATAACCTCTCGGTTATGATTTTTTGTTGTTGTTGTTGTTCTGGGGATCAAGGATGAAGATATTTCTGGATGCAATACTGACAGTGCAATCCTAAGTAGAGTTACACCCTTCTAAGCCAGTTGATTTCATTAGACTTGGAAGTATGTAACTCTGTTTAGGATTGTGATGCAAGTGCATTTTCTTACGTTAATTCCGTTAAATGAATGGCACTGAAACTGAGAATGATTAGGTACTGAGGCTGCATTTGTGTGCCTACACAACTGCGAGCAAATACCATTGAAGTTGTCTGGGTTTTGTTCTACATAGGTGTGCTTGATTATGCAAATTTGTGTGTTGATTATAAAAATTTGCAATTCTTCTTCTAACCAAGGCTAAACTCTATCTTTTAAGGCTAGTTGCTGTGCTCATCTGCCAGATGTAAAATCATATACTGTTGGGGTGTGTTCACACACACTCAATAACATGCTTTGCAAGTGATGACTTTTGCATTGATAGACTTATAATATTTATTCCTCTCTTACACTCCTCTTCCAGAAATATATCTTAGATTTGCAGTCACAAATATCTTTGTAGAATCCAGATGTTCACACAATCCATTAATTCAGTGCACAATCTGCATGTTTGGGCAACAAGCCCTGCCCTATGGTTGCCAGTCCATGGGAGACCAGATAAGACAGAAACATGGAGGAGGTTGTCAAGCAACAGCATGGTATCATTTGTAAGACAACCCATAAATGACCTAAGTTATCTCTAGGAATCACTGAAAACTCTATGGTTTTACCATAGACATTCTGGTGAGTCTTAGAGAGGTTTTCCTAGAAGTTGCATTGTACTGTTGCTGATGGTGATTTAAAAAAAAAAACTTCTCCTGTTGGGTGCTAGAGTGGCAGCAGGTACGACCCATTGGACATGAGAGCTCCAACCCCTAGTGGGCATATGGCAACCCTACCCTGCCCTAAGACTCTTCCTCTATGACATCTAATATGAAACAGTTTTCTTACAAATGCTTGACTATATGATGAGCTAATTCCTTGCTCACCAAAAAACAGGGGGCAGAAAAAATTACATTGTCATATAATTGTCATGGAGTATGTGGCTCTTCTGATCCTTCTCTTACATGATTGTAGTAGTGAGACTGCTCAGTGTTGGGAAAGTTTAAATATATGAACTAACTGGGGCCGTGTGACCTATTATGATGATCCGATCATCTTCTCCCTACCTTCCCCCCCACTCCATAGTGCTGAGTAAAGAGAATCCTAGTGGGATTGTTGAGGAATCAGACTTGGAGACAGAGATTAGAGTTTGCACATGAAATTCTCTGAAGCATCAAGATTAGCATTAGCAATGTGCATTGCTGATACAAGATGAACCCATAGTGGTACTGTCACTGACTCCTATTGAAACTATGAATCTCATTGAATAGTAGCCTAGGGGACATGAATAAAAAATATATGGAAAGAAGGAAAACTAAAAATGAAAGAAGCATTCAAGACATCAAGCTCCTGAGGCTAGAAGTTGATAGCCACAGACATTAAGAAACACCGATGAAGATAGCGTTGTCAGGGTGATAACAGATTATGAAATGCCTTTTTAAAAGTAAAAGGATTCTGCCACATGTCCAAATAAATCAACACTCACTAGGACTCCACTGGGCTTGATTTCTTCCTCCTGCTGTAATAAGCATGCTTGATTGCCAAGGCCTGCAATTCCTGGGGCCAAATCAAAGATATAATATTAACTTCTTTCAAAAGATTCAGCAAGCAAAGCAACAGAAGAATGCAAATAAATCAATTCTGCATGCTTAAACCCATCTCCCTTTTCAAGCATGCTTGGTGATGGAAAATGATTTTCTTCCCACCCTGTCTTATCATTTCTAGAGTTATGAAAAATAGATTTTTCTTACAGTAATGAAGCACAGAGGGAGGAGTGGCTTCATCTAAATTGATTACCTTTGAGATTGCAGGCTGGTTCTCATTAGCTTTGTTAAACTGGACCAGAACCTCAGATTGAAATAATCCTTGCATATATTAAGGGCAGTGACAAGTTGGGGCTCCTTGTACTCTATTAGACTTTTACAAGGGCCCTTTTCCTCCCCAAGAAAGTTTGCTAATGTATTCCTGGTCATTTGGGTGCTTAGCAGAATTTGAGGAAATGTCTAAGGTCATATTTAGATAATCAGTGAATGAAACCAGTCTGTGCATTCTACACCTATCAACAATTTATGTTACTGTGTGACTTTAGAACAGAAGGAGCCTCTAAGTGTGACCCACTTTAAAGTAGGCTTGCCACATCTTTCTTATTTCAAATACTCTTTCCTTCTTTACAATTAATAGAAGTTCTCAAGGAAGGGGAGAGATATGCTATAACTACTAAAAAAAACCCCATCCATACCCTACTTTAGCATTTTACAAGGATTGCAGATTTGAAGAAAGTATTGTTAATGTTCTATATGCACAATGCATCATTTTCTTATGAAATCACCATGTGTTCCTCATTCTAGAGCTCATCTGATCAGGTTGAGAAGCCTTGCCTAAACTTGGGAGCCAGGGTAACTTTCCAATCCCCTTGCTTCTCTCAACTATTATAACAGGACAGGTGAATGTAAAGCACCCCACTTACCTAGAAAAAGTATTATTTAACCACATGTGCTATCAAGAAAAAAAGAGAGATGTCTTAAATTCAAATGCACTTATATACAGCATGTTTTTTTTTTCAAATTTAAAAACCCTGTTGGGATAAGAAAGAAGTCAATCCAAAGCTTGAAGTTGTCATATTACTCTTAACAGCTGGCAGCTTTAAACTGAAGCACCCAGTTGTCTCTCTCTTCTGCCAAAAGAGCATAATCATTCTAAAGCAGAGGTGTCGAACTCATTTGTTACAAGGGCCAGATCTGACAAAAATATCACTGTATTGGGCTGTGCCATATGCACCATAAAATGCACATGAGGTACTGGATATATAAACTTTATAAAGCTGATTTTGTTAGCCAAATTGCCCTCAAAAAGAGGTTGGGGAATTAGTCTGACAGCCAAAGATGGCCAACTTAACTGGGGTTAGAAACCTGTGTATACAGGAGGTGGACTCCCAAGAATTTCCCTTTAAATAATGAGAATTTTGATAAACTATAATTGGTTTTATTAGAAAATTACTGAAACATACAAGGAAATAAAATCACTCATCGATCACACAGTTCCTAAGAAAAATAAAGATGAACATTACATAGAGAAACATATAAAGGAAAGACATACAGGGCTTATACTTTACTAATGTTAAAGATTGCAAAAGGAATGTTCCAGTAGTGAAAACAATAAGGGGAGACACGAGTATGGAAGGGCCCAAAACAGTTTTGGGGTGCAAGTCTGGTAGGTAAGACAAGACATACCAAACTGGCCATGTGCTGGCCTTGATATAGCCAAAATTGTGCCCTCAGGAGATGATGTCAGGTGGTCTGTGACATGTAGGTCAGATGACCTGTGACACTGTATGACACTTCTTATACACCTCCTTGACATCATCAAAAGGGGCAGGCTCCCAGGAGGTTGACCAGATTAGTGAGTCATGATGGGTTTGTCTAAGGTAAACTACCTTAAACAAAGAAAACAATTGGTCAATTTAGAGCCACATTGTAATCCACTGTAACACCATAACTAATACAATGGGAATGGTCTGCATGAAAGGATTATGTCCTCAGCAACAATTTTTTCCTAAGGTTTCTTCTTTATATACAGCGATCTTCTAAATGGGTGACAGGAACGGTCTTTGTTGCATGGGTGGGCGTAACAGCAAGCTCTATTGCAGGGGTGGCCAACAGTAGCTCTCCAGAAGTTTTTTGCCTATAACTCCCATCAGCCCCAGCCTTTGGCCATGCTGGCTGGGGCTGATGGGAGTTGTAGGCAAAAAAAAATCTGGAGAACTACCATAGGGATGTGCAAAAAAAAAAAAAATCGTAATTACACGGATTCGGAATTATACAGGGGGAAACATTTGGAATCCCCGTATACTGCTGAATACCGCACTCGGAATAGCCTCATATACAGTAGATGCACGGCTATTTCCGAATATACGGCCCTATTATACCCTATGGGCCATTAAAATCAATGGCAAATAGGGTATATTTGAAGCTGCCTGGAGGAGAGGGGGCTTGAAGGAGAGCCCCCAAATTTGCAGGAGACCTGCAGGAGACTCTCCCCTTCAACCCCCCCAAGTCCCAAAAAGATTGGGCCAGGGGATCCCATTCCAGGGGTACCCAAAGAGGGTGCCCCTATTCCATCATTATACCTTATGGGCCATTGAAATCAATGGCAACATAGGGCATCATTAGAGGCTACTGGGGGGCAGGGGGGTTGAGGGAGAGCCCCTAAAACTGCAGGAAACCTGCAGGGGACTCTCCCCTCTAACCCCCCCCCCCCAAGTCCCAAAAAGATTGGGCCAGGGGATCCCATTCCAGGGGCACCCAAAGAGGGTGCCCCTATTCCATCATTATACCCTATGGGCCATTGAAATCAATGGCAACATAGGGCATAATTAGAGGCTACTGGGGGGCAGGGGGTTTGAGGGAGAGCCCCAAAAACTGCAGGAAACCTGCAGGGGACTCTCCCCTACAAAATCGCCAAGTCCGAAAAAGATTGGGCCAGGGGGTCCCTGTCTTTGGGCTCCCCAAAAGGCCCATTGCTAACAATGATGGGGAAAGCCCAATTAGCCACTTCCTCACTGTAATTGTCGTGGGGAAAGTGGCTCTGGGGAGCAGGGGTTTTTGAGGAGACCCCCCCAAACTGCTGTGCAGCTTCAGGGCACTGTCCCACACAAAACCCACAAGACCAAAAAAAAAAAAATTGGACCAGAGGGTCCAATTCCTGGGGCACCCAAAGCTAAACCTAACTTCACACCAGAGAATCTCCATAGGACCCAAATGCACTACATCCCTCTATCTACTCTATGAACCCTGTAGGCCTGGAACAAATATAAACTCAGTTGCCAACATCACTGCCACAGAAAACACAATCGGCTCAAGGTCTGCTCTGCAGACCTGGCTGCAGCAAACCCAGATGCCAGGTCTCCAGCCCTGCCCCAAACAACACAGGGAGAGCTAGCCAACCACAACAAGCCTGCTGGTTCTGGGTCTCTCACCCAGGTGCCAGCTTCCCTGCCACAGAACACACAATCTACAGATGCCAGCTCTCCAGCCCTGCCCCAAACAACATGGGGAGAGCTGGCCAAGCACAACAAGCCTGCTGGTTCTGGGTCTCTCACCCAGGTGCCAGCTTCCCTGCCACAGGACACACAATCTACTCTATAAAAACAAGAAAGTGACCCAGCCCACACACACCCTCACCAACCCCCACACCAAGCAGAGGTAATTTAAAAAAAACAAAACAAAACCAGCAGAATCACAAAAGGCCAAGTGTTAAAAAAGTGGCCTTTTCACCAACAAGAAAGCTCAGGCCAAATAAGTCAACAACACCCCCCCCCTTAAAACCAGAACCAGGAAAAGGGGGACAAAAGTGGCCTTTTAAACCATGGAAATTAGGCCAAACAGGCCCCCCCCCCCAAGAACCAGAAGAGAAGAGTAACAGCAGCAGCACAACACAGCAGCAGCAAATCAAACACTGAATACTTTTAAAACAGTAAAAAAAATCACTTTTAACAATACAGGAACTTTGCCAACCCCTCCCCCCCAAAAAACCCCTTCACCCTAACCCCAAGAAATCCAAGCCACCCAAATCAGGAGAAGTAAAAGGACACTGCACTTTTAAAAGTCATCTCACTAAATTAAGATATGGGCAAATTGGCAAACCCCCCCACCCCAGGCCCCCTCCCCAAGCTTTGGATTGGCTACTGGGGCTCCTCTTCCCCCTCCCCCACTCCCTGATCCCAGGGAGGCTATGGGAGAGGCGGGAAAAAGCTACCAAAGGCGGGAAAGTAGACAAGCAGCTCCCCTGAGGCTGCAGAAGCCACTTTCCCACCTTTTGCATTGACATCAGTATACTTCTGAATATCTATTCGGAGGTATACGGTGAGCCGTATTCGGCTGCTGCATAATAGGTTCCAGTTGGAATCGGCTGCAGCCGATTTTGTATACAGTTCGGCAGAACCGAATGCACATCACTAATACCATTGGCCACTCCTGCTCTATTGTTTAGTGGCTGGCTACTTCCATTTTCATCTGAATTGACACATCTGGAGTATGTGCTGCTCTTGCTATGCCCACATGGCTGCTGTACAGCAGTGGTTTCCAACCTTTTTGGCACTGGGGACCGGCACCAGGGCCAGCCTGCCCACTGCAGCTGGAAAAACTGCCAACATAGCTGCGGGCAACTCGCTGAAGAAGCAATGCTGCCCTTGCCTCTTCTCCACTTCCTCCCCCCCCCCCCCCGCCCTCTCTCTCACCTCCAAAAGCAAAAGCAGCCCTGGAGAAGGAACCAGAATCTCTGTTTGTGTTTGTATATGAGAGAGAGAGAGAGAGTGGCTTGTCTTTGTATCTCTCCCATACAAAGCAGGAAGCAGCCACCAAGCTTTTGTGAGCATGTGTGTGTGTGATAGAGAGAGACAGAGAGACTCAGAGAGAGAGAGAAGGTGGAGTGAGGAAGGGAGATGAGAGATAGGAAATAGGAAGCAGGAAGCGAAGAGCCACTGAGGGAGCTGGGAGAAAGCAAGTGATGATGAGGCTGCTGCAGCAGACCTGGAAAAGGAAGCAAATTTCCAAGGAAGTTGATTGGAGGCCCACGGGCTGCATGTTTGACACCCCCATTCTAGAGGCTTTTTACTTCTTCCTGCATCTGCATTAGAAGACCATTAGTTTCTTTTTTACCTCTTACATACCATCTTTTTCTGCCTCTTTCCCTCTGTATCCACTGATGGAGAAATTAAAAATTTAACTGGGTTTAGAGAAGGTGTCCAAAATCACTACTAACAACTGAAGTAGAAACTCTTTTCTTTATTGATTGACGTGGAAACTGCACCACCGGGGGCATGGCTGGGACTAATAAAGCCCCTAACCACACCCCTTGCAAAGCCCCAGATGGAAAGAGGTCCGTTGGTCTCATCTCCATCCGGGATGGCAAACACGGCCCCCGCCCTATGCTGCCGTACGTTGGCGTGGGCGGGAAGGGGCTGTATTGCCCCCCCAGTCAGAATAACAAGGCACACACAAAGTGTTGGATAAACAAACAGGGCAACTTTATTGAACCATGGCATGGGGCAACCTAAACTACCGAACAGGCCAAGGGAAACCCCGGACCCTTCCCTGTCCGGTGAGGGCGAGCCACCCCACCCCCAGCATTAGCCCATTTGTACTGGCTAATGCCAGGCCGGCGAAGGCCGGGTATACCCTCCACTGCCCAGGCCCCACACCCTGGAGCAGCCTGACAGAGGAGGGAACCCTATGGTGGGCATCACAGCAGACAGCCATACAGCCCAGCTGCTGTTCCATCCTGCCACTTCCCCTGAAACAGGGAAAAAACTGAGGGTGCTCACCGGTGACCTACATAGCCCAACTCACACTCCTGCCACCACAATGCCAAGCCTCCGCTTAGGCAATTGCACCCACCGGTTGGCCCAGAGCCAACCGAAGCCCCAGCCGTAGTTCGTGCAAAAAGGCCCTGTTACCCTTCACGGACAGGTGGACTCTGTCCTGCCGATATAGGTTTGCCAACTCCAACCTTATTGCAGTGTGTGGCAAGTAAACGCCCAGGCCTCCACACAGCACCTTCTTAATTGCCCTGTTGGCCTTGCGCCTAGCCCTTTCAATCCCAGCAGGATCCCAGGCCATCCTCCACACCCTTCGATTTTTGTGGTCTGAAAAACTGAAAATCCTCCAGCTGCTTAAAGTTCTAGAAATGGAAGGGGAAGAGAAGCACAAACTTTTCTGACTACTGGAATTTAAGGCAGCTCAAAAAGAAGTAATTTTTTCATTGCAGTGTCAGGAGACTAACCACCCTTGTGGCCATAATTTCTATGTCTTCCTATACTCATTGCTGCTTTATGCAGCAAAATTGCTTGTTGAAGGATCTGATTCCTGCCTACCAATGTGATTTCTAGATTGGCCCCAAGGGTTCCTCCTGGTGAAAAGTTTTTTTGAGTGTCAGTTGTGATAATTCAAAATACCAGTTACTCCTATATCATCCAGGTCTGAAAAGAATTTGGCCCATCCCCTAGCCGCGCCACAACAGTGGCCGTTGGCAGGGGGGGGGCATTTGCCTCCCTGTCGGAGGAGGAGACGGCGTGCTTTTCCTCGCATCTGGGGCTATGGGAGGGCGGAGCGCCGGGACTATAAGAGTCCCGGCCCCATCCTCAGCCACAGTTGCTTCTGGCTCTTGGCCCACCCACCCGCCCTTCAGCAGTACAGGTTTAACCGGTCGCCTTATTAGGGGCCAGGTAGGATTTTTTTCACTCTCTCCTGATTGGCTTGTGGTGAGGTGTTTTTTGCCTACCTTGTACTGCTTGTTAGAGAGGGACAGTTGGTAGTAATTGGTTTAGTGTTGGCAGAATGAGCAAGGGGCTACGGAAGCCCAGGGGAGCACCCAGGGCACCGCACCAGTTGAGTGCAAGCTATCAGCAGGAGTGGCAGATGGGCTCCATGGCTCAATGTTGCAGAATGCCAATTGTGTGATCCCTCCCCACAAGACTGGCTCTTCCTGGGTGATTATGCCAGTGTGGGGTAGGATGATCTGGCCTGGCCGGCCTGCCATGAGCCAAACCTGTGGCTCTTGTCAGGGGCAGGGTGGCTCGCTCATACATGGACAAGGAAGGGTCAGGGGATGACCCAGGGGCTTGTCCGGTTTCTGGTAAACCTTGCCATGCTAGTTATAGTTTGGTTATGTTCAATAAAAGGCTCATTTTACCAATGTTATGTTGTCAGTCTCTTCATTCCGACCTTGGGGGGGGGGGGCAACATTACTTGTGCAAGCATATATATTCCCCCTCTCCCTAGGTAAATATGTCCCAGGTCACAATTACATACAGAACATATTGGAACCATTGGGACATGTTTTCTTTGTCCTGTTGTTCTACGTTGGGTTGTAAATGCCACTACAATGGATTATGACTCCCTTGGTGGAGCACAGAATACCTATATGTATGTAGAGAACAATGTTCCCTCTAAGCTGCAGAGTCTTGTGAGCAAAAATTCTATTTTGTGAGCTACTGGCATGCAAGTTGTGAGCTCCTGGCATGAAAGTTGTGAACTACTGCATAAATTAGTATGTTCTAGGGTCATCCTTCCTGTGCTAAGACAAATTTGTGTGAGCTGGAAGCTAACATTCTGTGAGCTAGCTCACACTAACTCAGCTTAGAGGGAACACTGGCAGAGAAATTTCCTTTTTTATGAAGATAAGATTCATTTTTTAAATTCTAAAATTGTTACATGATAAATGAGTAATTCCTGGAGTCACTTATGAAAGCTATTTAGCACTTCTGCTTACACAAAACTAATTGCATTAACAAAACAATGCAAAGTTTAAGTACAGGCTCATTATAGGTTGGATACTGGCCAACATGCCATTTGAGCAACTGCCTCTAAAAGGTTTTACAGAGATTGTGGGAATCACAGCAAAGTAGATCTATGCCTCTATATTTCCAGAAGCTAGCTTGCCTTCTGGAAATATAGAGGCATAGATATATCCAAGGTGACTCACAATTCACAAATCTCAAAATAGAATATTAAAAACAGCTTAAAATAATAACTCCTGAATTATTATTTTATGAACAAAGCAAGCTATACTATCATATTACATCTGGGCATGTTGCTGAAATGGATGCCCGAAAACAATCATACAGAGAAAAGTGATGATCAGCTCAGAGTTACAGTGAATTCAGTAGGCTTAGAAGTAAATGCTTTGGAATGCACCATATATGTACCAATCTAAAATGTTATTTAAAACTAAAGGTTAGCACCCTACTATAGATAAAATATTTAGAGGCTAGATACAAGGTCATCATACAGCAGTGTTACTGATCAGATCATCACACAGCAGTGTTACTAATAAGAGCCAAGTGTCTTCTCTAGAGTTTGTTATTCCAGCTCCAGTGTTCCCTATACCTTGTCATTGCCGCTGAGTATACAAGCGTGCTTTCCTCAGTCAGCATTGTTATAAGCACTCTTTCCATAGAATCTTGTTGAAAATGCTTATGTTCACATTTTCAGACATTAGCAAAATTTCATCTGAAAAATCCTATACAATTACCCCCTCTCAGGAAAGACAAAGGATCTTAACTTCATAGAGAATGAGGGGGGTAGTGGTGGTGGTGGTGGTGGTGGAAATATCTTACATTTTTGCTTACTCAGAAATATTATAGAATCCCATCCGCTGCCTAAAGGACAAATTGTTCATAAAAAGGAGAAGCAGTTCTCAATAAAATAGATTAAAGGCTGTAATGATGGTGCCATTAATTCTCTTACAATTCAATCTTGCCTTGATAAAAAGCACAAGTCTTACCTGACTATGTTTTAAAGTCTGATTTATGAAACAATCCCAGCAGCATTACTAATAGCACAGGTAGCTGTCAAAGTACATGAAATGGGTGACAGCAGTGCTATTAAGCGGGAAATGCAGATTGTTTGAATTCTATCACATTTTTATTTCCCATCTTGTTAATTGTTGCTTCAAATTATTAAGCAAAGGGCACAGACTTTACATACATTGGGTTAATTTATTTCTTCTTTTTATTCTCCCTCTTCATGGATACCCGGTTCTTATTTAATCCTGTTTGGCCTGAATAAAGTAACTTCTGATGCTTTTCAGCTCCACAAAATAACCATTGTAATTCTTCTGCTTGAGTCAGTAGGCCTTGCAGCAGCACTAGGATAGCATGTACATTTTCAGTAGTTTAAGAGATACAAAACTGAATTCAATGTGATAGTTATGACTTTTTAAGTCATTCATGACCTGGAACTCACATATCTAAAGAATGCATCTCTATCCATATCTCCCCATCTACCAGTTGCAGTCCTCAGGTTGTACTTGGTAGCTGTCACTCTGCTTAGCAATCCCACTGGCAATCATTAAGTCTGTGGCTTTTCCATCATAGCTCTATGAAATGGGCTCCTGAAAGAGGGAATGGGGACACTCTCTCTAGAAACTTTCAGGACTCACAACAAGGCCATTTTATTTGCCAGGGCAGGTAACTAAGATCATGGCATCTGGCCCCATCACACCTTGGCAAATAGAAGGGGAAGACATGGAAGCAGTGACAGACTTCACATTTCTGGGATCCAAGATCACTGCAGATGGTGACTGTAGCCATGAAATTAAAAGACATTTGCTCTTTGGGAGGACAGCTATGGCGAACCTGGGCAGTATAATAAAAAGTAGAGACATCACTCTGCCAACAAAAGTCCATATAGTCAAAGCAATGGTATTCCCAGTAGTAATGTATGGCTGTGAAAGCTGGACCATAATGAAGGCCGAGCGCAGAAGAATAGATGCTTTTGAGCTGTGGTGCTGGAGAAGAATCTTAAGAGTCCCTTGGACTGCAAGAAGATCAAATCAGTCAGTCCTAAGGGAAATCAATCCAGACTGTTCACTGGAAAGTCAGATGCTGAAGCTCAAATATTTTGGCCACCAAATGAGAAGGGAGCACTCCCTGGAGAAGATCCTGATGCTACGAAAGACAGAAGGCAAAAGAAGAAGGGGATGGCAAAAGATAAGATGGCTGGACAGTGTTACTGATGTAATGAAAATGAATTTAAGCAGACTTTGGAGGATGGTGGAAGACAGGAGGGCCTGGCGTGACTTTGTCTATGGGGTCACAAAGAGTTGTACTTGATTGTCCGACTGAACAACAGCATCTGGGAGGGAGGGATATTTGAAGTTTTATTCTGTATATTTTAAATTGTGCTTGTAAGCCACCCTAAATCACCAAAAGGTGGTATATAAATATTTTAAAGGATTATGAAATCAATAAGATGGGAGTCACATGTTCTTAAAAAAGATCTTGAAAATAATAATTTTTGCCATATGTCTTGAGGTTGTTTGAATTCTACCTTCATCTGTTGGGAGGGCAGGGGAGAGGGCATGGATGCTCCTCAGAGTCCATATGTTCCCTTCCCTTATGCCAAGGATTAGGAGGCAGGTGCATATTGTGTCATTTCAAACAAATTAATTTAATCTGGCAGGTAAAATGATGGCAAATATGGAAGCATATTGAAAGGGCAAAGGGAGATGAGCATCATTTTTGAAAGGCAAAGCTTTGTCCCACATGTGACTTGTTATGAGGGGGGAAAGCTTGTTTGTTACTCAACAGCTATAATTCCAGCCATCATCATATACCAATGCTGCCAGTGATCCCCTTGGAACACTTACTCAACTTCATTTATTGTAGTATCACCAACAAGGAGGCTGTTGTGGCAGGATATAAGAGGGATTTTATTAGATACCCATCTCCCCATACCACCACCATTCCTGCTGTGCATTGTTAGAAAGGTGATGCATGCCTGGCTTGGTTCCAAAATTCACATTCAGGAATCATCCTTGGAAGCCACACACTAGTTCAGAGCAACCATAGTGCAAAGGCAAATATATATATATTCTTGTTGACTTGATCTGTCAGAATATTACTTGGACCTCAGCACTGGCAATAGTGTGTGTCTGAATACTGTCACGGAATAAAAATAATTCACCATGCAAACTGTCCAGCTCAAACCGTGCATAGCTGTTCTACGATATGAGGAATTCAGCATGTCTTTATTCTGCCTCTTTCAGTCTTGCTACATCTCAAATGGACAAAGCTGCCTTACAGTGCAGTCCTGAGGAGAACTGCACACTTCTAAATCTATTAAATGTAATGGGCTTGGAAGAGTGTAACTCTGTCTAGGATGGCACTGTTATACTAGTCCTGTACATGTTAGAGTGAATGTGAGTATATTTGTATGTGCAAAAGATCCAGTGCAGATTCATTTGAAAACTAAAATCAGGACCCAGTATCTAGATAATTGTGGTGTTTACACTATGAATTTGACTGTATAAGAGTTGAATGCAATGCAACAATTAATGTGTGTACGAACAAAACGCATATATACATTAACTGTAAGTCAATTCCCTATACTGTGTTCAGGGTAACCTGCTTTGACCATTCATGATTGTAGGTTGGAATCTTGGTAAAGGATAAATGTGGTTTTAAAATAATACAGGCTTAGCTGTTGGAAGTGGAAAACAAGACTCTTACGTTATAATTAAGGAAGTTAAGAACATAAGAAGATAAGAGAAGTCATGTTGGATCAGGCCAATGGCCCATCCAATCCAATACTGTGGCTAATAGCCACTGTTGGACCTCTGCTCCATATTTTTATCCAATCCCCTCTTGAAGCTGGCTATGCTTGTAGCCCCCACGACCTCCTGTGGCAGTGAATTCCACATGTTAATCACCCTTTGGGTGAAGAAGTACTTCCTTTTATCCATTTTAACCTGACTGCTCAGCAAATTCATTGAATGCCCGCAAGTTCTTGTATTGTGAGAAAGGAAGAAAAGTACTTCTTTCTCTACTTTCTACATCCCATGCATAATCTTGTAAATCTCTATCATGTCACCCCGCAGGCAATGTTTCTCCAAACTAAAGAGCCCCAAGCGTTTTAACCTTTCTTCATAGGGAAAGTGTTCCAAACCTTTAATCATTCTAGTTGCCCTTTTCTGGACTTTTTCCAATGCTATAATATCTTTTTTGAGGTGCGGTGACCAGAATTGTACACAGTATTCCAAATGAGACCACACCATCAATTTATACGGGGGCATTATGATACTGGCTGATTTGTTTTCAATTCCCTTCCTAATAATTCCCAGCATGGCGTTGGCCTTTTTTATTGCAAACGCACACTGTCTTGACATTTTCAGTGAGTTATCTACCACGACCCCAAGATCTCTCTCTTGGTCAGTCTCTGCTAGTTCACACCCCATCAACTTGTATTTGTAGCTGGGATTCTTGGCCCCAATGTGCATTACTTTGCACTTGGCCACATTGAACCTCATCTGCCACGTTGACGCCCACTCACCCAGCCTCAACAGATCCCTTTGGAGTGCCTCACAATTCTCTCTGGTTCTCACCACCCTGAACAATTTAGTATCATCTGCAAACTTGGCCACTTCACTGCTTACTCCTAACTCCAAATCATTAATAAACAAGTTAAAGAGCATGGGACCCAGTACTGAGCCCTGTGGCACCCCACTGCTTACTGTCCTCCACTGTGAAGACTGTCCATTTATACTCACTCTCTGCTTCCTATTAATTAGCCAGTTTTTGATCCATAAGTGTCAGAACTTGTAATTGGTATGTGGGGTTGTACGCCGGGCACAAACCCGAGTTAGCCACGGTGGCCGACTTCCTCCAAGCCATGCTGTGCCAGTACGGGGACCCCCTACAAGAGGAGAAAGCCATCGTGGCCCTGCAGAGAATCGAGCAAGGGAACCGCACAACCCGCGAATACGCCACCGAGTTCATGGGGCACTGCACGGCAGCGAGAGGATGGAGCGAGGTAATGAAGTACACGGCGTTCAAAAACGGGCTGAACGCAAACATCCTCGACCGGTGCTACAGCCAAGGGCGACCCGACACCTTGGTGGGATGGATCCAGCTGGCGGGAGAAGTGGAGACCAACTTGCAGCATGTCAAGATGCGCCGCCAGCAGCAACTGGCCAGGAAAGGGGGAAAGTCGGGCCTCGCTGCCGGCAAGACCGAAGGAAAGCGGTCCCCCACGACCTCCACCCCCGCTGCAGCCAGCAGGAAGTGCTTCAGGTGCGGCGACCCCGGGCACCCGGCTGCCAACCGCCCCGTGAAGCAAACACCGACCCCCCTCCAAGCCAAGCCATCCACGGGCACACCGGAGAAAGGGGGGGCAGTGCCAAGGAGCCCAGTCGGGGCACCGTCGCCACTTCCATGGCGATTGACGAGGATGTTACCACCATTGAGGAGTCGAGCGAGGGGTCTCGGGACCCAGAGCCGGCGGAAAACGACGACGACCTGCTTTAACCGGTGCCGCAAAGCAGGTCCGGGAGACGCCGGCACCAGTAACGGTGAGAACTACCGGGGGGCTATTGTTCATGGCGGTGACTTTACTGAACCCCAGCCTAAAACGCTTCATGCACACCCGCGCCCTGATAGACTCCGGGTGCACACGGGGCATTATCACCCCGCGCCTTGTTGAGGCGCTGGGCCTTAAGCGATCCCCCCTGCCCCACCCGATCCAATTCGAGCAGATGGACGGGTCAGTGATGAAAGGGGAACCGTGCACCCAAGAGACCCAAGCGACCCCTATGGGGACGGAAGACCACTAGGGGATAGAGACCTTTGTAATAGCACCCTCATCTTCTTTCGACGTGGTGGTAGGGGCGGAGTGGCTAGCAAGGCATCAACCGGACATACGGTGGGAAGAGCAAATCGTGCGCTTCCCTGAGTGGCGATGCGAGCACCACCATTGGAGAACCGACTGGGGCCCCAAAGCACCACCCCAAAACGAAAGACTGTGTCTCACTATGGAGGAGGTGGGGGTGATCCCGATGGAGTACCAAGACCTAAAAAAGGCCTTTAGCGAGCGGGAGGCGGACGAGCTACCCCCCACCGCCCTACCAACTGCGCCATCGAACTGATACCAGGGCAGGAACTACCAAAAGCCAAACTTTACTCGATGGGCTGGGCGGAGAAGGAGGAACTGAAAAAGTTTATTGACAAAAACTTAAAGCGGGGGTTCATCAGGCCGGCCACGGCCCCTCACGCCGCCCCCGTCCTATTCCGCAAGAAAAAGGATGGCAGTCTGAGGCTTTGCACAGATTTTCGCGGGATAAACGGGATTTCTATGTCCAATGCCTACCCGATCCCGCTGATAAAGGACCTGTTGAGCACCGTGGCCGAGGGCAAGGTGTTTACCAAACTCGACCTCCGCGACGCGTACTTCCGCGTGCGGATTAAGGAAGGTGATGAGTGGAAAACGGCATTCGACACGCCCATGGGACAGTTTGAGTACTTAGTAATGCCTTTTGGACTACAGGGAGTGCCAGGGGTGTTTATGAACTTTATCAATGAAGTGTTGAGAGAATACCTGTACAAGGGGGTGGTGCTGTACCTGGATGACATCATTATTTACTCGAAAGACCTTGAATCACATGTACCGTTGGTGAGAAAAGTGTTAACCACCCTATATCAAAACAAATTGTATGCCAAACTGTCAAAATGTGAGTTCCACAAGACGGAACTAGATTACCTTGGGTTCCGGGTGTCGGGGGAGGGACTAGCGATGGACCCCGCAAAAATCCAAGTGGTCTTAGATTGGGAACTTCCCCGAACCCGACGGCAGCTCCAATCATTTCTCGGGTTCGCAAATTTTTACCGCGGGTTCATCGAGGGGTTCGCCAGAGTGGCGTTGCCCCTAACAGAGCTCCTCAAAACGAAAGGGAGGGGGGAGGAGGCGAAAAAACCCGATGCGCGGCTAACCTGGCCACCTGAGTGCCAGCGCGCCTTTGATGAACTCAAATGACTGTTCACGTCGGAACCGGTCCTGGCCCACCCCAACAAACTAAAACCCTTCGTAGTGCAATGCGACGCTTCCGACGTCGCGGTGGGGGCCATATTAATGCAAAAAGACGAGGAGGGGGGGCTCCGACCTTGTGCTTACATTTCCCACAAATTCTCGAACGAACAGAGAAACTGGTCGGTGTGGGACAAGGAAGCGTTTGCGGTCACTTTCGCCTTAAAAACATGGCGGTTGTGGGTAGAAGGGGCCAGGGTTCCGTTCAAGATTTGGACTGATCACAAGAACCTAGAGGCCCTGACCGGCCACCGCAAAATGACCGCGAAACAGATACGGTGGGCGGGGTTTTTCGCCAAATTCGATTTCGTCCTAAAACACATCCCTGGAACCAAAAATTTTTTGGCCGACACGCTGTCGCGAATGCCCCAACACGACAGCCAAAGGGAAGAAGTGATGGACTCACTCATTCCCCCCTTGGCAGTGGCAGGGGGGGGGTTACCACCCGGTCTGGGAAGCAAACGGGAGCCCCTGAGTTAAAAGAAAAGGAACGCTTCGTGGCCGAGACGGAAGCGGAAGGGGGGGAACAACCCAAAGGAACCAAGAAAGGGGAGGGGGGGCTCTGATTCTACAAAGGGAAAATTTACGTGCCCATAAGTCTGAGAAAGGAAGTGCTCGAGCAGTGTCACTCCAGTCGCTTGGCAGGGCACTTCAGCTACGTGAAAACTCTAAATCTACTAACCCGGCAGTTCTGGTGGCCCCACTTGAAAAGAGATGTGTCAGAGTTTGTAAGTTCCTGCCCGACCTGTATCATGGCGAAACGGAGGGGGGGGGAACCTCCCGGCCACCTAGTGCCCCTCCCTACGGCAACCAAACCCTGGTCGGTAGTGTCAATGGATTTCATAGTCGAACTGCCCCCCTCGCAGGGGAAAACAGTGATCCTGGTGGTAGTAGACACCTCCAAACAGGCGCATTTCATCCCCTGCAAAAAATTGCCCAATGCCAAAAAACTGGCGCAACTATTCTTCAATCACGTGGTCCGCCTACACTCATTCCCAGACAAGGTCATTAGTGACCGCGGGCCTCAGTTCGTTGCCAACTTCTGGCGGGAGTTTTGTAAGATCACCGGAATAGAGCAGGGGCTTAGTTCGGACGGGCAGACGGAGAGGGTGAACGGGCTTCTGGAACAATACCTCCGGTGCTTCATTAACTACCAACAAACAAACTGGGTGAAGCTGTTAGCCTTTGCGGAGTATGGATACAACAACAGCCTCCACAGCTCCACTAAAACCTCCCCTTTCCAGATAGTGAATGGGTACGAAGGGAAACCCTTTCCGCACCTCCCACTGCCAGGATCCCCCGAGCCAACCTCGTGTCAGCAATGATGGGAGGGGATATGCAAAGGATGGGGGGTGATACAGAAAAACCTGGAGGAGGCCAAAGAGGAGTACAAACGCCACTTCGACAAGAAGCACGCCCCCCAGTGGGAACTTAAGGAAGGGGAACGAGTGTTTCTATCCACCAAGAACCTCCCTCTCCCTCAGGCGTGCCGCAAACTAGCCTACAAATACTTAGGGCCCTTCCGAATAAAGAGGGTGATCAACAAAGTAACTGTAGAACTGGAACTGCCCAAAATGTTTAGTAAGATTCACCCGGTGTTTCATTGCAGCCTTCTTCGCAAAGACCCTGGAGCCACGCCCTTTCACCCGCGCCCTCCAGAACCACCACCTACCCGCGTGAAGGGCCAGAGCCACCATGAAGTGCAGGAAATCCTAGACTCCAGGGTCCAACGTGGGGTGTTGTATTACCTGATACGGTGGAAACATTTTCCCCCTAGTTGCGATGAATGGGTCAAAGCCAGTGATGTGTCTGCCCCACAACTGCTTAAAAAATTCCACCTACTGTATCCACACAAGCCCCGGGCGAGGGCCTAGGGGGGGCAGTATGTCAGAACTTGTAATTGGTGAATCTTATGATCGATGTGCCTGCTTAGCCTAACTGAATCCATGTTGTAACTGTTGAGAAATAGTTAGCTTTGCAGCTAGCGTCGTGCCCAAATACTTTGCATTCCAATCGAACTGGAGGGTGACGGGGAGTCCTTGGGAACCATCTGCCAGTAACCTTTGAAGCTCTGCCTCCCCCTCGCCTCTCCCGACGATAAGGAGCCTAGAAAATAGAACAGGGCCTCCCGAAGGGTGAGAACCAGTTTGTTATTGTAACTAGCCTAGCTTAAAGAATGTAACCGCTGCTGCACTCGTTATTAGAATCAACTCGTCTTCTACCTGAACACAGCTCTCAATAAATGCTTAGACTTTAACCAGAGTTATGAGCCTCGTTTGATGTTCTTCAAGTTCTGACAATAAGAGGACCTGTCCTTTTGCTCCATGACTCTCAAGCTTACTAAGGAGCCTTTGATGAGGAACGTTATCGAAAGCTTTCTGGAAGTCAACGTAAACAACATCTATTGTTTACCTATTTTTATCAAAAGCTTTCTGGAAGTAAAGGTAAATAGCATCTATTGAGTCCCCTTTGTCCACATGTTTGTTCACCCCCTCAAAGAACTGTAACAGGTTAATGAGGCAAGATCTTCCCTTAGAGAACCCATGCTTAGTCTTCCTCAATAACTTGTGTTCATCAATGTGCCTACTCATTCTGTCCTTGATAATGGTTTCTACCAACTTTCCCAGTGTTGAAGTCAGACTGACTGGCCTGTAATTTCCCGGATCTCCTCTGGAACCCTTTTTAAAGATGGGGGTAACATTTGCTACCTTCCAGTCCTCAGGAACGGAGGCAGATTTCAATGAAAGATTACATATTTTTGTCAGGAGAGCCACAAGTTCAACTTTGAGTTCTTTCAGAACTCTTGGATGTATGCCATGCGGATCTGGTGACTTATTAGTTTTTAATTCGTCAATCAATTGTAGGACCTCCTCTCTTGTCACCTCAAGTTGCTGGGAGGTTTACATTAATTGATGTATTGGGAAACAGCATAACATGCTACACAGTTTTAGAGGGGAGCTGTGCTGGTCCACTGCAGAATCATTAGAGAGACTTGAGTCCAGGACTTGGAAACCAGTCCCATTGGTTGTGCAGAGAACATTCAAGCAGTGGATCATGTTGTTCTTTAGCTCTTTCCCTGTCCCAAGGTCTGTTCAACCTTCCTTACTCGTTCTTTTTCCCTCCTGCCTGGGGGAAAGTTGATTCCTTGGTGCTGGCTGACTCAAAGCTCACCCCCCACACACACACACACAAAAACCCCTCAGCACCTATTCAAGAGTCAGGTGGACAGAACTGTCCAGTTTGTGTCCAACAGCACCTTTAAGTAACAAAATTTTATTCCTGGTCTAAGCTTTCATGGTTCTACTGCATCTTCTTGGCATGCAGTGGTCCCAGGCTCAGTCTCCCACAGTTTCTCCTACCTTTTCAGAGATAACCTCTGAGACTCTTAGTGAAGTGCAGTCTCTTCTTTTTCTTCTGAATGGTGGGCAGTTAGCAGAGTATATGGGGGGGAGTTTCTCTGAGTTTTTAGGTTTATTTCTAGACATAGCCCCCTTGGCTTTTGGCTAACTAGCTGCTCAGAGCTGAGACTCTAGGTGTGTGGCAAAGAGGTGGTTGCTGAAGGAAGTAAGTCCTAGGACTGTCTGTGGCAGCCATCTCTCCAGAGTGTCAAGCAGAGGTCTTTCTTTCTTTCTTTCTTTCTTTCTTTCTTTCTTTCTTTCTTTCTTTCTTTCTTTCTTTCTTTCTTTCTTTCTTTCTTTCTTTCTTTCTTTCTTTCTTTCTTTCTCCTGCCCTCCCCTAACAGGCTCAGGGCTTTCACATTACCTACTAACTGATCCCTTTAAAGGGAGGCACTAAGGACTGGATTTGGGACTTTTTGCATGCAGACACTCTTGACCACTGAGTTGTACTCCAGTTCATTTTCTTGAGCCCTGGGAATGGTACACTCAGCATATTTTAAGTTTACACTAAAAAGTGAAGCAGACCCTTCCTTCTATAAATATTTAGCATGCCTGGTGTCCACCAAACAAAATTTTATTACTATATTCTGTTTTATTGGATTATCTCTTTTTTCTTCCCGTTATCATTTTTTGTATAAAAAGGCAATATTTTGACTGCTGTTCTTTTACATGTTCAAATGAAAACAGTCCCAATTGCTATGGAAGTTCAGCTTTCCTGCTCCACTGCCTGCTCAGGTTTACAAAGGTGCTTGGAAGAATTTAACCCCAATGTAGCATTCAACCAGTCTTTACTTTTTCATGTTCTCTGATTCCCACTGTGTATGACACTGTGAAAACAGGGGTCAAGCCCCTATTAAGAAAGGTTATGGGAGGTTGAAGAGAAGAGGATTCAGACTACCCAGTGGTATTTAAACCCTTCACCATATATACTTCTAAGTGCTCAGGGACTATGTGAAACCTTGGCATTGGCCAAAAACAAAAGACAGTTGATACAGACCCAGCATTTTTATAGAAGCATTCCAAACTTAAAGGAAACTTTCTATAGCCTAGTGGAGACATCTGAAATAATAGCCTCTACATTGCATCAGTAATTATGATGCTCTTGTAAACAATAAAAAGAATAACAATAATAACAGAACTAACTGCACTTCATAATGTTCAAAATATTTCATGAACAATATTTTATTAATTTGTAACCTTATAAGGTACATAGGAATTAAAATGTAGAAGCTAGAGACTCACGTAGAATCATGGAGTAGAGGGATCATTTGAAAATTCCCACATGGTTAGGGGTCTGCAGTGCATAGGAGTAAGTTGGGAAACTACCCTCTTGTCCATCTTTTATAAATATAGCTCAATTGATGGAAGAAAGAAAAGTGGCAATTTGCCTCTTCTCAGTGTAGCTCCCTGGCTCATATAGCTATTTGTCTGTGTGGTTCCACAATCCCAAGAATAAAATAATAAACTTACTTGCTGTCAGGAGGGACTGCTGGGAGTAATCTGCCAACTCATCATCTGCCAACGTCTTTCACCAATCAACTTGTTGTTACAATGGTGGCCAGCCAGTTTACTAATTAAATGTTGTGATTGTGTCCATATTGCAGAGAGGGTTGAAGTAAAGAGAATGGCTAGTTGCAAAAGAACATCTAATGTTTCTAACAAAGAGAAAAATTGAGAGCTTTCCATTTCACTTGCAGGTCAGTTTCTTAGGCACTATGGCCTACAGAGAAAACATATTGAGTCCTGGTTCACCCGAAGAGGCTGCTTCATATTGTAGTTCAGAAATATGGTCACAATTAGCTACACTTACTAGTCTCTTTACAGATATAGAGTTCCCATCCCTATTTTTGCCTTTGAAGATGCTTTGTTAACATTATATTAGTGTGAACAGCTAGCACTCAGTTGATTCAGGGCTCAACTTCTTCAATTAATTATTTAGAAATTAAATATAGGGTTTTGTTGACCCTAACGATCATCTAACTTACCAAGCATTGTATTGGGTAGGCTATATCCAAAGCAGTCAAAGCCTTCCCAGAACAACTCCCAGATTCCTTAATATTGTGAATTAATTGTCCAGAATTTAATGGTGCTCCCCATGTTTTTTTCATTCCCTATGATCCAGCTCACATTAGCCCTGGAACAATTAAGCTGAGCTGCCTTGGCCAATTACACAGTCTTTCTTGGAAGGAAGAAACATTTTAAACTTCACCTGACCATTATGTTGGCCATTTTCTACCATTCACTGCTCCTTGAATCTGGAGATACATGCCTTGCTTAGATTACAATAGATATCAGCCAATCAGATCCTGCTTGGACAGTCCTTCTCAACAGACTGGTCTGATTAACTTATTATTACTACTAGTTAATTTTTCCAAGTATCTTTTGCTACCTCTGGGTTGAGAAATACCTGGAAATTTGGGGTGTGGAGCTTGGAGAAGGCAAGGTTTCAGGAGAGGAAGGACCTCAGGAGAGTATAATGCCATAGAGTCCACCCTCCAAAGCAGCCATTTTCTCAGTGGGAACTGATCTGTGTCATTTGGAGATCAATTGTAATAACAGGAGATTTTCAGATGCCACCTGGGGGTTGATAACCTTACAAAAAGAACTGATAATAATCTCCTGGCATTTAAGTCATTGTGGAGCATGCTATTTCACTGTAAATGAATATGGCATACAGCAAGCAGAGGAAAGACCAGCCATGTGTACAAGGGAATCAAGGCAATTCTTAGTATAAGAACTGGGAGGTTACAAACTTGTTTCTAATTTAATCTGTGAAACAATGGAGGGCAAGCATAATTTTGCAAGATGGACCCACCAGCTTTATACCAAACTACCAAACAAAACAGTTTTGAAGTGATATGCTAAAAAAAAAAATGGCAGAATAAATATGGTGAAGTGATAACATGGGAACTGATAGAACTGAGATTTCCAATTGCCCCCCCAGGCGGAATAACGAGACATACACCAGATTGGATTAAAGGGCCACTTTATTAAACTTAACGGCAAGGGCAAACATGGGGAAGCAGGTAAAGCCAGGGGTCAAGGTGACCACCTCCTATACCTGATACTGGGCGAGCCCCCTGAGCCCCGGGTATGAGCCAGCTAAACGGCTCAGACCCGGCCGGCCCGGCAACATGATCACCGCACCAGAGTTCCGCCATCCCCCCAGCCTTGCAGCCTAGGATGCGGACACTCACCGCGTGCCGGGATCCCAAGACTTCCTGGGACAACCTTGGGCCGTACAGCTTGCAGTTCCCCAGGGAAGCCATGCACCAAAACGGCGCGATGCAACGGGAGCTCACCAATCCCCAAAAACATAACCCAACACAAACCGCCAGTGACCAACCTATAACGGCTCCGCCAATCCAATTGCCAGCACCGAACATCAGCAGTGCAAGGTAGGCAAAAACACTCCCAGACAAGGCCAATGCGTCTGGGGGCGAAAAATTCCTACCCGGCCCCCTGAACGAGCGACCAGCCTCTGCCTGCACTGCTTGACGGGTGGGCGGGCGGGCCGACAACTCATTCCAACTGCGTGCTTGGGGGCGGGAGCAGCCTTATAAGGCCGCTCCTCGCCCCCACCCTTGGAAAAAACCATTGCCTCTCATCCGCGCGGGGAGGCAATGGGCGGCCCCCACCCTCAGCGGTCCATGGACCGCCCGGCTGGGAAAGGGCCGGATTGCCCCCCCAGGCGGAATAACGAGACATACACCAGATTGGATTAAAGGGCCACTTTATTAAACTTAACGGCAAGGGCAAACATGGGGAAGCAGGTAAAGCCAGGGGTCAAGGTGACCACCTCCTATACCTGATACTGGGCGAGCCCCCTGAGCCCCGGGTATGAGCCAGCTAAACGGCTCAGACCCGGCCGGCCCGGCAACATGATCACCGCACCAGAGTTCCGCCATCCCCCCAGCCTTGCAGCCTAGGATGCGGACACTCACCGCGTGCCGGGATCCCAAGACTTCCTGGGACAACCTTGGGCCGTACAGCTTGCAGTTCCCCAGGGAAGCCATGCACCAAAACGGCGCGATGCAACGGGAGCTCACCAATCCCCAAAAACATAACCCAACACAAACCGCCACGGACAGCGCCAAGCCTCTGCTTAGGCCGCTGTACCCCACGCTACAAAACCCGAAGAAGCCCTTGCCGTAAGTCAGCCAAAAATAGCTCATTGCCCTTTGCAGACAAATGAACACCGTCATCCCGGTATAATTCCGGGATGTCGGATAAAATCGAAGGATGGGGCACATAACCCCCAAGACCCGCACAAAGGGCTTTGCGCAGGGCCCTATTGGCCTTAATACGGGCACGTTCCAATCCAGAGGGATCCCAAGCCGTCCGCCAAACACGGCGCGGCAGCATGGCCGACCATAAAATACAGACCCCCGGCCACCGTCTGCTTATTACAGCCAAATCCGTTAGGGCCTGAATCGAAAGGGCCCTCCCTTTGATCAGCCCCAAATCGTTCTCCCCCAAATGAACTACCAAAATTTGCGGAGGGGGGCCACTTAGCTCCCTAAACAAAAGGGGGAGAAGACCAGGCCATCTCATACCACGACGGCCCTGCCAAGTGATGACAGCTCTGTCACTCAGGCCCAGCTGCGAACCGATCGGAGTCCTCCGGGCCTGATGCGCCGCCCAAAAGACAATGCTGTGGCCGCATATAAGGATCCTTTTTCTCTGGTCACCAACCACAGCACCTAGAAGAAAAAACTATTAGACTGCAGCAAAAGAGAGAGGGGGGGGGGTAAAAAACCAAACTTCGGCAAAACATTCTAAGACCGCAAAGGCCGAATGTAGGAACGATATGCCCCAGACTTCCAGCGCCCAACTCGCCGGATGTCTTCGCCCCCATAACCTAGAGCGGCAGCAGTAGAAGCCGCCCCAATCCGAAATGAATGAGTACCAAATTTGCGCCCCCCAAGACCCAAAAGCTGCAAAGCCCTGCTAGTGATGGCCCAAAACTGGTACTTCGTCAACGGGGCCTCGTTGGCGTGGCGGAAGAGGGGGCCGTCCGATGACCCCCGCAGTTCCAAGTACCGCCTAATAGCGGCAACCGGGCATAACTCGTTTTCAGTGCACGAACCCACCGTCACAGTGCAGCCATGCTGCTTCTGATCTGTCTTTGAACGGCGGACCCGGAACGACACGCGGTCACTAAATAAACAAACATCCCCAAACTGCAGGGCCCTGGCCGAAACATCATTACGGGAGAGTGCCACAAGCTCCGATACCCTAAAAGCCCCAAAAAAGGCCGTTAATGCGGCACTGTGAAAAAGCGCCTCCTCAAAAGGAGAACCACAAACCAGGGCCCAGGAGGCATGAAGCCCCTTTAGGATGGAAGGTGAAATAGGTTGCCGACAATCAGCACGGGGTCCAGACTCACGGGACCAACCCTCTAACATCTTCTGTATACGGAAATCCTTAGTATCATCTCGGTGCCCCCTGGCCTTACACATGAAAGCCAGTCCCGCGAGCTGGCCCCGAATAGATTTCACCGACAGGCCCCTATGCCGCTGATGCACGCAAAACTGTAACAACTGGTCAACAGGAATGGGCCACGCCTCAGGTAAACCAACCCCGCTTCGAAAACCCACAAATTGGCTAGCAGCCCGGTCATACGACCTTTGAGTGCTGGGCGCAATCGCCAGGTGGATTGCCCGGCTTACTTCCTCCTTCCAATCAGCCATAGTTCTGCCGGGATGCGCTCTGGCAACAGGTCGGCCTCCGGGGCTAATTGGCGGAAACGGTCCATCTGTTGGCGAGACAGAGCGTCCGCCACCCCGTTACAAATGCCGGGAACATGCTTAGCCAGAAACAAAATATTCAATTGTAAACAACGTAAGGTAAACGCCCTGACCAGACGCATGACGGCGGGGGACTTAGAGGTCAAACTATTAACAACATGAACAACCGCCATGTTGTCGCACCAAAAGTGTACCGAACAATTGGCCAAAGCCTCTCCCCAGAGAAAAACAGCAACAACAATCGGGAAAAACTCGAGGAAGGTCAAGTTACGGCACAACTCGGAACTGAACCAATCCTGCGGCCATCGCTCAGCACACCAGTGCCCGCGGAAATAAACACCGAAACCGGTGGAACCAGCAGCGTCAGAGACTATCTGTAGCTCAGCTTCCAGCTGCATGTCAGCCCGCCAAAAGGAAATGCCATTAAAGTCCCTTAAGAAAGTTTCCCAAACAGCAAGGTCTTCCTGCATCTCCCTCGTAACTCGGGTGAAATGATGCGGTAAACGCAAGTTGGCCATTCCGTCGCAGAAGTGCCTCAAAAAGGCTCTACCCGGGGCAACCACCTTGCAGGCGAAATTCAAATGACCCACCAACTGTTGTAACTCAAGCAAAGTGACCTTGCGCTTACCCAACACCGCTCGCACATGAGCCAGCAAACTAACTCGCTTGTCCTCGGGCAGTCTAGAAAACTGGCGCACCGTGTCAAGCTCGATGCCTAAAAAGGTGAGAACCGTGGCTGGACCCTCGGTTTTTTCTGTAGCCAACGGAACTCCCAACTCCTCGGTTAAATCAACGAAGGCAGTCAACAACGAAAGGCACTGCCCAGAACCCGCGGGGCCCACAAAAAGAAAATCATCTAAATAATGAGCCGTGTCGCGTAAGCCCGTTCTAAAACGCAAAGCCCATTCTAAAAACGTACTAAAGCGCTCAAACGCGGCGCAAGAAACTGAACAACCCATAGGCAGAGCCCTATCAACATAATAACTACCTTCAAAAGCAAAACCGAGAAGATCAAAGTCCTTGGGGTGAACCGGGAGAAGGCGGAAAGCAGATTTTATATCGCACTTCGCCAACTCCGCACCCCTGCCGCACCGCCGGACAATATGCACTGCACGGTCGAAGGAAGTATACTTCACCGAACAAAGCTCCGGGGGGATTGCATCGTTTACCGAACCACCCCTGGGGTAAGAAAGGTGGTGAATTAGCCTAAATTCACCGACGGCCTTCTTGGGAACAACCCCCAGGGGGGAAACCCTAAAGTTAGGCAGGGGAGGGGACTTGAACGGGCCTAACACCCGACCCTCGGAACACTCTTTCCTGATCTTCTCCCTCACAATACACTCGAAACCCTTAACCGAACGCAAATTAGCAGCAAAAAACGATGTCCTAGGACCCTGAAATGGAATTCTAAAACCAAAAGAGAATCCATCTAACAGGTAGCGCGCATCGCAGGAAAAGGGGTACGAGCACAAGAGCTGCTTAAGAACCGTCAGCCGAATGGGGCTGGGACCCTTTTCCAGGGGGCTGCCCAGGCCCGCCGCCCGTCCGCTTGCCGGGCCACCGCTGCTTGGACCTAGTGCAGGCCGTGTAAGCGTGAGGGCCACCGCAGATAGGGCACTCGTGTTTGTATCTACAGCCCTTCCTGGCGCATGAGCCTTGGGAGGTGAACTCCCAGCAAAGCAGCCGTGGCTGAACCGACTGCCCCGCGACAGCGCGGGCACCAGGAAAGGTTGTAGCCGATGTCTTCTGTACCAAATGGCCACTATCGGATCGTTCCCCAGCGTTCGGTTTCGCAGGGGCCATCAGCTGCAGCCAAAGCTGCTGATTGATCTGGTTCCACTGGAGACAAGGGTTGACCGCTGCCCGCATCCGAAACTGCTCGTCGTACTGGAGCCAAGCGCCCCCAGCGAAGTCATTATATGCACGGTATATAATGTCGCAGTACTGGAACAGTGGTGCGGCTCTCCAAGGATGGGCCCTGGCAATAACCCCCGCGTAGATAAGAAAGCCGGGCAACCAGTTAGCCCAGGTTCTATCCACTTTACGGCGCTTGAGCTTCTCTTTATCCTTTTCATCAAGCTCATCTTTGGATTTTTTCTCTAGTTCCCTGTACAGTAGGCTGAATACATCGACGTATTCGCCTTTGAGAATCTTTTCCCTAGTAGCGGCGGTAAGGTGGTCGCCCAAGGGCATGGCAGGGTCCCCAAATGGGACCGCGTGAAAATCCAATGCGCTGTAAGGAACTGGTGGATGGGGTGGGAACCCCCAAAAACCAGCCTGCTGCCCAGCCCACGACAAAGGCGTGGAAGAGGACTGCTGCCATCCCCAGGGCAATACACCCACCGCCGGCCCCTGACTAGGGGTCCCCAAACCAGCGCCAAAACCACTGGTACAGTGGGCTACACCCCATGGCGCCCAGGAAACTCCAGGAACCGGCGTCGAGGACGAAGCGCTGGCCTGAGCAAGGGAGCTTTGTGTTGTCTGCTGCCCCAAAGAAGGTGATGGGCACGAATAATTAGAACCAGGAACTTGAGGCCCAACCACAGTGTTGGGTCCCACTGCTAGACTGGGCCCCCACGGGCCCCATGGCCAAGCCACGCCCTGTTGTGTAACGGGCAGCTTACCTTCACTAACCGGCGGCACCACCACGACAGCCTCGGGTTCCTCTCTTGGCTCGTCATCGGGGGGGGGGTCCGGGGTTCACCGCGGCACTACTCGCCTCCGTACCCTGCAACACAGACAATCTGGCCAGCACCTCCTTTTGGAAGGACATGGTAGCCGCCCTGCCCGGACCCAACAAGCCAGTAACCCTGCGAGAAGGACCAGGCAAACCCATGGCCTCCTCTAAGGCGGCCAACTGATCGATAATGGCCTGCCTGGTCCGTGCCTCCTCAGTCTCTTCAGGCGGAGGCAGCTCTGGTTGGGGTCGCTTGGAAGGGCGCTTAGCGGGCTGCTTGCCCTTCTTGTTGCCTTGGCCTTTTTTAGGGCCCATGTTGATGGTGTCTTGTTTTTTTTTTTTTTTTTTTTTTTTTAATAACAAGAAAAACCACACCCGAAGCAAATCCAATAGGTGGGTGAAGAAAAGCCTCTCCTCAACCAACCACCCCTTCTCACAACTTCTTCTCCCCCCCTATCTTCCTCCTTTTTTTTTTTTTTTTTTTTTTTAAGAGAAAGAAGAGGAGAGAGAATGCACTACACAATGCCCCCTAACCAATAGGCAGAGAGAAAAAAGGGGGGGGGGGGGCAACCCACCAGAATCAGGCCCGGCCCCAACACACTGTAGCAGCCCAAGGGAAAAAAGGCAAGCCCAACAACAGGCCTATAGGGCCCAACACGTAAGAGGAGGTGGGGGGGGGAGGAGGGATATGAAAATCCCAAGGCAAGCTCTCCGCAGCCCGTGTGGCCTAAACAGGCCGAATAGTAAGCCTCCCAGCCCACCGCGGGCCCCACACGCGCCCGCAACAGAACAGCCGCGCCTAAAGGAAAAAGGGAGGGGAGGGGGGGGGGAGGGCGCCGCGAAGCCTCGCGGCGTCCCGATAGCCTCACGCCGATCCGCTGCCGAGCTGCCCGCTGAACAGCTGATCGGGCAGCGAACGCCCCGACCCAGGAATCAAACGGGACGAGACGCAGCTCCTCCCGCGACGCGCGGCGACGCCCGCTCCTCGGGAGCCTCGCAGGCTCACAAACGGACACGCGGCCTCCTCCCCTCGGCCGAAAAACGCAGCAAGACTGCGCCAGGCCGACAACTCATTCCAACTGCGTGCTTGGGGGCGGGAGCAGCCTTATAAGGCCGCTCCTCGCCCCCACCCTTGGAAAAAACCATTGCCTCTCATCCGCGCGGGGAGGCAATGGGCGGCCCCCACCCTCAGCGGTCCATGGACCGCCCGGCTGGGAAAGGGCCGGATTGTAGATCCAAATAGTTTTATCAATGGCAGAAGCTATTTTCTTGGATTTTTCATTCATTGATTGGAGCATTGCTTAAACAGTCTAAGGACAAATGGTTCAGATGAAGATCTGGCAAACAATTGGAGAAGGATGTCGTCTCTTTACACAATTATCAATCTAATTAAGCAATAGTTACTGCCATTAAGTTAAAATCAGTTCTCTGAGATTAAGCAGATTCCTGATTAAGCATGCCCCGATTAAGCTGAGTGCACAGAATAAGTGTTTTATTATTATGCGCCAGTGAATGTTTTGAATTGCTCAATTAAACAATTCCAGATTCCCCCCCACCCCACCCTCCGTACTACAAGGATTAAAGATCATCCCGCAGTGGGTACAAGGAAAAGATTATTGCTGCATGAAGCTTCTTCCTTTTGGGGAAAAAGGACCATTGAAATAGCTAGCAAACCAAGATGTGCATCTTACTTTGATTTATACTATTTTAAAAAAGCAATATTCCAACAGCTGCAATAACTAGTTAAATCAGGGCTTGACGTGCTGAAATGTTATACATATCAATACCTTACAAGCTGTAAGGGGAAAGAAAGGCTTTTGAGAATGCTTGGTAGAAAGAAAATTCCCATTGTTTTATAAATGTTATGCATTTATTTGAATGTCAATACAGCACTTCTTGAAATTCTTTCCCCCTCATATTCTCATTTATGTTTTATCATAATATTTCCCTCTTGTTTGCTCTGCTGATACTTATTATCTTGATTTATGATCACAGCTAGAGCAGCTAAAAGAGCCAATTTTTTTCCATATTACAACACTGAGACTAAATAGGTAAAAAAAATAATAATAAAATAAAAACTGCTGGATGAAGGAAAATAGATTTTCTCAACTACAGCACTGATTATAGACTTGGTTTCATCAAACAGCAAGGGATATAATGACCTCTCAGCTATCTGCCCTTGTAAAAGACAGCAACATTTGCTTTCATCTCCAGCAGAGCATTTAGAAATGGTAATGTCGCTTTAGAGTGATTTAACATAAAACAAAAGAAAAAGGGGAAATGTTTGGTACTGATCATTCAATAGAAAGAAGAATGTGCTATGTTCACCTAATGTAATGTTTCTGTTGTCCACATTAAAATACTTATCATTTGAAATGCATTAGACATGCTTTTCTATGGTTCATAAAATATGACACTATTATGTTCATACATATAGTAAATGCAGCACATGATGTATCAACTGAGAAGGAAATTCTCCACTTAAAACTGAGCAGAAAAAATTACAGTTCATTTATCTTTGAATTTATAATCTATTATTTTGCCATTCAAAGAGGCTGATATATCAATTAGCAGCATAAAGTCACAAAAGAACTGTTCAGGGAAAATACAATTTAAAAATTCATTCCAAAGCCACAGAATGTTGATAAAGGGATGAAGTTTCCACTTTAAAAAATAGCTTAATTTGTGCTGCCTGCATCACATAGGAGAAGGGGTTCCCCAGTATCATAGCCACACTAAACAAGCTTTTTTTCTTGCACATAACAGCAACCTGACTAAGACAACAAGTAGCTGAGGCATCTATAGATGGGGGGTGGGGTCTGACTAAAAAGATGCAGAGATCTGATCAGTCCAAGTGCCTAAGGAGGGGACTCTCTGTGTTGAACATCATCATCTGAATCAACACCCTGACCAGTGTAAGGGAATAGCATTGATATCTCAGCACATTCTTAGTGTTCAGGCAAGGAAATAAGTAGAGTGAGATAATACCACCCTAAACTTTGAGCCAGGTTGGGTCCACATAGGTTAGCCACACTAATGATGTTAAATATAATTAATTTGTTGTTCAGCTCACAATATTTGTAGATCAGAGCTCACCATGTTTCCTAGTGTATTTGTATGGAGTTCTGTATTTTGGCCCCTACCTGCAGCTGGACTCTGTTGTGCTGCAGGAAGGCTGCTCAGAAGGAAGAAGAGCAGGGCTGCAACTGTAATCATGTTCTTTTAGGGGGCAAAGCCAGCATTTGATCAGCTGGCTTTGCCCTCTTCCTCTCAGTCTTACCTTGTCCTCTCACCTCTGGCCTTGACCATGCCACCAGTTAATGTTCACTCTTGCCATTAGAGTTTTGAATAAAGTGGCCCTTAGTTTACCCAACGTATGGTTGTCTGACTCTTTATTCCAACTGGAGAAGCAATTGAAATCAGTGCTTAAAATCTACAGACAATTTATCTTTCAAAAGTCCTGGGTTAACATCTTTCTCTCCCCTTACCAAGTGGTGTTCAAAAATTTAAGGGCTTGGTTGAAGCTGCTTTTCCCCAAAGGCTTGCCCCCCTTCCCTTCCCTTCCCTTCCCTTCCCCAACCCAATCTACTGCTCCAGTCAAGTGTGGGCTGGTTAGTGAAGTGCCCTTCATCTTTAGATGCCTCAGGGTGCTTGCCAATTGCCCTCTCTTGACTGTAGCAACCCAAAAAGCTCCTACCTTATGTTATGGTTTAACTGGTCCAAGACTAAATTGAATGAAATTATTATATCCAGTCTTAGAATATTGTGAAGCAGGTGAAAAAGGTCTTCATTCTGAGGTAATTCTGAAGGGGGTCCCAGAGAGTCTTGCTCAGCACCCATAATAAGTAACCAGTTAATTCCATGTTATTCATTAGGGAGGGTGAGTCAGCAATCAGAGGAAAGCTTTTCTGAAAGCAGTTTATACCAGTTTAAATAGTCATGCCAGTCTTTCTTTCCCACTGGTTTAGGATTGCCAAATCCAATTCAAGAAATATCTGGGGACTTTGGAGGTCGAGCCAGGATACATTGGGGGTGAAGTCAGGAGCAAGGGTGTGACAAGCATAATTGAGCTCCAAGGGAGTTCTGGCCATCACATTTAAAGGGACAGAACACTTTTTTAAATACCTTTCTTCCATATGAAATAATGAAGGATAGGGGCACCTTCTTTTGGAGCTCATAGAATTGGATCCCCTGGTCCAATCGTTTTGAAACTTGGGGGGTATTTTGGGGAGAGTCACTAGATGCTATACTGAAAATTTGGTGCCTCTATCTCAAACAACAGCCCCCCCTGGACCTCCTGATACCCATGGATCAATTCCCCATTATTCTCTATGAGAATCATTCTCCATAGAGAATAATTGCCCAGTAGACATTTCCCTCCCCCCCCCTCCACTTTCTGATGATTCTTAAGGGGGAGGGGGAGGGCCTCCAAACCTGGGGATTGGCAACCCTCTCTCTCTCTCTCACACACACACACTTACTGGGTCTGGTTCCTCCTCAACAACATCTGAACATATGAAGCTGCCTTACACTGAATCAGACACTTGGTCCATCAAAGTCAGTATTGCACCCCTAAACGGAATAAAGAGGCAGACAACATATTTTGGGAAATGGGCCACTTTATTGAAATAAACAAAAACTAGGGAAGGTGAACTGAGAGGACGAGCCCTGGGGTCACACCTGACCCCGCCAAGTCCTACAAGGGAGAGGCACCCAACCCCTGGTCCTAGCCATGCCAATGTGGCTATAACCAGGCGGCAGACGAAACATGCCCTCCCCTTACCCCCACCCCGATCACCAGAAGGGGGGGGCGACCAAAGGGAGGCATGGACCCGATCCGTATTCCAGGACATTGAGCCGTGAAGCCCATCTGCCTTTCCTACGGATCGCACGCACAACAGGTGCCCAGGCCAGGGTGCTCACCAGCAAGGTCTGAATTCCTTGCAAATTCCGCCACCGCAATGCCAAGCCTCTGCTTAGGCATTCGCGACCCCCGGGAGGCCTAAAGCCTCCCGAAGACCTTGCCGTAATTCAAACAGAAAGGCCCTATTTCCCTCGTCGGACAGATGTATGCCATCTGGCCGATAAAGCTCCGCCCTATAAACACTAATCCCAGGATGCGGTAGGAAGGTACCCAGACCTCCTTCAAGAGCCAACCTCAGGGCCCGATTAGCCTTCCTCCTGGCCCGTTCAATCCCAGCAGGATTCCAAGCAGCACGCCAATTCCTGCGAGGCAAAATTGCAGACCAAATGATCCGGACCCCGGGCCATCTCCTCACAACGACCCGCAAGTCCGAAATCGCCTGCAAAGAAAGGGCCTTCCCCTGTAAAAGGCCCAAGTCATTCCCACCAAGATGAATGACCAAAACATTGGGTGGGGAACCAGACCTATTAACAAACAACAACGGTAACAGTCCAGACCATCTGAGCCCTCAGCGCCCCAGCCAGTCGATCGTAGCCCACTCGCTCAGCCCAAGTTGAGAACCGAGCGGCGATCTTCTCGCAAAGTGGACTGCCCAAAAAATCATGCTGTGCCCGCATATGAGGATCCTCAGCCTCCCACGACGAGCCACAGCACCTGAAACGAAAGAATATAGTTAGAACAGAACAACAATAGCCCCCCCCCCAGGGGAGCAACAACGGGCACACATAGGAACGGTAGGCGGAGGACCTCCACCGCCCTACCCTCTGGATGGTCGGTCCAGGATAACCCATGGCTGCGGCCGTTGACGCCGCCCCAATCCGGAAGGAATGGGTGCCAAACCTGAAACCACCCAGTCCTAACTTGCCCAGAGCCCGAGAAGTGACAGCCCAGAACTGGTACTTCGTCAAAGGGGCCCCGCACTCGTGCCAGAAAAAGGGGCCCTGAGCAGTTCCACGGGCTTTAACATACTCCGACAGGGCCTGGACAGGACAAAGCCCAGGTTCCGAACAAGGGCCAAGCTTAATCGTCGTGCCCTTCCTAAGTTGATCCGTCTTGGACCGGTGGACCTGAAGCAGGACCTGCTCCCCTTTGAAAGACACATCGCCGTTCTGCAAGGCGGTGTCCGTGGTATCCCTTCGCGAAGCCTGAACTAGCTCGCTCACCCGGAGGGCGCCAAAGAAGGCCGTGAGCGCCGCAGCATGAAACAAGGCCACTTCAGACCACGGGCCAAACACCGCCCAGGCCTCGCAAAATAGCAGGGGATATAGGCTGTCTAGTGTCAGCTCCTGACGCTTGCTCCCTAGACCAACCCTCAAGCATCTTCTTAATTCTGAAATCGTCCCCTGTGGCCAGAAAGCCCTGGGCTTTACTAAGGAACGCCAAGGCCGCCAACTGCCCTCTGATAGTTTTAACTTTCATACCTTTGGACTTCTGCAATACGCAAAACTGCATCAGATGGGCAACCGGGATGGGCCATACCTCACCTGGCCCCGAGGCTTGACGGAATGCCTTAAACTGCACCGCCACACGATCGTAAGCCCTTCGCGTGCTTGGGGCCAGGGCTAAAAGGATTGCCCTCCCGGCCTCGGCCTGCCAAGCTGCCAAAGATGGGGAGGCATCTGTGATGGGTGGAAATCTGCCTCCGGGGCGAGAAGGCGGAACCGGTCCATCTGTCGGCGAGACAGGGCGTCCGCTACCCCGTTATTCACACCCGGCACATGCTTGGCTACAAACACAATGTTTAACTGTAGACAACGCAAAACAAAAACCTGTACAAGCGACATAACAGGCTTGGACTTTGAAGTCAATGCATTAACCACGTGCACCACCGACAGGTTGTCGCACCAAAAATGTACGACCCGGTTGGCCAGCTGCTCGCCCCATAGAAAAATCGCCACCACAATCGGGAAGAATTCCAAGAAGGTCAGATTTCTACAAATCCCAGAGCGATGCCAATCCTCGGGCCAGGGCTCCGCGCACCACTGCCTTCTAAAGAAGACTCTGAAACCGGAGGAACCGGCGGCGTCAGATGAAATTTGGAGGTCAGCCTCAACCTTGAGGTCCTCCCTCCAGAAAGATACCCCATTGTATGCGTCAAGAAACCGCTCCCAAACCTCCAGGTCTCTGCGCATGCTCTCAGTTATCCTGGCCCTGTGGTGGGGGAGTCGCAGGTGCGCCATAGCATCGCAGAGGCGACGAACAAATGCCCTGCCCGGGGCAACGACTCGGCAAGCGAAATTTAAGTGCCCTACAAGCTGCTGCAGTTCGAGGAGTGACACTTTACGTTTCGCCTTCAATGCCTCTAGCCTGACCCTGAGCCGGTGGACTTTATCATCCGGCAACCGCGATGTCTGCAGCTCAGTGTCCAATTCGATGCCCAAATACGTGATGCGAGTTGCAGGGCCCTCGGTTTTTTCGTGGGCGAGAGATACACCCAACTCGCCCGCTAACCTAGTAAACAGGTCGAGCAGCCTGGTGCAACGACCCGACCCAGGGGCGCCAGCGAACAGGAGTTCGTCCAAATAGTGAACCACCTCGCTGCGGCCCGACGTGCCTAACCAGCCACTCCAAGAAAGAGCTGAAACGCTCAAAGGCTGCGCAAGACACAGAGCACCCCATGGGCAATGCCCTGTCCACATAAAACTGCCGTCGAACTGGAAACACAACAACTCAAAATCGTCCGGGTGGACCGGCAACAGCCGAAATGCCGACTTAATGTCGCATTTAGCCATTTCCGCTCCAGGCCCACAGCCCCGGACGACCTTAACAGCCTGATCAAACGACGTGTAACGAACCGAACATAGGTGATCAGGAATGCCATCATTGACCGATCCCCCAGCGGGGTAGGACAAATGGTGAATCAGCCGAAATTCCCCCGCGGCTTTTTTAGGGACTACGCCTAATGGTGAGACCCTCAAGGTGGGGACGGGGGGGGCTTTAAAAGGGCCAATAACCCACCCATCAGCGCATTCCTTTGAGATTTTTTTCCCTCACCACATGCTCCAAACCAACAATAGAACGCAAATTAGAAGCCGTGCTGGGGACCCTCGGCCCCACGTACGGAATCCGGAAACCAAACATAAAACCATTCAACAAATAACTCCTATCCGCAGCCCTTGGGTAATTGGCAATGAACTGCTCAAGGACCTTCAGCCGAATGGGGCTGGGACCCTTTACCCAGCGTTTGTGAACCGTCACCGCCCCCGGGACGCTTGTGCCCGCCCTTCGGCTTTGCCTTGCTGTAAGCCAAGAAGGCATGTGAACCTCCGCATAGCGGGCACTCGTGCTTGAATTTGCAAGCTTTCTGTGAACAGACTCCCTGAGAGGTGTACTCCCAACACAACAGCCGGGGTTGAACCGGCTGGCCCGCCGTAAAGCGGGCTGTTGGGTTACTTGCCTGTTTATGGACCAAATGCCCACTGTCAGCCCTATCACCAAAATTTGTTTTAGCCGGGGCCATCAGTTGCAACCACAACTGTTGGTTGATTTGGTCCCAAGGCAATAAAGGGTTGATGGCCGCCCGCATGCGAAACGTCTCATCATACTGTAACCAGGCTGACCCCGCAAAATTGAAGTAAGCCCGGTAGATGATGTCGCAGTATTGGAACAAGGCGGCAGCCCTGCCCGGCTGGGCCCTGGTGATGACTCCAGCGTAGATGAGGAAACCTGGAAGCCAATTGGCCCAGGTCCTATCCACCTTCCGCCTCCTGAGTTTCTCCTTCTCCTTCTCATCTAACTCCTCTTTGCTCTTTTTTTCCAACTCCCTATACAAGAGACTGAAAACGTCCATGTACTCCCCCCTCAGAATCTTGTCCCTTGTAGCCGGGGTCAAATGATCACCCAGTGGCATCGCCGGATCCCCAAACGGGATAGATAACAGGGGCACGGACCCATAAGGGTTCTGAGGGTATCCCCAAGGAGCGCAAGGCACAGCAGGCCATCCAAAAGGATAAGCTCCAGGCATTTGACCCCCCCCAAGGCAAAACTCCTGTGGCCGGCATGGGTGCGGCAGACCCAGCAATGGCCGGCACCCCACCTGCCACATGTGAAGATTGGCCCCAAGCCGCCGGAGGGAACAGAGCACGCCCCGGTGTGGAACCATCCGCGGCCCAGGAAGGCCCCGGCAATGCTGGGGGTGACCCTTGACTGCCTTTGGGGGGACGGGGACATGCTCATACCCACCAGACTGTGGTGGCGTAGTAGGGCCCCAAACCCCCCAAGGCCAGTGTGTTTGCTGTGGAGGCAATGTCGCCCTACCTTCCTCTGGAGTGGGAGTCACTGCCACGGCCAGGGGTGGCTCCGCTGGTTGTTGGTCGTCTGTCTCCTCGTGGACACGGCCATCACCCCCCGACGCAGCCGCTTGGCCGAAATCTGAATCCTGCGGAGGCTCCGCTCTTGACCTGGCGACCATATTCTCCTGCAGAAAAGAAAGCCTGGCAAGCAATTCACTCTCGAAAGTGAGAATCCCTGATCTCCCCGTAGCGCTATGGCGCCCAGGCCAGACTGCCTGAGAACCAGACGCCGCTTGCTCCATCACATGGACCCGATCCAAAATAGCTTGGCGTATTACAGAGCTATCCAGGTCCTCAGCAGGAGGGTCAGTATTCCTCCTTTTAGCAGCGGCCTTAGCCGGCTGCTTCCCCTTGGAAGGGCCCTGCCCTTTTTTGGGTGCCATAGCCAAAGCGGGCAGCAAAATCCTGCACAGATCAGTGCTAACTGGAGGCAGGGAATGTAATACAACAAGATTCCAACCCCCAATGCTGCAACAGCAGAGAAAAAACAGCACCAAAGAGGTAGCAAAATAAGGAGGGAGGGGGGAGTGTTATCCGCCCACCTGGAAAGGTAACCAGGAACCCACAGCTATAAATTACCCAGGGGTACTCCTGCCCTACAGGCCCAGGATCAACCAGCCCCCTTCAGTAAAGCCCTCCCAGAGAAGGCAACTGCGACTGCAGCAACAGCTCCCCAACCCTCTTGCCACCCTTGCGGCCCCAAGCGAGGATTGGAGTAAAAACACCCGTGGGGGGGGGTGAGGCAGCCTGCTCCCCAGGCCCTCTAACAGGCCGCGCCACAAAACACCCTCCCGGGTCAGCTAAAGCGCCGCCGATCAGCTGGGCTGTTCGCTGCTCCAAGGGGCGGGAGGGGTGGGGGTGAGGCGGCCCGCTCCCCAGGCCCTCTAACAGGCCGTGCCACAAAACAACCTCCCGGGTCCGCTGAAGCGCGCTCCAAGGGGCGGGGGGTGGGGGTGAGGCAGCCCAATCCCCAGGCCCTCCCGCCGGACCGCTCCAAACAGACCGTGCCGAAGACAAGCCTCCGAGGTACGTGTGGAGCGCCGCCGAACAGCTGAGGCCTCCCACTGCCTTAAACGCCGCCCGGCCACTCGCCAGGCCCGACGCTGCTGGGCACACGCTGTCTCTGACGCGCCAGAAGAAGCCGGCCAACGGTAAGTCAGGCCGCCTTCCAGCCTGAGGACACTGACGCAGCTCCCGGACAGGCAAGGCAGCAGCACGCTGCTGCTCCAGTCCAACAACTCCACAGAACTGCGTGGAGAAGGGAACCCCGCCCTAACAAACTCCCCGGATGCCCGGGAAAGCTGCCCCTTGATCCTCCAGGGCTGCAAAGCATGGCCCCGCAGCGCGCAGCCGCTTTGCGGCCAGGGCGGGGCTGAATTGTCTACTTAGACTGGCAGCGGCTCTCCAGAGTCTCAAGCTGAGGTTTTTCACACCTATTTGCCTGGACCCTTTTTTGGAGATGCCGGGGATTGAACCTGGGACCTTCTGCTTACCAAGCAGATGCTCTACCTCTGAGCCACCGTCCCTCCCCAAAGAACAGGGGCTATGCTGCTCTCTCTCTCTCCCCCCCACACACACACTTAGTTGCTCTGAAATGGAAGCAAAACAAACCAAGGGACTGTGTTGCTGACCCTTCCCAAGAAATACTTCCTGCTCAACTTTAAAGGCACACAGACACACACACATTTTGAAACAGACCTGTTTGCAGGTTTCTAAACCTGCCAGACATCTAGAGCTGCATGGTGGCTGTGGGGGCAGGGCTTCCCCTGCCAGCCAGGTGGCTGGGGGTGGGGAGAAGCCTGTAAAACCAGGGGATTCCCCGCTGGGACCTGGGGATTGGGAAGCCTACACTGGTTAGACTGCATGAAACATGAATGATCCAATCAGCACTCCAGGGTTCATTTAAAAATGGGGCTACCCCCAAACTGCACCACTCACAGGCTGTGAACTGGCTTTATCTTCTTGCTATAAACAATTTAAGGTTATGTGAATTACAGATTTTTCTCTGTGTGGTTTCTAATAGAAATCAGTTTAAGTATAGGATAGATATGTTCCTGCGCTTATAACAGAGATGTTAAACTAAATTATGTTGCACGTTCAAAAGATATTTTTTGCTGATATTTGGAGTGCCACTTATTGAACCAGAAAGTGACTTCAGTCTTTCCCTTTGCAGAGAGAAAGAATGCTAAATAAATTAATTATCTTTTTCACATGAGGTGTGTGTGTGTGCGCGCACTTAACTCTCACTTTGATGTACAATGAATAAAAAATGGACTGACAACTCTAAAATATGAAGACACCCTATCGGTGTTGCCTGGCATTCTTACAAATCTGATCCACTCATGCTGCTTAAGCCACAGAAGCCTTTGAAGTTGGAAAATGCTACCGGAGGATCTCATAGCATTGGTAATTAAGACATAGTGTGGCAAATCAAAGGAGACGTGCTTCCAAGTATCTATAGTTCTTTCCTTTTTTTAAAAAAAAAGCAAGCTGAGAGTCATGATAATAAATCAATTGGCTTTGCCTTTCAGGAAGAAAAGACCTGTAGCTTGTTATATTATAACTCAATCCCATCCTGTATACAAGATCAATTTTCTTTCTCTTCATGCTTTATGATCTTTGAATATCTTTTTCTTAATTTTTCTTCTCTTACAAAAGGAGACTAACATTGCAGTTTTGAAGAAAAAAAATAGTCTGTTGTTTGGCTTCCCAGAGGGAAGAAAGTGATATCCCGCCCCCTACTTCTGCTATTACCCATCCTTTCCCCCTTCCCGTTTCTGCATTGTTCCTGTTCTACCTTTACTTCCAAGCTGAGCAGGCAAAATGCAGAATATAAAAGGATTGTTAGTAGAACTAGTATCATAGCATTCTGGAGCCCCATGAGCCTTATGTTCCAGTTAGTAAGGCTTCCTTTCCATGTCATAATATATTAAAACTATATAAACTATGCCACATTATCATAAAGACAAATTGATAGAGGCTCTAATTGGAAAGATTCTCACACAAAGCTGCTATTTTAATCTGTTTACTACAGACAAACCATTCCACTGGCATGGATTTTTGGAAAAAGAAAAGCAAAGGATTTCGTTAAAATGTTTTGGGACTTTATTTTTTCTCCCATCTCTGCTATTTTTTATGAGTCTGCTTTTGCTTCTAGACAGGTAGAGCATTGGGAGTTATAAAATATAAACCAGGAAGCTGGTGGAGGCTTTTGTATCAAAGAGAGAAAAAAGAAAAGTAGCACCGTATAAACACTCGCTGCGTATTCAGACATCATGAGTGAATTCTACTTTGTTTGTGGATAAACTCAAGCTTGGTTTATTCTCAGGTCTGTATGCTCCTCCATTATTTTCTCCTTCTAGTTTAGAAAGTCAATCTACCCATCTACCCAGTGCTTTTTTTTTTTTTTTTTTTTGCAGAAGAAGCCTAGCAGGAGCTCATTTGATATTAGGTCACACCACCTGACCTGGGAGCATGTGGCTGCAACAAAGCAGGTTGGGCCAACTGGAGCCCAGGTCAGCCAGGTGGGGCTCTGCTCCTGCAGGCTCTGGCAGAACAAAAGCCCTGAATCTACTAATCATTTAAGCACTTGAACAATTTAGAGTTTGTCTCTTGCCCACAACTGGGAGTGTATAGAATCCCAGAACACATGGTATGAAATTACAGCTTGAATAACAGTGGGACTTTAGGATATTTATTTAGGAAATGTGTATGCTGCAGTTCCAGAGATCAGTTCAAATAGGGTTGCCTCTCTCACTAGTTGCCAGCCAATGAGTGGTGACCAAAGCAAAGATACTGCTACACTGAGGTTATAATTCCTCAAAATACAAAGATTCCTGCCCTTACTGACTACTCTCCTCCTCAGTTTTATGCCTTTTATCCCCCTTCTCCTGGATGCTCCTAGGTTCCTGCTTCACTTCCCTTACTCTTGAGGAGACCTTTCTCTCAAGGAGACCTCTAAAACAGAGGAAGCCTTTCCTCCACAGAGATCTTGTGATAACTGTAACCCCCCCCCCCTCATGTGTTCCTTAGTTGTTTCTGCACAGCCATCTTGCTCTTCCTTTTATCCTGCAGCTATACCACTGCCTGCCTTAGGACTGTTTCCATGCTCTCCCCCTTCCTTCCTGGGGTTCAGGTGCTCTGCTGCATGTCACACCCATTCCATTTTGTCAGAATGGACAAAATACACCCCCGAAAAAACAGCTGATTCAGCTGCATTCAGGCTGTACAGGGCTGCATATACTGCAGCCACGAATTGCTGCTGAAATTTGGAAGCCATTCAGCCCCATTATACCCTATGGACCATTGAAGTCAATGGCAAAATAGGGTATAATGAAGTGCAGCTGGGGGGGCAGGGGACTTGAGGTAGAGGCTGCAAATTTGCAGGGCTGCTGCAGGGGGCTCTCCCTCATGGAACCACCAGGTTTCAAAAAGATTGGACCAGGGGGTTCAATTCTAGAGGCACCCTATGATGGGGGGGGGGGGAATTAGTCACTTTCCTCACTGTAATTACAGTGGGAAAAATGCCCATGGGGGAAGGGGGTTTGAGGGAGAGGCACCAAACTTGCAGGGCTGCTTCTGGTGCCTCTCTCCCACAGAACCCCTAACTTCCAGAATAATTTGACCACAGGGTTCAACTCTAGGGGCACCATCTATGATGGGAAAACCTACTCCAGGCAGCAGTCAAATTCTCTCACAGATTGCCCCCCAAGGTCAGAATAAAGAGTCAGACACAATGCATTGGTATAAAATTGGGCCACTTTATTAAATATCAACATAAACGGCAAGGGCACCCAACCAATGGCCTGGCCAGGGCTAGGGGTCACCACGACTGCTCCCCTGCCATTAGTGGGCAAGAGACCCAGCCCCCCAGCCACAGCTGAGTTACTCAGCTCCCTCCAGGCAGGCCCAGCAGGGAGGCATGCACCAGAGGGCCCAAACCCAGACACATGTCTCGACGGAAAGGCACCCTCTAGTCAAGCCTCCAGGACGGTCTGCATTCTCCAAACCAGGGTCTCCAAACCCCAAGGTTGAGCATGCCAGACCCCTAATTCCCCAAAAGAGGGATGCTTCACAGTCCTCCCCTAGCCACGTAGTGCCCTAAACTCCCAAAACCTGCCACTACTAAGGCCAAGTCTCTACATAGGGCTTAGCGCCCACTGGGAGGCCCAAAGCCACGCACAACCCTTGCCGCAAACCTCTCAGGAAAAGCATGTTACCCTTTTCCGAGAGATGCACCCCATCCCCTATGTAGAGGTCAGGAAATTTTGACAAAATGTCTGGATGGGGCAAAAAGTGGCCCAACCCCCCTTAGTTCAAATTAGAGAATCTCTCCGATTTAAAAATTGAGATGAAGCATGGACTTTCCACATGCAAAGGAGTTTCATATTGAACCATTTTTGTTGTTCAGTCGCACAGTCAAGTCCTACTCTTTGCGACCCCATGGACAAAGTCACGCCAGGCCCTCCTGTCTTCCACCATCCTCCAAAGTTTGCTCAAATTCGTGTTTGTTAATCAGTAATGCTATCCAGCCATCTCATCTTTTGCTCCCCCTTCTTCTTTTGCCTTCTGTCTTTCCCAGCATCAGGATCTTCTCCAGTGAATGCTCCCTTCTTATTTGGTGGCCAAAGTATTTGAGCTTCAGCTTCAGCATCTGACATTCCAGGGAACAGTCTGGGTTGATTTCCTTAGGACTGACTGATTTGATTTTCTTGCAGTCCAAAGAACTCTCAAGATTCTTCTCCAGAAGCACAGCTCAAAAGCATCTCTTCTTCTACTGAACCATAGCCCTACATAAGAAATACCTGTGGGGAATCCTACACTGTAAGAAAGAAAATTTTGGAAACTAGAACAGGACACTTTGGATATTAAAAGAAGCTTCTGAGAAGTCAAGGCTGCTCAAGGGAACCTTAACTTATGTGGCAATAATTTGCATGGATATCACTTCTAGTCTTTTAAAAGCAAGTAACTTGGAAACCTGTCTCTGTACTGTATTTATTCCAGTTCTTGGTTCTGGCATGGCATTCACCTGAAGAAAGAAGCATTCCTATATATGAAAAGAAAGCTGAGAGACCAGTCATTGCAAAAATACTCAAGACCCAGGAACCTTCAGGACTTCATAGAGATATTGGCGTTCTATCTCAGTGGACATAATAACTTGCTCAGCTCTTAATATTCCCCAGAATTCAGACTCTGTTAGTTTTAAAAGAGTGACTGGTCTCTTTTTATAAAGGGTCCCTGTTTAGGGTGAGTGCCTGCTTGGGGTGGGTGAGGGTTTTCTTTTGGGGGTGGGGGGTTGGTGAAGTCTTTAGACGTTAAAATTTTGTTCAGGGTTTAAAATCTTGTAGAAATATTTCAATACTTTCATTCATGATATTACTGTATTATTGTTGTTATTATTTTGTTGCTGGATGGGGGCAGAGTGTTTTGTTCACTGTTGTTAATCGTTTGGTTAAATTTCTGATCACAAGTTGTGTTAGTGGTTGTTTGCAGATTTAATTATTGTTACTGTTTTGTGGATGTTGACATGTTTTTTAAAGAATTTACTGGTGTTTCCTTTGTTCCTTGGGGTAGATGGGCAGCTGCTGTTGTGGGGTTATGTCTTGTGGCTTGGTTCTCTTGGATACTGTTGCCGCTTTTTTGCATTTTTTTTGCTGCACAATGTGATTAGTTGTGAACTTATGATTAGTTTTTTTTAAGTCCCCCCCCCCCATTCTGGTTCTTGGGGAGGGGACTGGTGGTGGGTGTCGGTGTGTTGCTGTGCTTCTGTGTGCTGTTTTGTCTTTGGTTCAGGTATTTTTCTGATTTTTTTTCTTTCTCACACCCCTATTTATAACCTCCTGGTAGGTCCTGCATATCTCCCAGAATTATAACATCTCTAGACTACATAGATCAGTTCACTTGAAGAAAATGGCTGCATTGGAGGATGTACTCTATGGAAGTCTCTCCCTTTCCCAAATCCTGCCCTTTCTAGTCTCCATGGCCTAATCTTCAGAAATTTCTCAACCTGAATTTGTTAATCCAAAGGAGAAGATTCTGCCCTCTTTTATTTTCAGCATGACCAATTTATATGAAAGGCTAAATGTAATTTTAAAGTGAGAGAAACAGAAAAAAACCCTCAGAAGTTTAACAGCCCATGGCCAACAGACAAAATGGGAGAATTGCATTTGGAGAGAGAATGGATAGGAGGAGGTGTCCCAACTAAACAAGGAGTGCAGTAGAGACTGTCATATATGATTTTGGACAGGTGGGGTTTGGAAAAGATTCCTCAATAAAGTGAATTCTTAACGCTGTTTAGTTATTGTCTAGTTGACAGTGGACCTGGTTTAGTAAAATAAAAGGTTTGGGTAGTGAAGTAGTTCACAGCTCTCTAGCTTAAGGGACTTGTTACTGGTAAAGTGGTATAAAACAAGATAATCAGAGAAAAGGCCTGGATTATATTACTATGAGGAGGTAAAATAAATAGTTTTCTCCCATCTGTTACTCTTCAGCATCCTATATTAAATTGTCCATGTACAAAGCAAGAGTTTTGCAAATCAAGACAGATAGATTCTATTATTACTATAGATTCAATTAATTTAACACTGTTTTTCTCTCCAAATAGCCCAAACCAGCTTCTACTATTCTCCTCTATTTTATCCTTAACAACCATCCTGTGATGTGTATGACTGGTTCAAGATCACCCAAGAGGACATATCCTGGACCTGGATGTTCTATTTCTCTTTATTTGGGGCATTGCAGCTTCCATGATCATATCCAAACATGTGGCAAATTTTGAAATCCTAGCTTCGTGCCTGTCAAAAACAAAATACTTTAGCTTCCATTGCAAATAGCATAGGGTAGAGGGTTGTCCTAGAAATTACTTGGGTCAGAATTTTCTGATTGCCTTCATTTTTGGCACTGTGATTTCTGCAATCACCCTGAAGAAGGTGGCCAGTTTTGAGGATTATAACTTCTTTTTTGATGAGTTACACCTTTCACAGATGGATGTACAGAAAGACAGACACATTATTTTATTATTATAGCTTATAATCACCCTGAAGAAGGTGGCCAGTTTTGAGGATTATAACTTCTTTTTTGATGAGTTACACCTTTCACAGATGGATGTACAAAAAGACAGACACATTATTTTATTATTATAGCTTATTTGTCTTCTTTCTCAAGTCAGAGTATCAGTAGAAATGATACTCACACTCTAATGTAAGAGATTATATTATATATCTATTCCAGATTGAAACAATGATACAATGATTTCCCCCCTCCTTGTCCCCTCAATATTTATCAATTTCTCCCATTGTTGATGTGAGGAAATTGTTCCAACAAAAAACTGCCTTTTCAAATTAATCTGCATTTTTCCAACTCAAGTAATAAACTAGGTTATGCTTCTCATGCAGTAAAGTGACATAATGGGTGTGAAATCCAGCAATGCAACTCTCTCAAAAGGAAAATATTCATAAATGTTTCCTATCCAAGCCACTCATTTCAATCCCAGTATCAAATAGAATCTGGTTTGCACCTTAGGCAGTCAGATTATATATACATATGATGATTTCAGGTCTGAATTTAAAACCCATCAAGGGAATGGTAGAGATAACACCTCTCTTATTATAGTGAGGGGGAAATCTCATATAAATCATCTTGAATATTGAAATGGTGGAGTATGTACCTGGCTAGTTTTCACCTTATTCTTTTAGAGAGGCAAAGAACCAGATATTGACTAATAGCACCATATGGTAATGGTTCTCCAGGGATGCCACCAAAATGCAGCCTCACTTTTTAAACTTCAAAATCCCTGCCTTCCTCTTTTGTTTCCCTTGAGGGAATTGAACTTGGAAAGTTTTATTTCATTATCACTTTCATCATACCCAGATTCTCCCACAAAAGATATGCGATTTTTAAGATTATTTTGTTTATATTTAAAATAAATGCATATACAAGGTACATAATGGATACAGGGTATAATGTAAAAATGCCATAAAAGCAATAAGCAAATTGGGAACAGAAGTAACTAATAGTACAGTTGTAAGCAAAATTGCATTCTTCTAAACCCATCAACTTTAATTGGCTTATTATAAAATATACAGAACAAAAGCTTTATAGAAGCAACATATGAAAACTGAAAGAATAAAAGAGTGCATCTTTGTGTTCCCATGCTACTTCTGCCAGTTCAGATATCTTTGTAGATGTCTAAAATTTAAAATATATACATATTCACCACCACCAGTGCAACCATCTAGAGAATCATGAAACAGAATTGCACTATGCCTCTCCTAAGCAAAGTTAGAGTGCTATCAAAAGGTATATAGTTTGGGTTTGATAGACTGGCCGGTTTAGATACCTTGACACAATAACCCACTAAGGGACTCTGGAGTCATTTAATGCCAGTAATTACTCTGTATCTTAATTTGAGTCCCAGAAAGCAATGATAGACTCCTGCAATGAATTAACATAGCATATATAACTATTTAAAATATATCAGAGTATTTTAAACATGTTGCAATATCTTCATATTTGCCTACTGGTTGTTCTTCACTGCACACAAAATAAAGGTGCATGTACAGCTCTGTGTTTCTTGCTCTCTCTTGAAAGGAATTAGTGAGAAAAGAGGAAATGTTACTTGCAAATGGGGAAGGAAAGAGGCACATGGAAGAGGATGCAAACATGGAAAGTTCCAACAACATGATTTTTATTTTCCAGCCAATTTGTATGATTATTTTCTGCAGGTCCCACTGCTCTTGTAATTAGTTCTCTCCTAATTATATTACCACCTCAGTGAGTCTGATGAAATAATGTTAGCAGGATTAAAAAGCACCCACAAAAATGGATCATCTTGCAGTTTTTCAAGTTTATAATTGATTGGGATTAAATGCTGTGGATTATGATATCAATGATAAGTAGCTATTAACCATTATTGTTCCTATGAAATCAAAAAGTAAGAAGTAAAGTTAAGTTGTGTTTAACACATTGATCAATATCTTTAAGAACCCCAATTATAGAAAGACGTGTGATGATTTTGCAATAATCAAGCACTGAAAAAATAGCTATTACTAGAATTCTCTCCATCTTAAAAAACCAGTAAATGAGATACTGGGCTATGCATATATGATTTGTAAATGAGCTACTATGACATCTCTAGGACATGGAATTTGTGGGATGGAAGAATATAGCAATGAGTTGTATGATAGGCATCAAACAATATTATTGTGAATTATGAAACTGGTTCCTTTAAATATTCCTAATGTATGGGCTTTGGTCTGAACTTGAATGTCTTTGGGAACCCAGAGTCTATCGGCCACTCTGAGCCTGCTTCGGCGGGGAGGGCGGGATATAAATACGAAGAATAAATAAATAAATGGGATCATTAACAACTACATATATCTTCTCAATAGGAAATGGTTCTATCAGAGCTTGGATGAGACAATTCCCCATCCAAGTTGAAGGACAGATATGTGACTCTGCATGAAGAAAGAGCAGTTTTAGATTATGGGGGAGACAGAGAGAGAAGCAGATCCATATTTGTTTCATATTAAATGTGTCCAAGTGAATCTGCCACATCTTCTGCTATGGCAGGAGATTTTCTCTCTTCCTGCTGCCACTTCTTTGGGTGTTAGGAGAAAAAAAAAAGCCAGCATCACATATGGTGTGATGTCATTTCTGGGAAAAACCTGGAGGTTCTCTCACATCCATCTGGGAATTGCTGGAATTCTGTGGCTGAGTGTCCAGCTGGCAACCCTGGTTTTACTTAGAAGTTAGTTAAGTTAAATCTGTTCTATTGTGTTTACTAGCCTTAGTTTCTGTGTTTGTTACTGAATAAACTAAGCTTTGTTATAACGCAGCCTTGTCTATGAGCCTTATTGAATTTGTTGCAATAAGATTAACAGCAAACACATTCAATGGGGAACAAGCACACTATAGTGGGAGATCTCTCAATATTGGTCCCCCATCTCCTGCTTCTTCACAGGTTGACAGTAGGGAAAATGAAAGGAACTGTTCAGTGATGTGCCAGTGCATGATGTCATTTTCAGTACAAAACCAGAAGAGATTTTACTGTGTTGGAGTGATACTCTAGGCTTCACCCAAACATGATGACATTGCTTCCAGTTTTGCACAGGAAGTAGTATTGTCATGAGGAATGGAATTTCTTTTCTCAAAGTCACTTTTTGTGATACTGCCATTGATTCCTCTTAAGCTCTTTCTTTCCTTTCAAAAGGAAAATGTCTCTTTCATTTCTTTTTGCTTTCTCTTTGTAGTTTTCTGTTACACCTAAGTACCCTTTTGTGACTTCAGCCCTTGCAGGGGTTTTTTTAATGCTACATACTGCAGGATGCTCTAGCAGGAGAGTAGATAGATCTGGGAAGGAATTACCTGAGCATATGCAGAATGAGATTTTGTAGAACTTCTTGCTCCTCCTCTCTTCAAATTTCTCTTTGACCAGAATTGAATTGATCTAAAATGGACCCCAAATTCCTCAAAAGAGGAAAATAAATAAATTGTTGGATTTCAAGGAGAAGTTGGCTAAAGGAGAATTAAGAGAATCTTTCTCAACAACATTAACCAGAAATTATGTTGGCAAACCTGTCCTCACCCCCATCCCCCCCCCCAGAGGGTAGCCCTCTCTGCAGGTGTCAATCCTACTTAAAATATTGCTGTGAAGAACCTGAAGCATGTAGAGTGTTTAGGATCCCTCTCTCTCTCAAAATCTAATATGCAGTCAAACCAAACAGTGGTACCTTAAAGACTAATAAAGTCTACTCTACCACAAGTTTTTGTGAGTCAGAACTCACTTCATCAGATAGAATGTGCGATAGGAGATCTGCTGCCCTATAGGACTGCCTCTTTGCCTCACCTATATTCTATTTGTGCATTTGTCAACAAAGCAAATTGTACAAATACACCAAGTGGAGAGTATGTAACAGTATAAAGCAAACTTTGTTTTATAGAAGGATCTGAGTTCTAAAGGCCAATATAATTGCTACAGTATTGGGGAAAACAATGAAAGGAGTGATCTTTCATAGACAAATTATGAAAATCATAATCATAAAAGATCCAGCCTTCTGTGGGCACAGGTGCATGTTCTGGATGGGACTGGCCTTACCCCCCCTTTTTTCCTCTCCATAGACCCCGTCATCCCATATGAACAGCACAGTATGCTAGCGATTATCTGCAGTGGGACAGCCCTATGTATCTGCTGTATATTCATTCAGTCATCTTCCTTTTCTTCAGGATATTACAAATGATTGAAGGAAACTCAGCCTCTCCATGGCATCCGATGTTCACTCTCATACTATATATGTGTTGTGCTACCCATTTTTGTAGATGTTTTTGGTGGCCCTGTCTATTACTGATTTGGATTATAGGAATTCTAATTTGGATTATAGGAATTCTCACTTCAAAAAGAATGTGGACAGAATGGAGTGAGTGCAGAGAACAACAATGTATGTTGACTTGACGAAGTCCTCTAAATGCAACAATGCTACAGGTCACAAAATCAAAGTGATTTCTCCCTACATTCCTGAAAAACAAACATCTTTTTTCATGTTGAGGAATGATCCTTTTTTCATTCAGTTAATGTTTCATCTACTGCTGAATGTGCATACAACCAGGTTATCACTTTTCAAATATTTGCAGATATTATCAGCCGACTGATAGCCAACAGCCTCATTTTGTCCAGCTCTACACAATGAGGCAGACTCCCATCAGGCCATGGGGCAGGTCTCCAACTGTCAAGTAGCAGCGAGGCTGCCAATCACCGTTTGCTTGAAGTGGCAGCTTGCGTTGACTTTATCTCCAATCTATTTGAGTATAAATGGATGTTTGCAGGGCTTTAAGACCAAACAAATCACCTAAAGAGGAATAATAATTGTTCTTGTAGCAGGAGCTAGGCTATTTCATGGACAAGTTGGGTTGGCAGAAAAGCAAATCAATTTATAAAAGAGTGTGCAGAGTTAGATAAAGCCAAGGCCCAATAGTTTTACCTGAGAGATTTAACTTGTTTTTCAAAAGTCAGTTGCCTACAGGCATTCTGCTGCATTTTAGTGAATGGTCACTCATTTTAAGCAGCAACACAGTCTCAATAAGCAGGTACAGCTTGTGAATTGTCACCTGCATTCAGTGGATTTGTTGAAGTGAGATCTAACTTTCCCTCATGGAGATAATGCCCAAACAAAATAATTCTTTGAAAGAGTTAATTTGTTCCTTTTCTGTTTAGAGGGTTTTTGCTTGGTCTTAGATTTTAATTATCATCAGAAACCCATAAACTGTAAATTCAGGCACAGAGTTGCTGTATCCAGATATACAGGTATACAGGTAAACTCTAGCAGTGTCACAGATGTTGTATAGACAGATCCAGCTCTACAGCGTGCTACATTAGCATGAATTACTATATGCTGTTTTTCAAGAAATGTATGGACTTTAGTTTCTAAACTGAGTTGGGCAGGGAATTATCAGTTTTGCTTATGCAATAAACCACCAATATATCTATTATATTTTATTTCACTCTGTTCTTATCTTTAAGAAGCTCAGAACTGAGGCATGATTCTCCTCTTCTCCATTTCATCCTCACAATAGCCCTGTGAGCTACATCAAGTTGAAAGAGAGTGATTGCTCAAGGTCATCAAAGTGTTTCATTGCTGAGCATAAATTTGAACATAGGTAAAATAGTATCCTAGGAAAAATTGGCAGCCTACAGTATTATCCTGGCTCAGATGTTAGGCCAGGACCCCATCCAAACACCACTGATCCCCTTCCAGGGCTTTCCTCAACCCTCAACATTCCCTCCCTCCCCCAGCAACTTTGCTGACTCACCAAGTGAAACACCAGGTGGCTGGACTGTTGACTCCCAGAGCAGTGAAGCTGTAGAAAGCTGTGGGACCAGCAAGCCTGCTCCACCCAACCACACTGAGTGGGTGGCAGTGGAGTGCAATGAGTGCATGAGAGACTCCTGTGAGCAAGGCCCAAGCAAAGATGAGAGGGCATGTCTGGGCCACCAGGCTGGAGGAAGTCTGGCATGTCTTTCCCAAGAGAGAAGGTGCTGTCAATGAAATGAATAGGGGAGATGATTCCACTTAACAGTGCTACAGAACAATGAGACCCAACACCTTCAAAGGAAGACAGAAGAGGCATAGCTCGGCAACGCCTAGTGCAGGAACAGGAAGTCTTGCATTAAATTGGAAGGTTAACCAAGAGGGCGGGAGGGGGGCAGTTTGAGCAGGAAGTATAAAATGGGAAAGCCCAGAAAGTTGAGGAGGAGAAGGCTGGCAACCTGCAGAAGGCATCTAGAAAGTGCAAGAGGTAAGTACTAGTAGGCTGAAGAGGGGAATGGTGTCATAACCACCCCCTTATGACCAAATCTGAGACCGCAGGTCATCTCCTGAGAGAAGGGAGCAAGGGCAAGAGGAGACATAACAATGGCTATTGGTGGGGCAGTCCCAGGCATGACAGAGGGGTGTGACAAACATACAAAAACTATCCAGCTGTTGCATCATTAGACTGAACAACAATTCAATTCTCCATCTATAGGGTGAACTTGTCAGCTCTTGTCCTCATAAAGTCGTATTCTTACATCATCAAAAAGTTTGCCAGCAGCATTTCATATCTTTATTTATGTTGCAGGAAAATGTATTTATAAAAAATAGTCACAGCAAGAACAGCAAATAATCAAAATCTAAAATAATATTAAACACCTCTTTATATCATAGAGACTATTATGGTTAACTACCATCAAACAAAAATAATAGCTAGAGATTCGATATCATAGTATCAAGACCTTTAATGACACGATTCCCACATTAAGAATTTATTAGAGAAGTATTGTTTAGTACATTTAAATATGTTCCCATGCAATGTTTGCATTGTTAGAAAAAGACAGAGAGCTTAGGACAGTTCTTATTAAAAGTAACAAGCAATGGCTGGGACCCAAAGCTACAAGAAGCTCCCAGAAGGAGCTCACACTAGCTTAGTGGCATTTTGACTATTTTCCCTTTGAACAACTGATCTCCATGCCATATCACATGCTGCTTTTGAAATTCCCCTCAGTTTCAAAAGTAATTTGCCATGAGACATGGGGAGCTGATGTTAGAGAAAATAAAGTGGAAAACCCTGCTGGGTTCATGGAGTGAATTCCATGGTTCCTTGGGTCCTGGCAAATATTCTGAGAGAGAAACGTATTATGATCTCACTGTGTTGCCAATGGTCAATCTCTATAGGTCAGATTCTCAGCTATTTACCTTTAAAGGAAGCAAAAGAGCAATCTTAAGAACACTTTCCTGGAAGTAAGTCCCATTGAATATTTTGATCTAAGCAGCATTTTGAGTAGGCTTTCTTAGGATTGCTGTTTTATAGTATGAACAGAACAGAGCTCATGTTACAGTTCCACTTAGATGCTATCCTGTGGTCACATATAAATGGAAGTGGTATGGATCTGTATATCCATTCAAAATGGGTTCTGCAAACTCTGTGGTTTTGATCTAACAATGATTTTCATACCCTGTACTTTGTTGCCTGTCTGAGCAAAGCAAAGCAGGTCTATTGCAAATTAAATCCCATGTTATTTGAAAGGGTTCATTCTCAGGAGAGTGTCCTTAAGATTGCATCCCCACATCATGCATCAGATGAGCTAGGCTCCTGCCAATGAAAGCTCTGATATAATACACTAAAATAGCCACTAATCTGTTTAGGTGAAATCCAGCAAATGTATGTGTACACGAGTTGCAAAAGAGCTCCATATAAAAACCAGTCAGGAAGACCCTCCCCTCCTTTCTGTTGTATATGCATGAGATCTGAGCACTGCATTGCAGCCAGTAATTTTACTTCAGCAGTCTTTGGTGCACTAGAACAAAGCATGAGTCAAGTGCATCTTTAAGACCAACCAAGTTTTATTTAGAATGTAAGCTTTTGTGTGCTCTCTAAGCACACTTCATCAGACGAGGGGATCAGGTGTTGGTGCACTAGAAAACAACTTTGCAGTCAGCTCAGCCCATCCATGGGCCCTATGCATGCCTCAGCACCCGTTTGTGCTAATAGTCACTAGTGCATGTGGAGTCCAAGGATAAGTGGACTGCTACATCATCAAACAGTGTAGAAGGCAAGCATGTTAAAATCAATGGATGCTCCTATTTAGTTTATTTTTGTATTTATTTGTATTTATATTAGTGCTTCCAGTTATCATCTTAGAAATACTAATTGCCCCCCCCCCCATTCGGAATAACGAGACAGACAACAATATGGGATAAAGGGCCACTTTATTTAAACTTAACGGCAAATGGGAAAATGGGGCCAAGTTAAGCCAGGGGTCATAACATCGACCACCTCCTCAACCCGAAAACTGGGCGAGCCCCGGGCCCCGGGTGTGAGCCGACCCAATGGCTCAAACCCGGCCAGCCAGGCACAAGATCCCGTTTACAGAGCTCCACCCTGACCCGAGCCGTGCAGCCTGGGATGTGGACAACTCACTAGTGATGGGATCACGAGGCTCCCTGGAGCCTACCTTGAGCCATCACCCCAGCTTAGGTCACCCCAGGGATGCCGTACACCCCAAAGGTGCATTGCCAGGGAGCTCACCAATACCCCAAAAGAACATGTTCCCAACAGTAAGACCGCCAGTGACCAACTATAAACAGCACCGCCCTAGCCAATTGCCAACACACCTTCCACAGTGCAAAGGAGGCGAAAACACTCCCAAGCCAGCCAATATGCTTGAAAGCAAAAAAATTCCTACCTAGCCCCAAAACAGGCGACCAGCTTATGCCTGCACTGCATGATGGGTGGGCCGAAAAGCCCTAAACGAACTGTGCCACAGGGGGCTGGGCCAGCCTATATAAGGCCGCCCACCCCCAAGCAGTTCTGGGCAAAACCATTGTCTCTCCTCCAGCAGGGGAGGCAATCGACAGCCCCCAGCCTAAGGTGACCGATTGGCCGCTCGGCTGGGTGGGGCCGAATTGGAAGTACTGCATTTTAATTCCTTTGACAAATGGGAAAAATTGGGCTATTAAGAGTCAAAGAAGAAGAAGATGATATTGGATTTATATCCCACCTTCCACTCCAAATCTCAGAGTCTCAGAGCAGCTTACAATCTCCTTTACCTTCCTCCCCCTCAACAGACACCTTGTGAGGTGGGTGGGGCTGAGAGAACTTTCACAGAAGCTGCCCTTTCAAAGACAGCTCTGCGATAGCTATGGCTAACCCAAGGCCATTCCAGCAACTGCAAGTGGAGGAGTAGGGAATCAAACCCAGTTCTCCCAGATATGAGTGCACACACTTAACTACTACGCCAAACTGGCTCTTGTAAATTCCACCCATCACTTTCTATATACTGACTAGATCTTCCACAAAGGACATTTGCATATGACTTTTATGAACTTAGACTCTTTTTGTTCTATCTATACCCTCAACTGCTTCCTGAGCTCTCTCAACTACTTCCTGTATAATAGGGATTTAGCCAGCAGAGGAGCAGTTCAAAGCAGAAGAAACATAAGGTATTCATAGCAATGGCAAAACTCACTTACATATCTGTTGTGGGGGGGAAAGCAGCTGGCAGAAAAGTTAGTGCACCTCACACAAACATAAAGAATAGCTTTGCTGATTGGTATAAATTAATTACCTTGAAATGTATGGAAATGCTGTAGGAAATGCTTCTTACGCATTTACTCTGAGAGAGGACACAGAAATGTCACATTTTTTTTTTAATGCCTGAAAATTTAAGGAAGGGGAAAAGGGGCTGTGCCATCTTACACACTCAGGCTCAGATCCATCTGAAGATTCCATGAATCACAGGGAGTCTTCAAATGACAAGGCAAGTGACGTTTGCACCACCAAAGCTGTACTACAATTTCCATGGTGGCAGAATTACAAAGAGAATTACAAAGACCTATTACAAATGCTGCATATTTTAATAACAGCTCATCTCCCCACGGTGAGCACAGCTGCAGGCTTAAAGGATCTAAGTCAGCAAAATACTGAATTCTCTGCATGTGTTTAAGTTGCAGTGAAGTTGATGGGTCTGAAACTTATTTCCAATGGATTTTTCTTAATTATTTGGCCAGAACTGCAAAAACATAGAAAGGATGAGAAACAGAAACAAAAAGCCAAAGACATTCAGTCTTAAATGCCAACTACTAATTAGTTCAGCAATCAAAACTAAAAATCCATGAGTCTTTTGTTCATACGTATGTTTCTATGTTATGTTAAGGTAAATCCAGAAACATGGACAATCCTGGCTTCATCTTTTAATATTTTTGAAAATGTTTTGAATTGTTGTTACATCTCTTTATTATCCCTCTCTTGAAATCGGTGTTGAAATTTGTCAGAATGTAACATGATTAATCTCAGAAATGTTAATTCAGATCCTGAAATTGGCTGTGAATTAGCCCAGATTTTGTTTAGTTATAAGGATGTGCACTCATACAAAACTGCACCCATGGGACAGTTCCCAGAATTCAGTGATGACTTTTGGTCACAGAAAGTAAATTTCTGGATATTGCTCCTTCAGGGCATACAAATGTGATCCCTTTCAAGGAATTGTGTAAAGCTTTTGTGCTATGCATGTGATAACTGCTGCATGGGGTAGGGCTGCCAAGCCCCAGGTTTAGACAGGGGTTCCCCCACCCAGGAGGTACAACAGGTACCATCGAGTTTTTCCCTCTCAAATGGCTAGAGCATCCAGTAAAACCACAGAGTTTTCCTGGAAACACCTAGAGTGGTTGCCACGCATGCAAAGCGCTTGTGAAGCAAGTCCCCCACCGGAGGCTGTGAGAGACTCGGCAACCCAAGCATGGGGGTTGATAATCTATAGAGACTTTCCAATTGGACTGGTATTAAGGGGTCAGCATCCAGGAGCAGCTGTTGAGCCTTAGTGTGTAACTTTAGAAATACAAGGAGCAGTGATACAGTGGCCAGTGGAAAATGTGATGTTGAGAAGGAGTTGTGGCCATAGGAGGCATGAAAAGACATTAGGAAGCCTACTTGGAGGACATCCTATGCTTGGATATGTTCAACCACTGAGTCCTGCCCCCTCCCTGAAAAGCTCCAGGCTATATAAATAATCCTTCTGGTACTCCTGCAAAAACGTATGTAAGGGATAGGGTCAGTCACGCTGCATCCGAAGAACTGTGCTTGCACACAAAAGCATAAACTGTGATTAAAATTTGGTGGTCTTAAAGGTGCCATTGGACTCAAACATTTTCTGCTGCTTTAGACTAACATGGCTACCCACCTAAATCTATCTTCATGGCTAGTAATGATTGATAGACTTATCCTTTGAGAATCTATCTAAGCCCCTTTAAAGCTGTTCATTCCTGTGGTCATCATTACATCCTCTGGCAGCAAATTCCACATTTTAATAATTCTCTGTCAACTTTTACTTATGCAAAACATTTGACTGAAGCAAAGCTCTTCATCATTCTGCATCACAACTTTGCATTACGCACAATTTTTGCTCACTAGGGCAGCAACACATTTATTGCTCACTAGGGCAGCAACAGAACAATTTATTTGCCTTTCTTTTTTATGTTTCTTATTTTCTGACCCCCCCAAAACAAATATGTATACCAAGAAAATAAACATCTGAGGGGGAAACATAGCTGTAAATATTTATCTAATTCTTTAAGAAAATTCAAAATTTCAACAATATGTTAATAATATTAAAGCAGCCTGTTAGGAATACTGTTATGACATTTGCAGAACAATTTACCCATTTGCATGGTCTGGTTCTCTTTTAGAGCTAAACCTAAATTGCTAATGCAAAGTTTCATTTGGAACCTTCAAACATTTAAAGAACATTATTCCACCACCAAGCTACAGCTGTGTACCATATGAGCAGGTAAAAATGTGATGGTGAGGACTATAGTGACAGTTTTGCACTCTTAGTAGATCCATCACCATACAACTGTGCATCTGTTATATATCTTAGTGGTAGGGGTAGGAGGTAGTGCTCACTAAGCTAGCATTTAGAAACATTTAGGCAAATGAAAGACCGTTCTATTTTTCAAGGAGAAGTGAGCTATATATTTTTTTAAAAAAATACATATACAATGAAGCATTCTTCTAATCCAAATAAAGCTTCTGACAGGTTCCTTTCGATCATTAAGGTAGATTCCTAAATGCTGACATTTTAAATGTTACCAGTACTGCAAATTCCTCTATGATATGCAGAAATAAAAATCCACTGGGAAAATGGTCTTCTAGAATTTCATGCTTCAGTAAATCTAAACACAGTTTTATACAGGGGGGCGAGGACCCTCAGTCTAGTACCACCTCTGGCAAGCCAGTGTGGTTAAGGCTGCTAACACTATCTCAGTAAATTCCAGGAGATTTGAAGGGAGAGTGGAATTTTGGGGAATATATGTCATTTCCAGGTGGTACTCTAGGGCTTCCTCCTAATCTCTCTGGTAGAGACATGAGAAGACTCCTAGAGTGTCACAATGGAGGCCACATTCCAGTGATATTTCCCCTCCACACACACCTCAGTTTTTCAAGAGCAAAAGGCAGGGGTTTGCATACTGCAGTCCAGACCAATTGCACGCCTAGTTATGTTGTTGTGGTTAGAGGGGTTAGCAGTTTTGGGTCCCCACTGGGGAAAAAAGCAGGGAATAAATGAAGTAAATAAACAAACAAATAAAAATGTTTACTTCTAGTAAATAAAATAAATAAATTGATTGAGAGGCAATAACGAATGAAGCTAAGAAATTAATTATTTCAGTTCAGCTTTACATGTAAGCCATTTACATCATGACCATCAGTAGCCAGGTAAGCCATTTATTCTTAAAATGTCTGTTTTCTACATTGAAAATTTATTGGGTTGGATCCTATAAGTATACAAGCAGATCTTGCCCCGGTAGCAGATATTTTCTGCCTTCCCTCAGCTATCTTTTCTGAATGTTTAGGAGAAAATGCTCTGGGAGGGTGATGCACATGTCACCAAGAACAAAAACAAAATCCTGCCCAAATCAAGAATCTGCAGAGAGGAGGGGAAAGGAAAGAAAATTATATCACTACTCTGCCCCTGGCATGAGGAGAATTAGGGCAAGAAATCTTGTTCCAGTGGAATGGAGGAGAATTAATTTCACTCCAGTGGAATGGAGGTAAACTAAAACCATTTTTAAAAATTAAACTTCTGCATGATGAGGTAGTTTTGAGCAGACATATGGCAGAAGTTAGCATTAGAAGCATATTAAGTGAAAATAATCACTTTCTTTGTAAACCAAAGATGGAGGGGAGTAAAAATCCAGATATCATGTTAACCATAATGGTAGCTCAGAAAGCAAAGGGAAAGGATATGGAAGTACTGTTTTGAACACTGAAAATGTTTTGAAGGCATTTGGTGGTTTTTATGAGACTGTATACTTCAAAACCACTAAGTTAGAATTACGGACAAGTGAAGTTTAATAACAAAATTAACAGACGGAACACTCTTCAACTCGAAGGGACACTCTTGAATTTTATTCATAAATTTGTTTGTATAATTAAACAATTTAAGCAAAAAAAACTACACAGTGACATATAGCTGGCCAGAAGACTCTTGATTAATATTTTTAACTGCTAGTCCTCTAGTAGAATACCTACATTCTGGACAGATTCACTAATGTCAAAAGCCTGAAATAAGGAAAACATTTATTTTCTGTGTGTGTGTGTGTGTGTGTATATACATACACACACACACACACACGTGTGTGGTTTGCCATTGCCTTTCTCTGCAGAGTCTTCCCAGGAGGTCCCCTATTCAAGTATTGACCCTCCTTAGTTTCAGAGATTTAATTATTTTTATTTATTTTATTTAAAACTTTTATTAGCTGCCTTTCTTCCTTCTGGAATGGAAGGCAGATTACAATATAAATAAAACAATGATTGAAAATGCAATATGAATAAAATAACAATTATAAAAACACAAAAAGTTCCCAATTTAAAAACTGTAATTAGAATTTCCAGTAAATAAAAACTAAATCACTGAAATGCAGTCTTAAACAATACAGTCTTCAACAGTTTTTTGAAGACAGTAAGGGGGCCAGGTGAAAATTGGGTTGTACCATATTATTCCACATGCCCATTTATTTTCTACCATGCCCTATATTTTCTAGTTTCATTTCTAAATGATGATTACAAGATACTTATAATTATTTTCCCAGTGGTTGATGTCTATCAAAGGAACTAAAACATAATTCTCATGTGCACTTTAAATCTTGCCAGATAATAAGTATAATCTCTGGATCCCAGGTTAAGATGTCTCCAAATATCACAAAAATGAAAATCTTTGAAACATTGGCCAATTTAGTTTGGAAATTCAAATTATCTAGCTGAAAAATTTTAGGTGGGTTAGGTGGTCCAAAATTTCAATCAACCATGTAGTTTAAATCACTGTCTAAAATTGTCTTTAAAAATATATTTAACTTAAGCAGGGTAGTCTCTAAAATCTGCAACTGTGACATGTTCAGTGCATAGATGGAAGCTAATATTAGACTTTCTGATTGTCCAACAAACCTTTTACAAAAACATATTGGCTCATGGGGTATATTTAGGTAACATTAACTGAAAAACTTGTTTTGTGCAAGAGTATAATAGCTATCCCCCTAGGTTTGGATAATCTTGTTGCTAAAAACTGAAAGGGATTTTTTTTTTCATTGAGAAAACTTAACATCAGATTTTAAGTGGGTTTCCTGTAAGAACAGTATATCTGGATTGAATTGTGGTAGGTTTCTGGACATTCTTTAAATGTTATTTTATTATTAAGTCCCCTTGTGTTAAGTGAGATTATTCTGTAATTATTTACCATTATTTGTAATCAAATTAAACATGTCCATGTTGCTTCAATTCCAACAGTAATTTCAAGTTTGTACCAAGAAATGTTGTGAAATACTAATACATTAACTAAAATTTAACCAATACCATAGAAGTCTTAATATCACTCCTGTTAACCAATACACAATTATATTTTGCTTTATATTTGGCAATCTGAATAATAACAACAAAAAACTAACTCCCACACTATTGAAGTAGAACAAGTAAGAACCTCAATATCCTTTTAACTCCGCTTGACAACCTGCCACCTTCCCAACTATTACACTGATCAGTCTAATCAACTGTATGAAATTACTGTAACAACAACAATTATTCACACACAAACACACAAATCAATTTGTTAGACTTGTTAGGGGAAAAAAAAACTATTGGGAACTTGAACAAATGCCTCCACTCTGAGAATGCCTCAAAACTCAATGTTTTCTTTCCAGATAACAACTTCCTATCAGGAGCCAGGGCTTTTTGTGAGCAGGAATGCACACGAATGCAGTTCTGGCTGGCTTGACATAAAGAGGTGTGGCCTAATATGCAAATGAGTTCCTGCTGGGCTTTTTCTAAAAAAAAAACCCTTTCAGGAACCATGAAACTCCATACCTCTCCTATCCCCCTAAGAGACCTAGTAATATGTATACCATACAACAAATTTAAATCTTAAAAATAGATATGTGTAACCTCCTTTCCATTATTATTTTCATTGCTTGGGTCCTAGTGAAGGTCAAACAGAATCTTATTCTCTTTTGGTGGAGTGGGTGGGAAGATTAATTTCCTCTTCTGTGATCTTTTCCCCTTCAAATTTAAGGTTTGTAGAAGAGTGTCACAGTCTCCCTGCACCCTCCGAGGCAGCCCTGGGGTCGCCTTCGCTTCTTACACCTCCTTGTGATCCGAGGTCTCAGAATGGGATGAGGTCAGGTTACTTCACCCCTTTAGATCCTCTGTCCCTGGCTTGACCATCAAGGCTCCCTTTTCTGTCTCTCTCTCTGATGCTGGGCAGCCCCTCCAACTCCTTCACCTTTCCTTCCTCCTCAACCTCTTCCTGGGCCTCCCTTTCATTCCCACCGGAAACCCTGCCCATTCCTGTCCCCTCCCTCGCCCCTTAGCCCCACGGTCAAGTCTGCTGTAATGTCTGAGTAGTTTAGGCCCAAACACCGGTTCAGGAGAGGGCTCCTGGGTAAAAGCCATACTGTATTCAAATGCTGCTAGCTCAACCTCTCCTTCCCCCCTCCTTTCCTTTGTTATGTAGCACAGCTTGGTAACAAGAATATGGGAATAAGATTGTGGAGCCTTCTCAGAGATAACGAGCGCTAAGGAAGCGCCCAAGGCCAACCAAGGCCTGAGAACAATAAAAGTAACAACAATGTGTGAATGTGCCCTGCATAGTGTGCCCCCCCCCCTCAGGAATGCTTTTGATTTGTACCTTAAAAGTTTGCCCTTTGTGTATGCTCGCCAGTCTCGCAATCTTTCGTCTATAGTCCTGCAACATGTTACAATAAACTAGGAACTTCTTATCAAGAGAGTCTCGTTATTGAAACACCAGACTTGACATTTTGCGAGACTCACTTTTTGGGATCTAACCGCTCTGGCAACTTGAAAGGCCCAATGGCCGACCAGATTCCGGACGACGGAGAACTCCCACTCGAACCGGGACCCGAGGGGCCAGCCCCGTGGCACGTCTTAGACCCTAGAAGAGCCGCGGAGTCCCCCCCGGAGTTCCAGCTGGTACTATCGCCCCGGCAATACCAGCAGCGGACCTCGACCACCATCATGGACCAGGCCCCGCTGCGCCGAGAGGCCATCCTGAACCGCCACATCAGGTTAATTCAGGTGGCTGGATCTGAAGCCACGAGCCCGAGCTCGGGGGAGACGGGAGAAGCGGACAGCATCATCGTCGTCCAGGTCAGAGATGATGGAGACGACAAGGTGGGAGGACGGAAGGCTGACTGCGGGGAGCGGAGGCTCCGGGACCAGGATGAGGAGGACTACCAAATGTTCCGGTCGATGGTCCGCAGAGAGGTGGATGGAGCCATAGGGGGTCTGAGGGATGAGGTGCGCAACCTGACCATCCAGCTCGGGAGGGCGCTGGGGATACCTACCTCCCGAAGACCTGCTGCGGCCCCGGGGGGGCCCTGGGGCCGCCCTAGCCAACCCGCTGCACTGGCCGCCCCGGCGCGTGCGGGGCCCGCCCCAGCTCCTACCCCGCCGCCGCCAGCGCCTCCAGCGGGGCCGAGAAATGTGAGTCGCGAGCTGGATGCCACCTTCAATGGGGACCCGGAGGAAGTGAACTACTTCGGGATCCAGGTGAACAGCTTCATGCACTACTGGGGGAACTCCTTCCCGGATGAATTCAGTCGGGTCAACTACCTGGGGTCGAAGCTGAGAGGGGCAGCAAAGAGATGGTACGTGAGCCTGTGCGAAGCCAGGAGCCCAATCCTGGACGACGTACACACCTTCCTGCAAGCCCTGCTGACCCAATTCAAAGACCCGCTGCAAGAATCCCGAGCGTTGGCAGCCCTGCGGGACATGCAGCAAGGGGCCCGATCCATCCGCGAGTACGTGGCCGATTTTCAAGCTAACGTTGGCCGTGTCAGGGGTTGGAACAAAGTGATGAAAATCAAGCAGTTCACCAGCGGGCTGAACGCCAGCATCCTGGATCGAACCCTCACCCAAGCCCACCCGACAACCCTGGTGGGGTGGATTCAGCTGGCCGGTGAGGTAGAAAACAACCTCAAACGAGTGGCTATGCTATGGCAACACCAATCGGGGAAGGCCCACCCGAAGGGGGCCCCGGCGAAGAGCGAACAGGCCAAGGCGAAGAAGCCAACGACTGCCCCGCCAGTGGGACCCCGCAGGTGCTACCGGTGCGGAGACCCGAACCACCTGCCGTCCGCCTGCCCTCAACCCCCGCCGGCCCGGTCATCCCCGGCCCCGCCGAAACCGGCCACCCCAGCTCCAAAGAAGACTCCCAGCCGCCCTAAGGATGCGGCGAAAACCAGCATGCTGGTGCAGGAGGAACTGCAGGAAGAAGAAGTGCTCCTCTCCGCAGAATTGGCCAACCTCGCCTGGGTGGAAGAACCGGTGGGAAACGAGCCTGACCTGCTGCTCTGAAGGGCGCCCAACGGCAGGTCGACCGCGATGAGGCGCCGCTGACGGTGAGAGTAAAGGGGAGACTGTACTTTGTGACGGTTAAGTTACTGAACCCCAAATTGGGGAGGTTCATGCAGATCCGAGCCCTAATAGACTCAGGGTGCAACAGGGAACTGATTTCTCCCAAAGTGGTGGAGGCATTGGGACTAGAAAGCTCGCAGCTGCCCCACCCCATGCTGTTTGAGCAAATGGATGGGTCTGTGATGTGCGGAGAGCCGTGCACCCGCGAGACATTGCCCTGCCCCATGGGGATAGAGGAACATTGGGATCAAGAATTCTTTGTAATCGCCCCCTCCTGCTCCTACCCGATCGTGCTGGGGGTGGGGTGGTTGGAAAAACACGAGCCCCTAATCCGGTGGAGGGCGCAGACCATCAGGTTTTTAGACCCAGGGTGCAAACGACACCTCTGGGACCCCGCCTGGGGACCCAAAGCCCCGGTGGCACACGAGAGGGTGTGTGTATCGGTAGAGGAAGTGCACCCGATCTCCGCGGTCTACCGGGACCTAATGCAGATGTTTAGTGAGGAGGAGGCCAACCAACTGCCCCCCCACCGAAGCACCGACTGCGCCATAGAGCTGATCTCGGGGGAAGCCCTACCCAAAGCCAAGCTGTATCAGATGGGGTGGGCTGAGAAGAAGGAGCTTCGCAAGTTCCTAGACTTAAACTTAGCGCGCGGGTTCATCCGGCCGGCCACGGCCCCCCACACCTCCCCAGTGTTATTCCGGAAGAAGAAGGATGGCTCACTTAGACTTTGCACAGATTATTGTGGGATTAATGCGGCGTCCATGTCCAACGCCTACCCCATCCCCCGCATCCGGGACTTGTTGAGCACGGTGGCGGGGGGGGGGGAGATTTTCACCAAACTGGACTTGCGCAACGCCTACTTCCGCGTGCGCATCAAGAAGGGGGATGAGTGGAAAACGGCCTTCAACACCCCGATGGGACAATTCGAGTATTTGGTGATGTCATTTGGGCTACAGGGTGCCCCGGGAGTGTTTATGAACTTCATCAATGATGTGTTGAGAAAGTATTTGTTTAAGGGGGTGGTGGTTTACCTGGATGACATCATTATTTATTCGCAAGACTTGAAGTCGCATGTGAAGCTAGTGAGGGAGGTGCTCAGAACGTTGCTGGAGCATCAATTGTATGCAAAACTGTCTAAATGCGAATTCCACAAAACGGAACTAGACTACTTGGGGTTCCGGGTGTCCGAACATGGCCTGGCCATGGACCCAGCCAAGGTCCAGGCAGTGTTGGAATGGGCTCCCCCGAGGACACGTAGACAGCTCCAATCTTTCCTCGGGTTCGCAAATTTCTACAGACAATTCATAGAGGGGTTCGCTCGCATTGCCCTGCCCTTGACCGATCTCCTAAAAACCAAAGGCAAGGGCCCAGAGGCGAAACGGCCCGGGGCGAGGTTGGCCTGGACGGCCGAGTGTCAGAGAGCATTCAATCACCTGAAACGGCTGTTCACTAGCGAGCCGGTCCTAAGCCACCCGGACAAGCAAAGGGCCTTCGTGGTCCAGTGCGATGCCTCCAACGTGGCCGTAGGAGCCATTCTTATGCAAAGGGATGGGGAGGGGAAGCTGCGACCCTGTGCCTACATCTCCCGAAGGTTCTCGGACGAGCAGCGCAACTAGTCGGTGTGGGACAAAGAGGCGTTTGCGGTCATGTTCACACTAAAAACTTGGAGGTCTTGGCTCGAGGGGGCAAAGCTCCCCTTCGAGGTGTGGACCGACCACAAAAACCTAGAGGCACTGACAGGGAAGCGCAAAATGAGTGAAAAGCAAATTAGGTGGGCGGGCTTCTTTTCCAAGTTCGATTTCACCCTGAAGCACATCCCTGGGACGAAGAACTTCCTAGCAGACGCCCTGTCAAGGCTCCCGCAGCACGAGAGTCAGAGAGAGGACGTGGTAGACTCCCTAATTCAGCCGTCACAAGTGGCGGCCATGGTCACCACTCGCTCTCCCAAAAAAAAGGAATTAGAGGGGGTGAATCGCGAACGCATAGAGCTAGAAACCAGAAGGGAGGGGGAGGAGTGCCCCGACGAAGTGCAGAAAGGGGGAGATGGGCTGTGGTACAAAGGAACATAAGAACATAAGAACATAAGAGAAGCCATGTTGGATCAGGCCAACGGCCCATCAAGTCCAACACTCTGTGTCACACAGTGGCAAAAAATGTTATATACACACATACACTGTGGCTAATAGCCACTGGTGGACCTGTGCTCCATACACTGTGGCTAATAGCCACTGATGGACCTGTGCTCCATATTTTTATCTAAACCCCTCTTGAAGGTGGCTATACTTGTGGCCGCCACCACCTCCTGTGGCAGTGAATTCCACATGTTAATCACCCTTTGGGTGAAGAAGTACTTCCTTTTATCCGTCTTAACCTGTCTGCTCAGCAATTTCATTGAATGCCCACGAGTTCTTGTATTGTGAGAAAGGGAGAAAAGTACTTCTTTCTCTACTTTCTCCATTCCATGCATTATCTTGTAAACCTCTATCATGTCACCCCGCAGTCGACGTTTCTCCAAGCTAAAGAGTCCCAAGCGTTTCAACCTTTCTTCATAGGGAAAGTGCTCCAGCCCTTTAATCATTCTAGTTGCCCTTCTCTGCACCTTCTCTAAAGCTATAATATCCTTTTTGAGGTGCGGCGACCAGAACTGCACACAGTACTCCAAATGAGACCGCACCATCGATTTATACAGGGGCATTATGATACTGGCTGATTTGTTTTCAATTCCCTTCCTAATAATTCCCAGCATGGCATTGGCCTTTTTTATTGCAAACGCACACTGTCTTGACACTTTCAGTGAGTTATCTATCATGACCCCAAGATCTCTCTCTTGATCAGTCTCTGCCAGTTCACACCCCATCAACTTGTATTTGTAGCTGGGATTCTTAGCCCCAATGTGCATTACTTTGCACTTGGCCACATTGAACCGCATCTGCCACGTTGACGCCCACTCACCCAGCCTCAACAGATCCCTTTGGAGTTCCTCACAATCCTCTCTGGTTCTCACCACCCTGAACAATTTAGTGTCATCCGCAAACTTGGCCACTTCACTGCTCACTCCGAACTCTAAATCATTTATGAACAAGTTAAAAAGCATGGGACCCAGTACCGAGCCCTGCGGCACCCCACTGCTTACCGTCCTCCACTGCGAAGACTGCCCATTTATACTCACTCTCTGCTTCCTATTACTCAGCCAGTTTTTGATCCACAAGAGGACCTGTCCTTTTACTCCATGATTCTCAAGCTTTCTAAGGAGCCTTTGATGAGGAACTTTATCAAAAGCTTTCTGGAAGTCAAGGTAAACAACATCTATCGGGTCTCCTTTGTCCACATGTTTGTTCACCCCCTCAAAGAAATGCAACAGGTTAGTGAGGCAAGATCTTCCCTTGCAGAACCCATGCTGAGTCTTCCTCAATAACCCGTGTTCATCAATGTGCCTACTCATTCTGTCCTTGATAATGGTTTCTACCAACTTTCCCGGTATTGAAGTCAGACTGACTGGCCTGTAGTTTCCCGGATCTCCTCTGGAACCTTTTTTAAAGATGGGGGTGACATTTGCTACCTTCCAGTCCTCAGGAATGGAGGCAGATTTCAATGAAAGATTACAGATTTTTGTTAGAAGATCCACAAGTTCAACTTTGAGTTCCTTCAGAACTCTCGGATGTATGCCATCCGGACCCGGTGACTTATTAGTTTTTAATTTGTCTATCAGTTGTAGGACCTCCTCATTTGTCACCTCAATCTGACTCAGGTCTTTCAACACCCCTTCCAAAATTAGTGGTTCTGGGGCGGGCAAAAAGTTCTCGTCTTCTACAGTGAAGACGGAGGCAAAAAATTCATTTAGCTTTTCAGCCATTTCCCTATCCTCCTTCAGTAATCCTTTTACCCCATGGTCATCCAAGGGCCCCACTGCCTCCCTGGCTGGTTTCCTACTTCTAATATATTTGAAGAAAGTTTTATTGTTGGTCTTTATGTTTTTTGCAATATGCTCCTCATAGTCCCTTTTTGCCTGCCTGATCACAGTCTTGCATTTGATTTGCCACAGCCTGTGTTCCCTTTTACTAATCTCACTTGGACTGGTTTTCCACCGCTTAAAGGAGTCCTTCTTACCTTTTACAGCTTCCATTACTTTATTTGTTAACCACGCAGGCCTTTTCTTATGCCTGTTTGTGCCTTTCCTAACTTGTGGTATGTATTTTATCTGAGCTTCTAGGATTATAGTTTTAAATAGCGTCCAAGCTTTCTCAAGGGTTTTGACCGTATGTACCTTTCCTTTCAGTTTCTTCCTCACATGCCTCCTCATCTCAGTGTATTTACCCCTTTTAAAGTTAAACGTGGTTGTGGTGGTCTTTTTGGACAACTCCCTATTTATACAAACGGTGAAATCAATAACATTATGGTCACTGCTCCCAAGCGGCGCAATCACTTTTACATCTCTCACCAAGTCTTGGGCATTACTTAGGACCAAATCCAGGATCGCCCCACCCCTGGTAGGTTCTGAGACCATCTGCTCCATAGCACAGTCATTGAGAGCATCAAGAAACTCAATCTCTTTCTCTCGACCAGAACACATATTGACCCAATCAATCTGCGGGTAGTTAAAATCACCTATTACAACACAGTTTTTACGTTTAGCCGCTATCTTTAAGCCTTCCATCATATTATAATCGTCCTCTCTCTTTTGATTTGGTGGGCGATAACAAACTCCCATAGTTAAATTTCCTTTTGGGCCCTCTATTTCAACCCAAAGCATTTCTAAAAGTGAATCTAAGGAGACAAACTGTACGTGCCCAAGTGCCTGCGCAGGGAGATTTTCCAACTTTGCCACTCGTCCAAGTTGGCGGGGCACTTTGGCTACGTGAAAACGCTGCACTTGGTCAACCGGCAATTTTGGTGGCCGGCCCTTCGAAAAGATGTGTCCGAGTTTGTCACAAGCTGCCCAGTGTGCGTGATGGCTAAAAGGAGGGGGGGGAAGCCGCCAGGACTCTTGCAGCCGCAGGAGACAGCAAAACGCCCCTGGGCCATAGTGTCCATGGACTTTATTGTAGAACTCCCTCCCTCCCGAGGGAAGACAGTCATCCTGGTGGTGGTTGATACCTTCTCCAAACAGGCCCACTTCATCCCCTGCACCCAACTGCCCACAGCAAAGAAACTGGCAGCTCTGTTTTTTGACCATGTCATAAAACTACACTCATTCCCAGAGAAGGTCATTAGCGACCGTGGGCCTCAGTTCGTTGCCACCTTCTGGCGGGAGTTTTGTAAATTAGTGGGAATGGAGCAGGGATTGAGCTCAGCCTACCACCCCCAAATGGACGGACAGACGGAGAGGATCAACGGGGTGCTAGAGCAATATTTAAGGTGCTTTGTGAACCAACGACAGTCCGATTGGGTTGATCTGCTCTCCTTTGCAGAATATTGCTACAACAACAGCATGCAGAGCTCCACCAAAGCCTCCCCCTTTTCCACAGTGTTCGGTTACAAAGGGAAACCCCTCCCCCTGCTCCCGGGAGGGGGCAGTCGAGACACCTCCACCATGTTCGAGCAATGGTGGGAGGGGCCGAGCAAATGTTGGCCCATCATAAGGAAGGGATGGTGGCTCAGTGGTAGAGCATCTGTTTGGGAAGCAGAAGGTCCCAGGTTCAATCCCTGGCATCTCCAAAAAAGGGTCCAGGCAAATAGGCGTGAAAAACCTCAGCTTGAGACCCTGGAGAGCTGCTGCCAGTCTGAGAAGACAATACTGACTTTGATGGACCAATGGTCTGATTCAGTAGAAGGCAGCTTCATATGAAAACTTGGAGGCGGCTAAGGAAGCTTACAAAAAGCAATATGATAAATCCCATATCCCGGCGGGAGAATTCAAGATAGGAGACTCTGTGTACCTTTCAACCAAGAACCTACCTCTAAGCCAGCCCTCACGCAAACTAGCGGTCAAGTTCTTAGGGCCATTCAGGGTGAAAAGGATAATCAATCCAGTGACTGTGGAGTTGGACCTGCCCCCCGCCCTAGGTAAAATCCACCCTGTCTTTCATTGCAGCTTGATCCGCCGGGACCCCGGGCCGTCCAGCTGGCATCCTCCCCCCGTGGGGGCCACCACCGCCCTAACCGACCGATGTGCCTTCAACCAAGAAGCCCCGGAGCGTGACGCAACCAAACACCCTCCCCACGCAGTGGAGGGGGCTTGGGGGGGGCAGTATGTCAAGTCTGCTGTAATGTCTGAGTAGTTTAGGCCCAAACACCGGTTCAGGAGAGGGCTCCTGGGTAAAAGCCATGCTGTATTTAAATGCTGCTAGCTCAACCTCTCCTTCCCCCCTCCTTTCCTTTGTTATGTAGCACAGCTTGGTAACGAGAATATGGGAATAAGATTGTGGAGCCTTCTCAGAGATAACGAGCGCTAAGGAAGCGCCCAAGGCCAACCAAGGCCTGAGAACGATAAAAGTAACAACGATGTGTGAATGTGCCCTGCATAGTGTGCCCCCCCTCAGGAATGCTTTTGATTTGTACCTTAAAAGTTTGCCCTTTGTGTATGCTCGCCAGTCTCGCAATCTTTCGTCTATAGTCCTGCAACATGTCACAATAAACTAGAAACTTCTTATCAAGAGAGTCTCGTTATTGAAACATCAGACTTGACACCCACCCCTCTTAACTGGAGATGACAAGGCAAGAATGCCTGGCTGTCATCAGCTGACCCCAGGCTGGGGGAGCATTTCCATGCTGCTGCTGGCTAGCTCCTGACTGGTGGTGCCAGCTGCCACAGCTTGGGAAGTAGTCTTCATACTTTTCCCAGGCCGCCCTCCAAGGCTCTTCCTGGCTTCCACCCCAGTTGAGGTGAGTGTCGGGCCTGGGGGCAAGGTTGCTGGCTAGGTGTTGCTGTGGGCTCCGCCGTCATTTCAGGGGTGGGGAAGGGCAGCTTGCCAAGTCCTGGCCATGGCTAGTTGGAACAAAGAGTATGGCCTGAATTGTCATCTACCACATAGTAGAATTTCCCTTTAAAGGTGATATGAAGTTTTCACGGCGTTATCCATTTGTATTGGTAGTTAGCTGCTTGGAGAGTACATGTAACTGGCTTAATTTCCTTTCTTTTCTGGATCACTCAGATGCAATATCAGAATATATTGTCACATCCATCTCCTGATATTAAAAAATGCCCTCTGAATTTGGCTTCATCCAATATTTTCTTTTTAACACAATCCACCATACATACAGGTACCATAGAGCTTTTACCTCCCAAATGGCTAGAGCATCCAGGAAAAATCATAGAGTTTTCCTGGAAGTGCCTAAAGCAGGCCTGTACAGGAGCCACCATATTGATGACATCACTTCTGGGTGACATAATTGCGCCAGCGCACGAACTTCAGGAAGTGAGGAACTTGGCAATCCTAGACAGTCATAGTAAATAATATTACTGTACTCTGTCTTCTGTATTAATTGGTATCACATCTGAGTTCTACAAATGACAAACCCAGACCCCTGATTAAACAATACAGTTCTTTTCAATTTCCCTCAGAAAACTGAATTGCATGTATTTCAGCTAGATACAGACTTACATTAAGACAGTTTCACACAGGACTTATTTTGTAGCAAGAATTCCCTTGGATATTAGGTCACACCCCCTGATGTAGCCAATCCTCCAAGAGTTTGCAGTAGGCCCTGTAAGCTTTTAGACGATTGGCTACATCAGGGGTTTGTGGCCTAATATGCAAAGAAGAAGATATTGGATTTATATCCCGCCTTCCACTCCAAAGAGTCTCAGAGCAGCTCACAATCTCCTTTACCTTCCTCCCCCAAAACAGACACCTTGTGAAGTGGGTGGGCTGGAGAGGGTTCTCACAGCAGCTGCCTTTTCAAGGACAACCTCTGCCAGAGCTATGGCTGACCCAAGGCCATGCTAGCAGGTGCAAGTGGAGGAGTGGGGACTCAAACCCGGTTCTCCCAGATAAGAGTCCGCACACTTAATCACTACACCAAACTGGCTCTCCAAAGGAGTTTCTGCCATAAAAAAGTCCTGATTTAATGTATCCCTTGGTTGTTAACAAGGAATCCCTCATTCTTGTCAAAATATTGATTGCTTTTACTGCTTTATTTTGCAGTGTACAATTAAGATTACTTGTGTTGTCTGCTAGGAGTTGTAGGTATGTTAAGAATAATGCATGTGAGAGAAAAAAAATGGGGACAAATACCCTTCTAAAATTTAGTATTAAGAATGTGAATGTCACAGACATGTGCATGGAACCTAAATATGATATACCATTTTTAATACTTGCCAAATAATTACATTTATTTTCTTTAGAAATGTATATGCTGCCTTTTCAGAGACCTGCTGTCAGTTGCTAATGAAGTAAGAGAAAAATCAATAAAATAATAAAAAATAACAACATCAAAATGATCAATATTAAAGCCCTGAAATAAATCATAAAAGCATGTTTGGGTTAGAAAATATATATGCTTTTGTCTGACACTTAAATGAATGCAAGGTAGGCACCAGGTGAACCTCAAAGTTAAGAACATTTCCAAGGGGAAGTGTTATTAGAAGTGATACCACTGAAAGCACCCTGTCTATGGTTTCCATCTACCTCATCTCTGCAGGAAGTAGCAAAGAAAATAGTGCTCGAGAAGTTCTAAACTGGAAGGCTGAACACTATGGGAAAAGGTTCTTCAAATAGTCTGGCCTTAAGTCATTTGGGGCATTGAAGATAGGAACCAGCACGTGCTAGAAACAGATGGGCAGCCAGTGTAGATCTCTCAGCAAAAGGGGTCATTCTTCCATTCTTAGGAACCATACTAGGAAGCTTCCTGCTCAGTATCTGGAAGCTAAGGTGAAATAAAGCTCAGGGGAGAAATAAAGCCTCAGAGTCTTTAAATATGTGTATGCTACCATCTGTTAAATGTTAAATACATTTGTTATATATATTATCACCTGTGAGTTAACATCGTCCCATATGACCACTCCTCTCTATCCTTTCCTGACAGAAAAAAAAAATTGTTAGAAGATATTCTTGGGAATTGAAATTCATAAATTTGTTATGATCAGGGGACAGAGGGTTAAATGAAGACTCTGGATTCATGGATCACTTCAGCCATCTGTAATCTCCTGCTGGTTAATGTATTTTCTTTTTGAATGGGGCTGTACATGAAAAGACAAAAATGTTTCCATTTTTAGCTAATACAAATGCTGTCTATGCTCTTAACCATTGCAATACCATATCTAAAACTGGTCTGATGAGAATTTCTACATAACTTGGAGGCTGATGGGCTCCTAAACCAAAGTTTAGGTTACTGACTTTCCTATTCAAATGGTCATCTGTACTGTATTTCATTTTGTCCCAATCCACATTCCAGCTTTGTACATTCAAGAAACAGTGCTTCATCAGCTCTAGTGAGTAATGAACTAGTTATAATAAATGGTTTTGAATTATGAAGGTGCAAAGCCTTGTTGGTTTTTTGAAGTATCTGGCCTACATATAGTATGATATTTTTCAAACATTTCTGATCTGATATCAGGTCAAATAGAGTCTACTGTCTACTTATTTCAGATCCAGCCTTTTAAAACTCCAAGTTAGGAAAGGGTTAATGTTATTATAGTGCATGTATTGTTTTCCCAAGTTGACCATTATCCTTGCTTTCTATTTTATGTCTAACATATGGCAGGATCTATGGGGGTTTCTTTTACTTTCCTTCCCCCTTACACCACTTCTTTCACTCTTTGTATTTTATACAGAGAGATTTGTCTAGCAAATCTAATACTGTGCTTTAAAAGCCAACTGACATACGAAAGCATTAACAAACTGAGCTGTATTAGATTACTTGGAATTTGGTGAACAAAAACGACATCTTCCCCCTCCTCCCCAAAAGATAATGCTGTGGAAAAGATGGCTCCAAATAATTTGGGGCTAAACATCAAGTGTCCCTAGTGTCAGTAAACAGCAATTTATCATCATCTTAAACATCAATAAGGCGGCCCCGTGGCGCAGAGTGGTAAAGCAGCAGTACTACAGTACTGTGGTCTGAACTCTCTGTTCATGATTTGAGTTCAATTTCGGTGGAAGCTGGATTCAGATAGCCGGCCCAAGGTTGACTCAGCCTTCCATCCTTCCGAGGTCGGTAAAATGAGTACCCAGCTTGCTAGGGGGAAAGTGTAAAAGACTGGGGAAGACAATGGCAAACCACCCCGTAAAAAGTCTGCCATGAAAAGGTTGTGAAAGCAACATCACCCCAGAGTGGAAACGACTGGTGCTTGCACAGGGGACCTTTCCTTTCCTTTCCTAAATGTCAATATACTTGATTCTGAACATGGGCCCATATATGGATACTACACTCCATAGAATGGTGCCAAGAGTGGACAAAACAGTTCTTTTTGCAAACCAGAGAAAAAAGCCTAGGTTTGCAGAAAAATCTAAATCTTAAACATGGGAGTTTTTTTTTTTTTTTAAATCCCCAAATGATAAAAGGAGCACCTGTTGTTTTAAGAAAGAGATGTCCTCAACAGCCAATGCTAGGCAACTACAGCAGTATTTGAGGTTTGGTTTCTGTCAGGAAAAGATAGAGGTGGGGCCTGTGTCAGTTACATTTACAGTGTCATCGTAACCATAGTTACGCCTTTGTAGGTTTACTGAAGTCCATGGGTTTAGAAGGGTGAAACACTATTTAGAATTGTACTGTTAATATCTTCCACAGCAGATGTAAACATTAGATTCTGAGATTGTTCTATTGAATGGTATAGAGAACAAATGTGATAGCAGCCTAGATTGGACCGCCGAGTATTTATTAACATTGAGGGAAAGTTCATATTACTTGTCAAGCTTACCTACTAACGCCCCCACCCCCCCCAAAAAAACCCCTCAAACCTATTTTAAAATTACTTAATAGAACCAAATAAAAGTATGGACTTGCACATACCATTTCCCCCCTTAAAGGAATCAGGAATCTCACCCCTATCCCTTCCAAATAAAGGAGTTAAAATTCCATAGTTGAGCAGGACATTAAAACAGAATCATACATTATGCTTTAGAATGTAGTTCCTTCCTTCCTTCCTTCCTTCCTTCCTTCCTTCCTTCCTTCCTTCCTTCCTTCCTTCCTTCCTTCCTTCCTTCCTTCCTTCCTTCCTCCTATTTGGGAGAGGGGGTAAGAAAGAAAGAGCACAATAAAATTTAGAGGTTCTGGAGCTCTGCTCCTGTGAGCTCCTGCCAAAATGAGGCCTGTGAACATCAAAGAGGTTTTTTAAAATACCACCCTGTGTACCTTTTACTTTTACTTAAAAAAAAAACACCTTTCATTTTCTTCTCTTTTTATAAAAGCAACTATTGCAGTTTCCTACTGGAACCCCAGTCTATGAATCACTCTTTTTGGATCATATGCCATTTTTACTTCTCTAAGGGCACATTCACACTACACTATATAATGCGTTTTACATCTGGATTTTTGCTATTCTTACACAGTAAAATCTGGATGTAAAATGCATTATATATACCGTTTTCACACACAGCTTACCTCGCAGTCACAATCCTATTCCCTCTGCAGCATCCGGTTGGATTTCCCACCATTTGCGCTGGAGTTACAGGAAGTGCCGCAGCTTCTGCGTAGCAAACGTAAACTGGGTTTTAGCGGTTTACGTTTGCTACGCAAAAGCCACGGCACTTCCTGTAACTCCGGTGCAGATGGTGTGAAATCCAACCGGATGCTGCGGAGGGAACAGGATTGTGACTGCGAGGTTAGCTGTGTGCGAAAATGGTCATAGTGTAGTGTGAATGCACCCTGATGTGACAGAATTCATACAATTAGAGATATTTTCCTGATGGTTTTCAACTGAATAGAGATGGACCATTTACTAAGCTTTGAAACCATGTACCTCTGGACATAGGAGACTGTATTTTGGTTCCAACAGAGATAATATAAGATCAGATATTCATAATATTTGACAAATAGAAAGAGATGCTAAGGCAGCCATATTTAAATTTCACACAAGAACGTCTACAGAGAAACAATATAGATGTTCATCTTTTATCTTGAGTTCACCTGCTCTTGAAGAATACTACACTTTGCAGAGAAATTCTGAAACTTTGTAAAGTTTTTGTTGGAAAATTCTCTTCCACAGTTTCCTTTCAGATGAATGGGAGATGTGCAAGATTTCTTCTGTCATCTTTGTTAATTTCCATTCTTTTCAGTGGGACTAAAGGGGAAATTGTTTGAAAAATTATGCTCTACTACAATTGTTCTGAGAATCTCAGCACATTTTGTTCTGGGAAGATAAGCCAATGTGCTGTAGTTGATAGAGTGTCAGCCTAGGATTTGGAAGACCCAAGTACAAGTCTTCACTCTTTCATGAACCTCACTGGGTTGCCTTGGGCCAGTCACACACTCTCAGTTTAACTTACTTCACAGGATTATTGGGAAAATAAAATGGATGAGAGGAGAACGATGTAAGCCATTTTGGGCAGAAAGGCAGCATATAAATTAAGTAAAATAAGTAATACTGTGACTTACAGACATAAATAAGTAATACTGTGACTTACAGACATAAATAAACTAACAATGTAGAAGGAAGAATTTTGTATGTAGTTGTAGTATTGGGAACTACTTTTTAAAACCATGAACATAACTACTTTGTGGGTGAATGTGAGCATGCATGTTCATGTGCGTATAAAAATGGTTTAATCTAAATTTCCTAGGAATCTTCTGTTTTATTAAACCAAAACTGTGTTCCTTAGTGCAGTATTTCTGAACAGTAAATAACATGGTAATGACTGATTTGCCACTAAGTTATGAGGAAATTCCTTTAAATGTGATTTATACAGAGAAAATTTAATTCAGAATTACTTTGTCGAGAGCTGGTATTTCAAAAGGAGAAACTCAATCTCTTATTTGATGATCTGTAATGAGAAAAGCTATCTGACCCCTTAACTAGCAACAGTCATTTCTATTCATAGCTACCTAAACATATTGAATGTTAAATTAAACAGTGCTCTTGCTTTGGTTCTCTCTAGTCAAGAAATTCTTAAAAATAGGAATAGTTTTCATTCTTTAAAAAAAACCATCAGGAATTATAGATATAGTTGCAGAGATAGTCCTTAATGGATAAATAGCAAAATTTTGAAGCTCTCAGTAAAATAGTATCAATTAAATTGTTATTCCTTTGTATACAAATATGAACAATTTATGCACCCTAATACAAATAGAGAGGGAGCTGTCCAAAAAGGCCTACATGAACCACACCACTGAGAAAAATTCTTGTCTTACAGAAAGTACATACATCTAAGAGCTTTTAGATTCATTTAAGCCTCTTACCTCTCTGATCTATGAGCTGGTTCCAGGCCTGTAGCTATGGTGAGGTCTGGGGGGGGGGGGAAGGCCACTTCATTCAACCCCCCTTTCCATCTGTATGGCCCCTCCCTTTGGAGGACCTCCAATCTGCCCCCTTTGTTCACTGCCATTCGCTGGCACTCTGTTCCCAGATGTCCTCGGACATGGGGGTCCACCTGCTCCTGGTCTTACACACACAGCTGGGCCTTTTCAGAACTGCAGGGCTCCTCCAGAGTTGCAGTGCCACATCCTGCTTGTGAGCAGAGCCTCATGACAGGGTGGAAGATGCTGCTGCTGCTGCACCATCAAAAAGTGGGAAAGAGACAGAGAAGGCGGGAGTGGAGCAAGCAAGAAGGCAGGCAGCAGCCGCTTAGGAGCTTCTGCCTACTTGGCTGGGTGACAGGGAGGGAGGGTGGGATGGAGAGACAGAACTCACCAGAAGGAGCAGCCAGGCAAGAGAGACTGCTGCTGAGGGAACAGGAGCTTCAAGGCCAGGAGGAAATGTAGAGAAAGAAGCAGATTTCTGCCTTCCATGCCCTGAAAGATGCTGAAAAGTTTCCTGGAGCGCTTGTCTGCTGCTATTTTTCACAGATGTGTAAAAATTGGCTCGCCTTAGGTGCACCCCGTGTCCCCCCAACAAAAATCATGTCTGTGGGCCCCACTAATCTTAAAGTTCTGGCTATGGTTTGGTGGTTCATACATGCATGCACCTCTCTTGATCTCAACGCAAATGTGAATTGATGTGAAATCACAAACTGACTTGTATGCCTCACCAGAAACATTGGCTCCAGTACTCAAGGCAACAGCAAGAGATGTTTCTTTTCTAAACAAATTAGTAATGAAATAAAAGAATCTTAAATTTGGAAAACTGAAAAAAAGAATGAATTAATGAATATCATTAATCAGGGAATCATTGGTTTATGTCCTGTGTTTGGCAGCGTGATTTGTTTGTTTACTTATTTACATTATTTATAGTTGGCCTTTCTCACCAGAACTCAGGGGGGATTGAGTGAACACAATCAACATGACTGGACATTCGACAAACAATGTGATAGAATTAGGGTTGTAGAACCAATTAGAATTCTAAAAACAGGACTGAAGCAAAGCATAAGTATTAACAAGTCATATTATGGTACAAAATTACATAGTAGGATCTTTCTTACAGCAAGCTATATACAGTAGTACAGTTTTCTCCTTGCTGTTAAGAGCAATGGCTATGCTTCCTTTCTTCCATCTCCAATAGCATCCCAGAAACTATTTCAGAGATGTGCAAGGAACAAATATATCCCAATATTAAAGAATCATTACAAATGATCATCTTTGTAAATATTTTGCATTCTCATCATTCAAATTAATCATTGAAATCTATTAATCATTGAAAAAGTACAGAAAGTATATTGCATCATTAGTGGTTTAAAGCACAATTGATTTAGCTGACTTCTTGAGTGTTGAATGCAGTGCCAGCGGAACAATGTATTTGGTTGTTCTTGTCTAATAAAACAGATCCAGGGAAATGTGTAGCTTTGATGGAAATTACTTATGAATGCAAAAATATTGCTGATGTAGCTGGTGATGTAATGTCTGGCAATTTATTTGTTTGTTTTTTGTTTTTTCATCTTGGATTTTTTAAAAAGAAAATTAGAAAATGGATACATTAAATCAGGCCATTTTTGAGAAGGAACTCACAGTAATGCAGTTCCGGCTGGCTTGGTATTAGGGGTATGGCGTAATATGCAAATAAGGCCTGCTGGGCTTTTTCTACAAAACCCCCCAGCATTAAATACAATCAAATCGACTAACTCAACATGTATTGAATTGCTTGACAACATTTAAGGTGAAAACACTAGAACACAAACTCAGAATTCATTTATCATAAAATATTGAAAAATAAGCATTTTTCATCTGTATTACACACAGGCCTCATTTTGAGCAGGAGCTCACAGCAGTGGAACTCCAGAATCTCTAAATATTATTGTGCTCTTTCTTTCTTACCCCGCCCCCCAAAAAATACTTGCTTCTGGGCTCCATTGTTCCTTTCCTTTCCTTTATTTGTAAGTCTGCTGTGAAAACATTGTGACTGGTGCTTGCACAAAGGACCTTTCCTTTTCCTTTGGCCAATGGACTTAAGCTCAGCATAATAAACAGGACAATTAATAAAACTGCAAACAAAGACAAATTTACAGAAACAAAATTTCACAATCGTTTAAAAATCAAGTTAAAATCTGAGCTCCATTGTTTAAACCCTCTGTGAGAATTTAACTGAACTCTAAGATTTGACAATTTTTCTCCACAAATAAAAGGGAAAATAACCAAAACATATAAAGCAGACAGATGGAAATCTTCATCATGCCACTGTGGCCACATAGGAGAAAGTAATTTAAAAAGTATGATGGAAGTAAGGTTTTATTATGACAATTATAATTCAAGAGCATTTTAAGGTAGATGCTGAGCTGATATAATTTAGTACACCTTCCAGTGATGTCAGGGGTGTGTGGCATATGCAAATGAGTTGTGCTAGTGAGCTCCAGCACCTCTTTTTCTATGAAATGACCCCTAACTACCCATCTTACCTTTCTGAATATTGTGCATACCAGAGTTTTATCACCCATCTAGTTCCTCACAACACCAGTTAGTTATTAGGCCAGGCAGGAACAAAAGGTGCTGTGAAAGCAGTCACAGAAGTTGTGAGACAAATATTTATCTTTGTAAGGATTTAATTCTACATAGTCCTTTTCCTCCCTTCCTCCAGCACTGTCAGTGTTAAGAGCACCAACCCCCCTTTTTTTTTGTGGGGAAAAAACTTCACCTCTAGAAGGTCCGGCCCCTTCCCAGCCGAGCCTGCTAGCAGGCCATAGGCTGGGGGCCGTCTTTGCTCCTCCGGAAGGAGGGAGGGGCAGAAGGATCACCCGATATACGGGTGTTTTCGCTGGGCGCGGAGGCGGGGCTATATAAGCCCCGGCTCCCGCCCAACACGCAGTTGATTTTCGGCTCTCTGTGGGAGAGCCACGTTCCGGGTGCTGCTGCAGGGCTAGGCCTGGGCAGCTTTGGGGAGCGCGCGCTTGCGGAGGCTGGTTGGAACGGCGCAGCGGGTTGGAGCGGCGCAGCGTTCCTACCGATCAGCTGTTCGGCGGGTCCTCGGCTGGCAGGCGCGCGTGCGGCGGCGAGTGGAGCGGAGCCTTCGTCATCAGCTGTTGGCGGGGAGGCCTTGCCGACGAGACGCGCTTGCGGCGGCTGAGTAGAGCGCGAGCGGCTTGCATTTTGTCTTAACATTTGGGGGTGGCCAGGAAGGCGGCGCGAGGCGGCTCCAGTACAAGGGGCCGGGGACGCGGCCGTGCATTTGGCGGTCCCCTTTCTCGGGGGTTTTTTCCTTTGGGGGTGGGCTGCTAGCCTGTTGCCTTAGACCCCCCCCCCTTGGCTACTTTTATTGGAGGACACGGGGCTCAGGGCTTGCGCCTTTAGGTGCCTCCCCCACCCCCCCCCTTGTCCTCTTTTTCTTACCCGTGGGTTGTAAGGTCTAGGGGGCTGGGAAAAGCTTGCCTGGGCGCAGAGGACCCTTGGTTATCCTGTCATAGCTACTCAAGTTTTTACTGCCTGTTTGGTGCTGGGGTTTGGCTGTTGGCCACACATTTCTAGAGGCTGCATTTCCTCCTACTGTGGGGAGGGTGTTTTGTGGAAGGCGCTTCTGATTGGCCGGTTGGCTTCAGCCTGATCGCAGTGCTGGTCAACCGTGAGGTATGGCTCCTAGGAAGGGACAGGGTAAGTCCAAGGGCAAGCAGCCCGCTCGCCCACCCCGTGGGCGGGGTCAACAAGGAGCTCCAGCTGTAGATCAGGGCCAGAGTGAGCGGGTTCGTCTCGCCATCATCAATCAGTTGGAGGCCCTTGAACGGGATCAGGTCGCCAGGGGCGCACCCATTTGGGAGGGTCGCCGCCGTGCTACCGGCAGGTCGGCGCGCCTGACCTTTGAAACTGAGTTACTTGCAAGGCTGTCTGCTTTACAGGGTGGGCAGTCGGAGCCCGAAGTGCCCCCGGAGCCTGACCAGGAGGAGGACCCAGATGAAGGCCCGTCAGGTGTGCCATCGGGCGAAGGGGCATCGGGAAGCAGTGTGCCGCTGCCTCCTGGAGGCTCGGGTGGCCCTCTTGGTGATGGTGGTAAGCCTATTACCCTGCCAGTTCCTGGCTGGCCTTGGGGCCCTGCCCAGCCGACCCCTCATTTGCCGGGTACGAGTGGGTTGGGGTGGGGGCCTGGGTGGGTAGGTGCTAGCGAGCAGGTGGGCCCTGCTCAGCCATGGGCCTGGGGTTTTCATACCCCCGGTTTGCCATCCAATGTAGTTCCTGCCTCCATTAGTCAGCTCGGGGGTGCTGGGGCGCCGCCCGCTGCCACGCCCTCGCTGCCCTCACCTGGCATTTTGCCGTGGGGTGGTCAGCAGGGGGCACAGCTGCTGGGAACATGGCCTGCGGTGCATGGGGCTGGGTGGTTCTATCCCCCAAACCCCTATGCCAACATCCCCTTTCATGCTTTTCCTTACGGTGACACCTCTTTGCCATTGGGGGATCATCTCACGCCGACTACACGCGAGAGAATCCTCCGCGGGGAGTACGTGGATGTTTTTGGTCTCCTGTTTAGAGAGTTAGAAAGAAAAAGCAAAGACGAGCTCGACGACAGGGACAAGGAAAAGTTGAAGCGTAGGAAGATTGATAGGTCCTGGGCAAATTGGTTGCCCGGCTTCCTAATTTATGCGGGGGTTATTGCAAGAGCGCAGCCGGCTAGGGCGGCCGCCCTCTTCCAATACGTAGATATAATCTATAGGGCTTATACGGACTTCGTCGGTGCAGCCTGGCTGCAGTACGACGAAGCCTTCCGGATGCGGGCCGCTGTCAATCCGGCAATGCCGTGGGACCAAATAAACCAGCAGCTGTGGTTGCAGCTGATGGCTCCCGCGAAACCAAACGCTGGAGATAGGTCTGACAGCGGCCACCTGGTACAGAGATCTCAGCAGCAGCAGTCCACCCCAGCGGCCCGCGTTCCCGCGGGCCAGCCGGTTCAAACCCGGCTGTTGTGCTGGGAGTTCGCTTCCAAGGGGGCCTGTCCCAGGAAGCCCTGTAAATTCCGCCATGAGTGTCCCCTGTGTGGCGGTCCCCACGCGTTGTCGGCCTGCAGTAGGTCTAAGCCGGGAACGGGCGGTAAGCGCCCCGGTAGCGGCGGCAGCGGTTCACAGCCACCTGGAAAAGGGGCCCAGCCCCATCCGCCTGCCGGCCCTCAATAGGCTACTGGCCGCATATCCGTGCAGGGCCGATGCTAGCTATTTGCAGGATGGTTTCACGCTGGGGTTTCGGATTCCGTATAGGGGGCGTAGGGCCCCCTTTGTGGCTCCCAACCTTAAATCTGTGGTTGGACTCGAGCATGTTGTTCGGGAGAAAATAGCCAAAGAATGCCAAGAAGGCAGGGTCCTTGGACCCTTTGATGTACCACCGGTGCCAACATTGCGGGTGTCCCCGCTGGGGGTGGTACCCAAGAAGGCAGCTGGCGAGTATAGGATTATACATCATTTGTCTTATCCCAGGGGAGCTTCGGTGAACGATGCTATCCCGGAGGAACTTTGCTCAGTGCGTTATACTTCTTTTGACCAGGCGGTCAAAGTGGTTCGCGGATGCGGGGTGGGGGCGGAGTTAGCGAAATGCGACATTAAGTCTGCATTTCGACTCTTGCCTGTCCACCCTGATGATTTTGAGTTATTGGGTTTTTCCTTTGAAGGGAAATTCTACATGGACCGGGCTTTGCCAATGGGATGCTCCATTTCGTGTGCAGCGTTCGAGCGTTTCAGTTCCTTTTTGGAATGGGCGCTCAGGGTTAGAACGGGGGTTAGCGACACGGCGCATTATCTTGATGACTACCTCTTGGTGGGCCCACCAGGATCTGGTCAATGCGCCAGGTTGTTGCGCTCCTTTCAGGAGTTAGCCCTCGAGCTGGGTGTGCCACTGGCACACGAAAAGACCGAGGGCCCCAGTACGGTCCTTACTTTTTTAGGCATCGAGCTGGATACCATCCAGCAGACATCCCGTTTACCTGGGAATAAGGTCGTCGACCTTAGGAGGCGGTTGGCCGCCTTGAAGGGGCAGCACAAAGTTTCCCTCTTAGAATTGCAGCAGATCGTGGGCCACCTTAACTTTGCCTGCAAAGTGGTGGCCCCAGGTAGGGCCTTTTTGCGACGCTTTTGCGACGCCGTGGGCCGGCTGCGCCTCCCCCACCACAGGGTCCGTGTTAATGCTGGAATGAGAGCGGACTTGGAGGTGTGGGAGGATTTCCTTGAGTCCTTCAATGGAGTTTCCTTTTGGAGGGGGGAGCTGAAGATTGAGGCTGAGCTTCAGATTTCCTCGGATGCCTCCGGTGCTAGCGGTTTCGGGGTTTATTTTCGGGGCCATTGGTGTGCCGAGCAATGGCCGGCTGATTGGTTGGACAGCGGGCTCTGCAGAGATCTTACGTTTCTGGAATTCTTCCCCATCTTAGTGGCTGTTTGCCTGTGGGGGGAGCAGCTGGCCAACCATTCAGTCTTGTTTTGGTGCGATAACATGGCTGTAGTACATGTCATCAATACCTTAACTTCAAAATCGGCAGCGGTCATGAATCTGGTTAGGTTTTTTACCCTGCGTTGCCTCCGGTTGAATGTTTTGTTCCTGGCTAGGCACGTACCGGGGGTGTGCAATGGTGTGGCGGATGCTCTGTCTCGCCAACAGATGGAGCGTTTCCGGCAGTTGGCCCCAGAGGCAGATGCCTGTCCGGCGGAAATGCCCGCGGAGCTCTGGAGGCTTGGGAACAGGAAGCCGGTAGGGCCATTCAGTTGGCGCTAGCACCTAGCACAAGGAAGGCATATGCCAGAGCGACCGCTCAGTTTGGTGAGTTTAGGGGGGCTGTTGCACTCCCGGATTCCTGGCCCATCCCTGTGGAGCACATCATGCAATTTTGCGTGCGCCAGAGGGAGAGAGGCCTGGGGCTAAAAACCATAAGGGGTCAATTGGCAGGGTTGGCCTTTGAAAGCAAGGCCCGCGGCCTCACGGAGTCTACCGGAGACTTTAGGGTCAGGAAGATGTTAGAGGGCTGGGCCCGTGAGCGGGCACGGCAGGTTGATGACAGACAGCCCATATCCCCGTCAGTCCTCCGTGGACTTTTTGGCGGCTGGGCTAGGGTCTGCTCTTCCCCATTCGAGGCGGCGTTATTCCACGCCGCCTCGCTGTTGGCCTTCTTTGGGGCCCTGCGAGTAAGTGAGCTAGTTGTACAGTCAAAGACCGACACTTCTGGGAGGGCGCTCCAATCCGGAGATGTAAAAATCACCAATAGTCAGCTGGTTCTGACGATTCGCAGGTCCAAGACTGATCAGAGGCAGAGGGGAACCGTCATCACGATCGGTATGTGTGCTTTGCAGGAGCTGTGTCCGGTCAGGGCCGTTCGCCGTTACGCCCAGCTTAGAGGCGAGGCCCAGGGTCCTTTTCTTAGGCATGATGACGGTTCTCCTCTTACCAAATATCAGTTTTGGTCGGTCACAAGTAAGGCCCTGCTTCGATTGGGTCTCACTGGCGTCAAATTTGGGACGCATTCCTTTCGGATTGGGGCGGCTTCTACAGCTGCCGCTATGGGTTATACGCCTTCTGCCATTCAGCATATCGGCCGATGGCGCTCGGCGGCTTATAAGTCCTATGTTCGCCCCCTAGTCACCTAGCCGGTAGGTGGGGGGGGGATCGGTTTATTGTTGGGCATTTTGCTGACTGTTGTTTGTTTTTTCAGGTGCTGTGGCTCGGGGTGAGAGACGGCGGGTTCTCATCTGCGGGCACAGCATGGTTTTCTGGGCTGCCCATTTCTCCAGGCGATCTCCTGTGGGCACCCAGCTGGGCCTCAGTGAATGGGCCACGGTCGAATGGCTGGGTCGTCGGGGTCTGCGCTGGCCCGGCATCATGCCACTCTTGTTCAGGGAGCGGCGGGCACTACCTCCACACATTCTGGTCGTTCACTTGGGAGGGAACGACCTGGGGCTGCTGCGTGGGAAGGCGCTTTCCCAGCAGGCTTTGGCTGACCTGCGTGAAATTCGTCGCAGGTGGCCTGGGGTTGTATTGGTATGGTCGGCAATTTTGCCGCGCAGGGTGTGGAGGTACGCCTTTTCGCCGGGTGGAATCGAGCGGGCCAGACGCAAGGCCAATAGGGCCATTCAGAAGGCCATGGAGGGGGGATTGGGTATATACCTCCCTCATCCGGCCATACGGGTCGATCACATCGACTTGTATCGGCCGGACGGTGTTCATTTATCTGATTTGGGCAACCGGGCCTTTTTGGACGAAATTCGGCAGGGGGTGCGGTTGGCTCTGGGCCACCCGGTGGGGCGCTAATGCCTAAGCAGAGGCTTGGCATTGGCGGTGGCTGGATTAGGTTTGGCCACAGGGTTTTTCCAGGGGAGCACCTATGGCCTAGCACCTTTGGTGCGGTGCTCTGCAGGAACCGTAGATGGGCTAAACGGCTCAGTACGGTGATGCAGAACACAGGGAGCCTCACCTGGTTGGATCTTTCCATGGGGACTGATGCCAGCCCGGTTGGTGATGGCTTGAGGCCTGGCCGCTCAGTTACAACCCGATTACGGCGGGTTTGTGCTGGGGGCAGGGTGGCTCGCCCTTTGGACAAGGCGGGGTCCAGGTGTTGACCCCAGGGCTTGTCTGGTCTGTTTTCTCTCCCCCTGCCAGTTATATCTGTTAATTATAATAAAGCGGCCCGGTTTTAAACCCAACAACTGTGTCTGCCTCTTCTTTCCGACTGGGGGGGCAAGGTCCGGCCCCTTCCCAGCCGAGCCTGCTAGCAGGCCATAGGCTGGGGGCCGTCTTTGCTCCTCCGGAAGGAGGGAGGGGCAGAAGGATCACCCGATATACGGGTGTTTTCGCTGGGCGCGGAGGCGGGGCTATATAAGCCCCGGCTCCCGCCCAACACGCAGTTGATTTTCGGCTCTCTGCCCGCCCACCCTTCCCATTGGCAGTACAGGTGTATACCGGTCGCCTTTTGGGGCCAGGTAGGAATTTTTTCACTCCCGCTCAATTGGCACATGCTGGGGTGTTTTTCGCCTACCTTGTACTGCCTGGTAGGTTAGGTTTTGTTGAGTTCTAGTTGGTCGCTGGCTGGATTAGGTTTGGCCACAGGGTTTTTCCAGGGGAGCACCTATGGCCTAGCACCTTTGGTGCGGTGCTCTGCAGGAACCGTAGATGGGCTAAACGGCTCAGTACGGTGATGCAGAACACAGGGAGCCTCACCTGGTTGGATCTTTCCATGGGGACTGATGCCAGCCCGGTTGGTGATGGCTTGAGGCCTGGCCGCTCAGTTACAACCCGATTACGGCGGGTTTGTGCTGGGGGCAGGGTGGCTCGCCCTTTGGACAAGGCGGGGTCCAGGTGTTGACCCCAGGGCTTGTCTGGTCTGTTTTCTCTCCCCCTGCCAGTTATATCTGTTAATTATAATAAAGCGGCCCGGTTTTAAACCCAACAACTGTGTCTGCCTCTTCTTTCCGACTGGGGGGGCAAATGTCCCCTGCTGTGAACAATCTCTCTTAATTGTGACCAGATCATATTCTGAATGTTAAAGCATAATATAATTTGGCATAACTTATTTATATAATTTTTGTCATATTATATATATATATATATATATATATATATATATATATATATATATATATATATATAATCACAAAAAGGCAACTGCCTACTTTTCATGTTGTCACATATGCACAACTCAATGGAAAGTTTTAGTTATCCCCAAATAAGATGAGACCTCTAAAGCTAAATGAATTTGTTTGAGTTTAATACCCATTTCAAAAGACCATGATGATTAAAAATGATGACGGCCACAGGAATGCAAAATTAAAGATGCCTGTGAGTTTGCTTCTCAGGACCAGGCAACATCTGAAATGACTTTGCATTTCTCTTCAACATGATTCCCTTGAGACAACTGCAAATGGACTGTCACTGACTTATAGATTTTTTTTTTCTTTTTGTGTTTTTTGCTATATTGAATTTCAGTGGCTGAATTTCAACAAAAGAATCTATGTGTGTTTTAAATATGAGAGAAGAGAAAGCATGAAACTTGGATGAATGGCAAGATCTCCAGAACTAACAGCACTCCAGAGGGAGTACGATTGTCAATCAAAAAGTGTGGTGTCAATTTAAACTTCTCCACATCCATTTGAAGCATTCAAATAAATCTATACAGTCATATGCAACAGAGAATTATAAAACCAGTCATTCAATAGGGTTCATAGTCATTTACCTGCAAATTTAATCATATTGTCCCTAGAACACTAATGTAACCCAGAAAATCTAAATCTAGCCAATTCACTAACATTTTTAAGGAGTTCCTAACTAGGAAATAAAAATCACCAGGCAAATTGATAAAGGAATGGAGGGGGGGGGGAGCCAACATCAGCCAATAATTTAGAAAAAGAATGGGGGGGGGGGCTTGACAGAATCATATCCTACCCTGAATTCTAAACAAGCCACAACACCCAACTCCCTAATAGTCTTCCCTTATTGGATCATACTTTATACCCAGGAATATTTATTGCGCTGGTTCCAGACTAAAATGGCAGTGCCCAGCAATTCTCTCTTCCTGCTGCAGACCTCTCTTCATGCCCTTCCTCTCAGTCTCCCGTATCCCAGGATAAACATTTTGTGGAGATCAGTGGGCTGCTCTTGGAGAAGGGGAGCAACAAAGTTCAATATCTGTATATAATGAAGTATGCATGCACACAAAAGCTTATACTCAGAATAAAACTTCGTTGGTTTTAAGTGCCACTGGACTAAAAGTTCAATTCTGCCAAAGAAAATTTTAGTCTGGATTTAACCTATGGCATCTAACCAAGCACATTTCTTCTTCTTCTTCTTCTTCTTCTTCTTCTTCTTCTTCTTCTTCTTCTTCTTCTTCTTCTTCTTCTTCTTCTTCTTCTTCTTCTTCTTCTTCTTCTTCTTCTTCTTCTTCTTCTCCTTCTCCTTCTCCTCCTCCTCCTCCTCCTCCTCCTCCTCCACCACCACCACCACCCTTTCTCCTACATGTATTCCATTCAGCCGCATTCTAGGAAGGCAATTAAATCATGAACAGGGGGTTGGAATAGATGGCCTGTATTGACCCATCTAACTCTGTAAATGTAACTAGAACGTGCTTGTAACTGAGACAGAAAGGAGTATCATTTAGGTTTTAGCTGGGTCTTCTCTACATTGAAGAGATCTACTTCAGAGCCCCTATGGATTGTAGGGGAAGTGGAAAAGGCAGAGAGAACTGATTTTTTTTTTTTAAAAGCTTTTAACTGAGGGATTCTTCTTTTTCTTCAGAACTACTTTATGAGAACTACAGAGAGCCAGTTTGGTGTAGTGGTTAAGTATGTGGACTCTTATCTGGGAGAACTGGATTTGATTCCCTGCTCATCCACTGGAATGGCTTTGGGTTAGCCATAGCTATTGCAGGAGTTGTCCTTGAAAGGGCAGCTGCTGTGAGAGCCCTCTCAGCCTCACCCACCTCTCAGGATGTCTGTTGTGGGAGGAGAAGATATAGGAGATTGTGAGCCGCTCTGAGTCTCTGATTCAGAGAGAAGGGTGGGGTATAAATCTGCAGTCTTCTTCTTCTTTAAAAACAAAACAAAACATGTTTTCACATTCTTCTTCTAGCCTGGGGACTATTTTGTGGATATAGCATATTCATTGTTGTTTTCTAATGTTTTTATGTGCCTGGCTTGCTTTTAATGGAGTGTTTAATGCTGATAATTCTTACATTGTTATTTTTATGGTCTTCATATCTTGTTTTTACTTTGTAAGCCATCTTGAGCAATTCTGCAGACGTGGCATGTAAAGTTAAATAAAATTATAATTCTTATAACAGTTACCCCTTCATACAGATCTAGACCTCCCAGACCTCCTAAATTACTATTTTGTAAGTTGAAAAGAGGCCAGGGCAGAAGTAGTCCAATGTACTTTGCTGAAAGGATGGAAATATTCTGACAGACTATTCTGACAGAATAATGAAAATGGCCAGGCTGCCAAATCTGTAAGTTCAAAGTATAGTTCCTCAGAAGAATGGATTCTTTCTCTAGCAACTACAAAGTGAAACTGATTCACTGAATTCTGAATTATACACATTAATTGTATATCTCTCCTCTAAATTTTGGCATCTCCCTCCTCTAAATGCTCTAATTGATGCTGCTGATACTGGTTACAATCAGCAATATAATCGATAATGAAGTCTCATGTCTGCTTGATGTAAAAGTATTGAAAAGTATTCCAATTTACTGATTTGTCATTAGATACTGAGTAACCAACAAATGGAGAGGTGCCCCCTCAATATCATTAAAAAGAGAGGGGTTTATGGGCTCTTGTACATTTTTTTTGTTTTTTTTAAGGATATATATTTTTCCAAGATGTTCATTTCCCCCTCTGCCTAAATTTGTTACAAAAAACATGTCCAATTGTTTTACTAAAATTTATTTGTTTGAATATGCCTATTTTAAACTAGTCATTTTTTTTTAGCATTTAGCACTTTTTTCTGTAATATATCCTAAGATGCAAATTCTGCAAAGTTTGCAGACAAATTATTGAGAGGACGGAAAAGCCCAAACTAACTGCAAAATCTAAACCAAACATTTCTGAGGTGTGGAATGCCTATAGTCTGAAGTTCTTATCTCCTAATTTGCAATCATTCAGTAAATATTCAGTCATCAGCATAACAAAATAATTATCATGCAAAAGGTGCATAATAGGGAAAAATCTACTTTATTATTGTTATGAGCTGCCTTGGGCACATCTGGTAAGGCAGCATACAAATTTTCTAAATAAATAAATAATCCAAAGATGTTGAACAACAATGTGCATTATTTTTTCAACAGAGAGTTTCTTTAAGTCAAACATGTTCATCCATTATAATTTTGCACCTCAGTTTAAAAGAGTCCTCTAGGGCCATAAAAGTTCATGTCAAATCAGGAGCAATCATTTTATGTCTCTAAGAATAATGTTTCCTGCACCTCCCTCTGAATTAGTCTGAAAATAAACTACAAAAAAATATAGCTTGCCTTTCATGCCTTGTGAAAGCCCATCAATGAGGGTATTCTCTGTTATCTCTTCAACACTTCCATTCAGAGTTTTCAGCCAGCAGGAGTCTGGGAGGCATGTGGAGGGCACCATCTGATGACTGCATGATACCTTTCTAGGAATCACTAGAAATTTTATGGTAAAACCATAACGTTCCCAGCAATTCTTAGAGCAGACTGACATCACTTCCAAGTTTTTTCAAAAAATGATGTCCCACTGTTGTCCAATGTATTTTTAAACATTATTTTCCCCATGTCAAGAGAAGAAAAGGAAGAGGTTGAACTCATACCCCAGCTTTCACTCAGAGTGGCTTACAATCTCCTTCCCTTCATCTCTGCACAACAGACATCCTGTGAGGTAGGTGGGGCTGAGAACACTCTTTGAGAACTGTGGTTTTGTTCAAGGTCACACAGAAACCCTACAGGAAAGGCAGTGGGAACTCTACAGAAGAGGCTGTGGGAAGGAGGAGCTGTGGGTGAAGCATCCCCCTCCTCGGTGGGAAACTGGTAAGCCTGATTTCATTCTATTCCAAAAGACTAGATCCATAACAGAGAAAAGAAACAACAAATATTTAAGATCTGGATCCTGACCCAAGTATCCAAATATACAATTGTGATCATCATAGGCAAGTATATCACTACTCTATATGCTGTGTGAAAGGACAGTGGTTTTAGACTGAAAGTTTTAGACAACACACTAGCAGTTCTAAAACAGCAATTTTAGACAGTAATAGTCCTGCTGGGTCCTGTTCGCTTGCAAAATAATGGCCTGTTGACAGTGGCCATAGGAATGCCTGAGGGATTTATATTGCATGGCAGCTAGGTCACAATGTCACCCAGTGACATTCACAAGCTCAAAAGGGACAGCAAGACATCAAAAAGACCTGGAAAAAAAATCTAAACAGAATGCACTGGTTGGGTTGCTATTATGAGAACTACAGGGTTAACTGAAGCTCAGCTTCTTGCTGCTGTTCAACAGCAGATACTTTCAAAAGCCAGTGGGTATAGTTGTAAGAGATTCAGACTAGGTTCTGAGACAGTGTTGTAGGTTTGCCTGCCAGATAGAGAAAGCTGGCCCGAGCCCTCAGATAATATAGGAAGACTCACCAAACAAGGTAAAGATTCTGCCAGGTGCAGAGGGAGAATTTAAGGCCAAAGTCAGTGTGCCATGCCCTCAGTGTTGCACTGTACCTCCTCCACACATTTTCCTGGAATCCTCCTGGGATCTGAAGCTGAAGTAGAAGCCCCACAGTTGCTGGCCTTATCCAGGGGTCACTAGATCGCTTGAAACACCAGAGGGAGGTGCAGGAGCTGTGTCATACCACATGGTTGGCAGTCCAGTACCGGTCAACCTTTGTCTGTGAGTTGGAGTCACCACAGGATTAGGGCTGACAGCCCTGTAGGCTGTTCAGCCACTGATGAGTTGCACCTGTCCTTGAAGGACTCAGCAGGGTTTTCCTGATAATGGCAGCCAAAAAAGGGTGAGTCAGTGTGGAAGCAATTTGCCCACAACCCTTGTGTGTCTGCTGTTGGTCTGTGCCATGTTCTAGGCCTTGTTCTAGTGTGCCATGTTGTAGTGTGTTTGACCTTCTGGACTATAACCTCTTTGGATTTTTCCTGTCTGGTTAGACACTTGGACTTTTGAATATTTGTGCTTTGACCCTGGACTATGTTTGGACTGTGCTTATTGCCTCTTGCCCAGGGTCCCTGCCTGAACTTGGACAGAGGGCCAAGTTCAGATTCCAATTTTGCTGGGTGACCTTGGGCCAGTCACAAACTCTCAGCCTAACTTACCTCACAGGAGTTTTTTGGAGACAATATTGAGGAGAATGATGCTGCTTTGGGTTCCCATTGTGGAGAAAGGTGGAATATACTGGAAGTAAATAAGTAATAAAACTAGCTTAAAATTAAAGCAAGTTAGTAGGTGTGTGGGAAGGAAGCAGAGAAAAAGGAGAGGACTGCTAGGAGAAAGGAAAATGTGTGGAGGAGGTACAGGAGAAAGTGAAGTGCCTCCCCTCCAAGTTCTTATGGCTACCCTACAGCGTAACTGAGTCTGAGCAGGGCAGCCTGCACTACACAACTGGATCATTGTTTTCTCAGTACCAGAGAAGAAGAGAAGAGAAGAGAAGAGAAGAGAAGAGAAGAGAAGAGAAGAGAAGGGAAGGGAAGGGAAGGGAAGGGAAGGGAAGGGAAGGGAAGGGAAGGGAAGGGAAGAGAAGAGAAGAGAAGAGAAGAGAAGAGAAGAGAAGAGAAGAGAAGAGAAGAGAAGAGAAGAGAAGGGAAGAGAAGAGAAGAAAGAGAGAAGAAGAGAGAAGAGAAGAGAAGAGAAGAGAAGAGAAGAAGAGAGAAGAGAAGAGAAGAGAAGGAGAAGAGAAGGGAAGAGAAGGGAAGAGAAGGGAAGAGAAGGAAGAAGAGAAGAGAAGAGAAGAGAAGAGAAGAGAAGAGAAGAGAAGGGAAGAGAAGGAAGGGAAGGAAGAGAAGGGAAGAGAAGGGAGGAGAAGGGAAGGCTTCAAGTTGGTAGAAAAATGAAAGTATAGGGTAGGATAGAAAGGGAAATGATAGGTAATGAAGAATAAAAAAGTAGGGAAGCAGGAACAAAGGGAGAGGCTATGGGAGCTTTCAGGGAAGAAACATTGGATAAGGGGAAAATTAGATGCTCCTTGCAAGTCCTTGTGGGTTACCCACTTGTTATTTTCTATTTGTAGTTTGTTCAGTAAGCATTACACAGTCCTTCAGAGGTTCACAAATCAGTAGAAAAAATTTCTGGTCTGTTTAATACAAAAATAGATTTGTAAAACAGCAAATCATATTTACAGCATGCTGGTGACTTGTTACATTTTATATGCATATGTTTTTGCCATGACAAGACCTTGCTTTGTAATTAATTTACCAATGCAGTTCAGTGTAATCCAATCCACGTCTATAAAATGTACAATACATAATGCAGAAAAGTACTTTAACAGAGCTGTTCTGAAAAATCATTTGGTGTGATGGTGAAACATCAGGAAACCGAAGCAGAAATCTGAAGCAGGAAACAGAAATCTAAAACACTGCTACAGATCCCAGAGGGACACCTTTTTTAGATGTGAAGTATTCCCACCACAAATCTTTACATTCATGCATTATATAAATCTGAGTGCTCTTTGGGGAACAAATAGAACAGAAAGAAAAGAATCCCAGATTGCCCCCCAAACATATTCATGCAATGTTATATAGTACTATAAAAAATTGCTCATCATTAAATATCAATCTGTTCATGTTTGCATTTCAAGCCTACATATTCAGGTGCAGGAACTGACTATGCTGAAAAGTAAATTTATTTTAAACAAGTGGAAGGGAAAATGAAATTAAATTAATTCCTGGCCAAAACATTCCCAATGTTTGCACTGAAAGTCTGAAAAGATTTACAAGGATATTTATCCTTGTATTAATAAAACACATGATGATAGTCACTTTTTGTAGGATATCATCTCAGTGGGGAGACTCCAGCCACAGAAGGTTCACTTGTGTAAAGAGAACTTCCTGCTACCCATTAGACTGAATCCACTGAACCACAGGTGCAAGGCACTTGTAGAAGGGGGTTTCCACTACCTCTCCCTTCCAACAAAAGCCCCATATAACTCTTCAAAATCAATACTGGGGGAGGGAATTACATGGACAAAAATGCCATGCTATATGGGGGAAAGCCACCAAAAGAATTGGACTCGTTATTACTACCCCATACCTACAAACGATCCTGCTTTGATTCAGTACCACTACCTATAAGGCATCACGATGCCTGGCTGGGAGACAAGCAGCGAGATCACTCCCTGCGAAGTGCTGGGTTTGCGGTGGGGGCGGAGGGAGCGATCTCGCCGCTTGTCTCCCAGCCAGGCACAGAGGCACGGAAAAAGCATGCCGCCCCCCCCCCTCCGCAAACCCAGCGCTTCGGGAAGCGCTGCGTTTGCGAAGGGGGGGGGGTGATTCCTCTGTTCCTGGCTTCAGCTTTTGCTTATAGCAAGGGCTGGGATCCCAGCCCTTGCTATGAGCAGCAACTGAAGCCAGGCAGACAGGAAATCTGCCAGGGAAATCTGGCAAAATCACTCTCATTCACCTCCTCCATCAACAGAAGACACTTGGTGGAGCAAACTTGCTGCTGTGTAAGATTAGCTGTGATAGATTCACTGCCATGCAAAGTAAGGAAAAAGGGAAGTGATGTGAGCAGTGACCAATTTCTAGTCATTTGGGAAAAACACACAGTACAGTAGCAAAAGAGTTGCATAAGAGGAAAAGCCACATCTAGGGTTTTTTTTTTAATAATTATCTCTGTGGAATCTCATTACAAGTTGATCACATCTTCAGAAAGGTTCAAAGGAACCTGCAAATTCAAGCTCCTCTCTTTAGGCAGTCAAGCTTTAGGTACACTGGTAATGAAACTGTGAAATACTAGAAAGTCACAATACAAATTCAAATAGTTATTATTTATTATAAACATTTCTATGCTGTCTTTGCACCCAATTCAGGGTTCTGAAGATTGCAAGCTGTGACAAGGTGATTGTCATATTAGTCACCTCTATAAAACAATCACCCTGATGTTGCATCAGTTTACCAAAATTCTCTTTCAGAAATTGCATGTTAGGCACTCTTTAAAGATTTAAACAATTTTTAGGTTTATTTGAACAAACCGATAGGGAAAGGAATCAGTTACACAATGTTTGGGATTTGGACTTGGTAGACAGGAAGTTATATATAATCACAGAAATGCATCTTATGCTGTTGAATAAACAAGAGACATTTTTAGATTTAGGGCTGTTTGGCATTCACTGAAGGTATAACAGATGTTATAATGCTTCTAACACGGGTTGCCAACAGTAGCTCTCAAGATGCTTTTTGCCTACAACTCCCATCAGCCCCAGCCAGCATGGTCAATGGCTGGTGCTGATGGGAGTTGTAGGCAAAAAACATCTGGAGAGCTACCATTGGCCACCCCTGTTCTAACAGATTGCTTGTTTTAGTTTGCCTTTTGAACTTCATGCTGGTTAATCACACAGTCTTGAGAATCTACTCAGCTTTATCCCTTTGTCCAAGACTAGGGTTTTTCAACTAGAACCTTTTCTTTGGCAAGATAGTTATTATCTTCTCTTTAAGATCAATAAACTAGGCTTTCGGCATGTTGAGGGACTTTCAATGCACTTCAAACCATTTGCCAAATCCTTGTCTTCCAGATTGACAGTCTTTTCACACTGGATATTAAACTTAAAACTGGACTGCAGGGGTGGCCAACAGTAGCTCTTCAGATGTTTTTTGCCTACAACTCCCAGCGAGCATGGCCAATGGTCATGAGGGGAGGGATGGTGGCTCAGTGGTAGAGCATCTGCTTGGGAAGCAGAAGGTCCCAGGTTCAATCCCTGGCATCTCCAAAAAAGGGTCCAGGCAAATAGGTGTGAAAAACCTCAGCTTGAGACCCTGGAGAGCCGCTGCCAGTCTGAGAAGACAATACTGTCTTTGATGGACTGAGGGTCTGATTCAGTATAAGGCAGCTTCATATGTTCAAACACTAGAAAACTCATTTCCCTCTCAAGTTGTGTTTCTTTGTTTCACATACAGAGACTGTTTATACTGTTGGACCAGTCTCTTCCAAAACCCATCCTTTTTTCCAAAGCCACACCACACTGGCTCTGAAACAGATCCTGCTTTTTAGACTCCTCTTATACGTCTCCCAAAGCCACCACTCTCTTCTTCAACCAACCTCCAATTCTACAACTTCTATTCACCCTCTTATCAACATTTAGCAAGTTCCATGAGCTGTCAGGTCAGCTAACTCACTCTCTTGCAAGCAGCAGTGCTTATAAGAATGTCTCTGCTTGCTTTCTGTCACACAAGCACTAAAAATTAGAACATTCCAGATGTTAAATAATCATGTAAAATACATACAAAATACTTAAAGCAATTATATAAAAAACAAACACATAAAAATGAATATATATACATAAAACCACAGAGATAGTTAGTGAAGGAACATAAAAAAGGTAAAAGGTAGTCCCCTGTGCAAGCACCAATCATTTCTGACTGTGGAGTCGCATCACAACATTTTCATGGCAGAATTTTTATGGGGGGTTTTGCCATTTCCTTCCCCAGTCATCTTCACTTTTCACCCAGCAAGCTGGGTACTCATTTTATCGACCTTGGAAGGATGGAAGGCTGAGTCAACCTTGAACCCAGCTTCCGCTGAGATTGAACTCAGGTTGTGAGCAGAGAGCCCAGACTACAGCTTTACCACTCTGTGCCACAGAGAAGGAACATAGAGCAAACTAAAAGAGTCTTCACCACTGATAGAAGGCAGTGATAGAGGGGGAGAGATTAATCCTCCTTGACCTTTTCTCAGGTTGCCTCCCATCTAGCATCAGATGATGGGGGTACCCAAAGTAGAGCTTCCAAAGATAGAGTCATTGGGTAGGTTTATATGGGAGTAGGCAGTCCTTCAGGTATGGTGGCCCCAAGCTCTATGTTGTTGTTGTTGTTATTGACCACCTTTCCCTGAAGGGCTCTAGGCACTGCACAGTAGGTTAAAATAAACAGAATAATTTAATTGCAGTATACATGAAATCAATAGGACTTACCAATGGCATAAAATTGTGCATTGCACCTCCCTTGGTCAGATCAGGGACCAGTCATGGAGGAGGTCATGAGAGTAACAGTGTGAACCATTGCTGTCCTCAGCTGTAGGCCTGGTGGAACATCTCTGTTTTACACATCCTGCAGAATTAAGCAAGATCCCACAAGGTGTGGTTGTCACCAGGTAAGGAGTTCCACCAGGCCAGAGCCAGAGCCAAAAAGAATGCTGACTGGAGTGGGTCATAGAAATTATATCATTCCAGTCTTGTTCCATCTACACTGACTCCCAACTTCCTTCTGTGCACAATTTAAGGTGATGGTATTAACTTTTAAAGCCCATCAGTCCTGGATATATGGGGGTGGGAGAGGAAGTGGCTATACTCATCTGGGAATCCTTCTCTTTCAGGGCACTCCCCATTTCAAAGATTCCTGGTGTTGATTGTGTGGGTCTGGTGTCGGAAGCCAAGGAGAATTTGGCTGTCTGGCTGGTGTGCAACAGCATCCTTTACCTTCTGGAGAATCTTCAAGGGAAGTCCCACATAGAGTGCATTGCAGTAATCTAATCTAGATGTTACCAGTTAACAGTGGTAAAATCTTTGGTGCCCAGAGAAGGCCATAGCTGGTTTACAAGCTGAAGCTGGTGGAAAGACACTCCTGGCCACTGCTGCCACCTGTTTATCTAACAGGTCCAGCAGCACACCCAAATGATGAACCTGCCCTTTAGGAAGAACGCAGTCCCATCCAAAAAAGAAAATATCCCCATTCCCAGGTTAGACCTTCCTCCTCCTAGTAGCTCATCCATTTTGTCAGGATTACGTTTATCTGCCTGCTACAGTCATTGCTGTAAATCAAAGAGTGAACATCTTTGATTTATCAAAGTTATCTAGTAAACCCTGAAATCAGTTCACTGTGCTGTGCATACCGTTCAGCATGCAGGACCCTGATTCTCTTCAAAGAAGCTTGTGAGAAGTGCTTGAGGACATGTCATAACTCTGAAAAAGAGCCCTTTAGCTACAGTGCAGACTATATTTAACACTATTGGGGAGGTTATACTGTGCACTAAAGTTTTTTTAGTTTGTAGATCTTGCACAGTAAAGGAAAATTAAATGACTACAAGAATTTTCAAGAGATTCTTTTGCTTTTGATTTATTAGAACTTTCATTAAACAGGCAGCAAAAGCCATTATGATGTCTCTGGAGGTAGCTGTACAGGTCAGTTCATACTTAATGTGAAACCAAAATTTATTTTTAAACTGTGGTTAGTTAGTGATACCAGGATTTGGCTCAAAGACAATTATGGAATCTGATTGTGTCTTGGCAGATACTAGCTTCAGTGGGTTGGGGGTTTTTTTTGGGTTTTTTTGTTTTGCTCTTTCTGCCATCTTCTTGCCAGACCTAGCTGCAGTTCTAGTCTCCCTCAATGTGCCCTACTGATGGAAATGTCTTGCTACATGTACAGCTTGCTTGATATTGGACAGAAGCAATGTGAGGGAGAACAAACTTTTCTTGGTAAGTTTTAGCTGATGTCAGAACGGCAAGAAGCCATAGAACACTGCTGGGAGTCTAAAAAAATGAGCAGGCCCACATACAAAGCAGTCCTGAGAGACCGTCCAGGATGCCAGAAGAGTAGGGGGCTTCAGGGACAGCAAGTGGCAACCTGAGGCCTGTATTTCCCTGCTTAGCCCATCTTCCATGAAGGAGGGAGGGAAAGCATGCAGTCATTAGCTCTGCAGCCACCAGCCTATCCATCTACCTGTTTCACATGGTTGCAGCTCTTTCCTGCCCACTTGCACCCAGATGCACCCAGAGAGAAGGGGTCATTGCAGAGTGCCAGTAATTGGGACCAGGTTGAGCTTTGCACCTGTTTGCTCACTCCTTCCCAGATCCATGTGAACCCAACTTGGCTTGGGGCAAGACAGTTCTGCACTCTCCAACTAGCAGCAGGGTATGGAAGAGGCCAGCTAATGGTGGGAAGCAAATGTCCAGATAGAGGTTGGCCTAGAGCACAGAAAACACTTGGCCTGGCCTTGAAAGGAAACTGTCCAGGCTTCTGTGTTAACCCTTCTGTCAAGGACCTTGAAATCAGTGTTAAGTAAATGCCAGAATGGGAACTTGTTGCCCAGGTCTATAGCTACGAGAGGGCTCTCACCAGGCAAAGCCCCCTTCCCAATTTATCCAGCCAGAAGATTCCTGGCTATGGTGCTGCTGTTGGCTGTCGTGAGATAGCTGAATTGATCAAAGAAGAGTAGTTTCTTTTTTCCTTTTCTTTTTTTGAGCTGCTCTTGCCTGGCCCCACTGTAGGCAGAGCATCAGCAGGAAAGAGATCAGGATCAAGGCAAGATGCCACATTTATATTGAAGACTAACTACAATTAATAAACAAGTTTGTATCCTGGCTTAAGACTTAAGTACCTTAATGGACTATAGTTAGCAGAGTGGATTCAGGTGATCAACCTTCTATGGTTAGTTCAGTGAACCAACCCAAGTGCTACATCTTTTTCAGCACATGCTGCAAGCTAGAATTTTTGGTTTTCAAAAAATCTCTTTCTATTTGCCCTCTGGTTTTTTTTTTCTTTAGTACAAGTGTAGAGCTACTTGCAACAAGCAAGGCATAACTTGATAGAATCATTTGTTGTCTGAGAATTAAAAAAAACAAACCTGGCAGTAGCAAAGATTGGTTAAGTTGATAAATTATATCTTATTCATGCTCAAGGGAAGAAACATGCACTGAAGGTAGCTTTGAATTAAATTACATGTTGATACATCGAGGCAAATTTGCTGTTTTGCTCATTTACAATACCTCATGGACTTTAGGAAAGCTGCGATTTATTGCTAATTGAGCCAGAGGACCTCTCTTTCTGTCATCTCAAATCCAAATATATTTGCAGACCCATCTTCAAATGACTCAGGATTTTAGACAGCCTATTTAAGAGCCTAGGGAAATGATCATTAATAGCTGTCAGAGGATTTTGCACTAAAACATGGTACATCAATGAAGCTGATGGTGCTGCCCGTTGCCTGAAGTAGAAGGCAAAGAGCATTCTTAAAACCATGCATGGATGAATATCAATATAAGAGGTTCCCTTTGGCAGAACTCTGCAAGGGAAGGCAGATTAGAAAATAATATTTGGGGGATGATAGAAACTTTTACAACTTTGCCTTGTACCCCCTGAGAAAAATTCTTTGATATGTCTAGGAGCAAAACAATATTTTCTGCTGCTCTGAAGGAGGAAAAATATTTTGTCTTCCAACATTCAGTAGACAAAGCTTATAGAAGAGTAGACACATGACTCCCCCTCCCATTGCAGCCCACTGAGCCCCCTCCCCATTCTGTTCTCAGAGGCCAGGGTACTCTCATGAATAGCACAGGGAGCAACATCTGGGTAAACAGTCACCCACCATTCTGCTGACAGAAGTTCCATTTCATCTTTCAAATGTAATTTATTACATTATTTATATCCTGCCTTTCCTCTTAGCTCAAGGCAAATTACAATTAATAAATAAAACTACAAAATAAAATAAAAATCTAAGTTGTGTGTGTATGTGTGTGTGTAAGATGCTTAGGCTTGTCAGGTGGGAGCTCCCTTGTTACTCAGGGGTGCTGCCTATATCTCACTAAGATATGGGGTCTCCCAGTCTTTCACTCTGAACCATGATTCATTGCATGTAGATAGTGTGTGGTTCAGCAGAACAGTAGCAGTCCCAGGCTAAGTTCCCCCCCCCGCCCCCCCACAATGGAACATGTAAAACAATGGGTCTCAGGTAAAGTATTGGTCATGACTTAATCTCTGGTTAGCAATTGATGGCTAATTTCTCCTGTCTCCAATACTCCTTCCTGACACCTTTTTGTGTTACCTTATGTTAATCTGTAGACCTATTTACACAACCCTCTCCTTCCTGTTTCCCTTCCTTCAGAATATTGATGTTAAACTGTTGCTAAACATTAAATCATGATGGCTCTTCCTGACCAGCTATCAAGAGTCATTCTAATCTTTTGTATTGAACTGAAAATCTATTCATCTCATCCCAGAAAGCCCATCTCCTGTCTCCATTCTCTGAGCAAACAGAACATCACACTTTTTGTCTAACACCTGGGAGAACTGTAAGCCAAAATGCCCTCAAAATGAGGCTGGGGAATTGACAGGTGGGCACCTGGCTTAAAAAGGATCTTTTAATCTATGTACACAGGACACACGTTCAGAAATTATTGCTTAAAATTACCAGGGACACTAATTAAGTAAAAACAATTAAAAATTTATTCCAGAAAAATATAGAAACACATACAATATAATAAACTCATAAAACATACATACAGTCCTAACAAAAATAGAGAGAGATTCAGAGACAACACAAGGATGGACAAACAGGGTGATAATTACCAATCGTAGTCTTCAAGGAAGGCTCCAATGGCAATGAATGAGGACTAGCAGGAGGGGACCCTCAACTGATCAGGAATCGGGGATGTATCTAGACAGCGGAACTGGGGTACTGCTAGATGCACACCTGTGAGGAGCTGGGTCACAGGTTATAAGGACTACCTTGAGCCCTCAGGGTATGGGAGGTACAGGGGCAGATGACAGTGGTCAGCTGGTACATGACCTCAGAAAAAGGGGAGGCCCTGCAGTGACCATAAGGGATGGACTTCTGCAGTAGCCAATAACCAGTTAATTGGTGGTCCCTGATTGGATGCTCATAGCTAGCCAATGAGCAGACTTGGCCTTAGTTACCTGATTGGACTTATAGGTAACCATGAGCCAAGGGGGAGGCTCCAGGATGACCATTAAGGGAAAGAATGGGAAAAATTATTAAGGTGGGGGGGGGGGTACTTGAGTCTATCAAACTTATCTAAAAAGGTGACAATAGATGGCCAAATTGCTACCTAGGTAACACCCGGTCTATACAATGGAACTTGGCTCTGGGTGAAGATGTTCTTCCTCCTCTTTGATCTTCTACTGGCACCAGTCTTTGTTTTGAGTTCTGTTGGACAAAGGCTTAAGCGGTCTGACAGGATCCACACTTAAGATAAGCTTGACATAGGTGACATCTGTTGAGTACGTGAGCCTCCCGCATAGGCAACATCTGTTGAGTACATGAGCCTCCTGCTTCGCTGTGATGGAGTCTGGCACTGCAGGAAGATAGCTGCTGGTGGTGTTAGCCTCCCAAAATGGATTCTATAGTTGAGGCTGGAAACCACTTGCCTGGACAGTTCCTGGCGGTGCACCTTCTTCCGCTACAAAGGCCAAGATGGGGATTGCATGGAGCAACTGGAAACCATCTGTTCTCCTGGTTAGCACTCCTCCAGAGACACAGAGTGCTGCTGCAATGTTGTGGCCATTAGTACTCATAAGTTCCTTCCAGTTTGGTTAGACAAAGCCCACATTCTCCTGGCAGATGTGTGTTAGCTGAGTCTCCAGGCACCCTGGCACCTGAGCAGGTGACTACAATGTTCTAGAATTAGGGGTATTTTCCTCACAGAACGCAGACCTTGCTTTTGTCAAGATCTCAAAAAACCACTAAGTTATTGTTTAAACCACCTTACATACCCAGCTATATCTCCAAGTTATGTTTTTACCTATTTAAGGAGACACTCTGGACATGCTTATTGTGTCTTGGCTTTCCAGAGATATGCACCCCCAAACACTGTTTGGGTCACTTCCATATACACCTTCTCTGCTTTATGGATCCTTGGGCCACAGTAGAAAGGTAAATATCACCTCTGCAATAATTCCTAAAAAAAATTATTCCTCACCCCTGATTTCTTAGGATCTTGATCATGTGTATTTTGATTGCTTATGTGTGATTGTATTTTTATATATTTTTCTAAGTAAACATTTTTTTTTTAAAAAAAAACTATTTTAATTCTGGAGTCCTCCTTCTGATACTGGACCTTCGTATTATTGGTGAAAGTTCCCTGCTGCCAAAAATAGCTCTGCCTAGGTCTACCTCTTGCTAATTCCCCCATTAAAAAGAGTAGACCCCAGCAACTTTGATAACACACCACCAACAGCCACAACCCAGCATGACATCCCCAATGTGATGACATCACATGGAATTGATGTCATCATACCAGGGATATCACATGGTGACTATAGTTTTGCCCCAGATACCAGAGGGTTGCACAAGATGTCCCTGACATGATGATGTCACTTGTGTGGCATCATCATATTGTGGATATCACATGTGGTACTGCCCCCCCCCCCCTGGAAAGCTCCCTCCCACCCATGCCAGCTGGCAAGAACTTAGGACCTGGTAACCCTAAATGTGCTCCCAAGTTGCAGCCAACATATAGCAATTCCAGCAAAGGGCTTTCAAGGCAAGTGAGAGGCAGAGGTGGTTTTCCATTCCCTTCCTCTGCACAGTCTTCCTTGGTGGTCTGCCTCCCAACCCCGCTTAGACTTCTGATATCTGATGAAATCAATCTATACCATGCTGCCTGTGTCCAAGAAACCCAATTTGCTACCCCTCAAATGCCAGCAATACCTAACATACTGCCTCCTGCTGAGAAAACCTAAATTACACTAAGTCTTCTAAACCAATGAGTTTGATGGATTTCAAAGGATGTACCGCTGCTTAAGGCCACACTGTATATTAACCAGGCTTGCTAGGAGATGGAATGCAGGACTAGAAAGGTGACAGTGCAAAAAGGGGAACATTTCAATAGACATTAAATGATACCAGCTTATTAGACAGGCCATCCCTAACAATTTTTTGTTGAAGAAAGTTAAAAGAGGACATATCAATAACAGGACAGAATAAGCATGTTCTGCTTCAGAATTTAGAAAGGATATACAATTTGGCCTCAAAATCAGGGCTTTTTTTGAGCAGGAACACACAGGAACGCAGTTCTGGCTGATGGTGTCAGGGGGTGTGGCCCAATATGCAAATGAGACCCTGCTGGGCTTTTTCTACAAAAAAGCTGTATGTGAAACAATGGTGAAGTCATAGAGTGTGGTCTAATATGCAAATGAGTTCCTGCTGGGCTTTTTTTACAACAAAAGCCCTGCTCAAAATGATCACAATAATCTTGGTAACAGGCATATTCAATATGTTCTTCATTTGTCTAGTAATTGTTTTATTGAAAATTCTTCAGCCTTATCAGCTTTTTTACCTTGCCTGTGCTGTACATATATGAATTATGAAGGCAATATAATTGCAAGAAAGAATATATATGCAGTACTCAAGTGACAATGCTTTGTTTTCCATTATAATAAGGCCATACAACATTACTTCATTCATGTAGACAAAAATGTTTTCCCTTTAAAGCACTGACCTGATTTACACAGCCAAAATCTTACAAGGAATTCATTTCTACTTTTTGGAAGATGGAAAGAGTGATTCAACCCATCCACAGATGCAGTAACCTGGCAGTAAACTCTGCAGTCCTAAGTGCAATTTTGCAAACTGCAATGATCACAGTATCACAGCTAGATTGCTTTAGATGTGGATTGGCTGGGTCACTCATTATGCTACCCATACAAATACATCCCAAGGAAGGTTTAGAATGAAATGGGCAATGAGGGAGAGGCATATATTTTGACATATGTCCAGAAAACATGTTTTATGATGGTTTAACCAAGCCACATTTCAATTTGATTGATGCAAACTTTAGTCAAATTTTTGGTTTCTCAACCTGCATATTAACTCTGCCTAAATCTATACACAAATAATTTGAGCTGTTCCAAGTGTAACTCACAGTCTGAAGATCATGGCTGCATAAAAAAGTTTGACTATAGCTATTATGGCATTTCAGATGTTCCAGTTTTAGATTTTCTACTGCCATTATGCCCTGGTGCACATAGAATAGATACAATGTGCCAGTCTTCAGGAGGTTCTGTTGTGACCTTCATGGAGTGTGATCTTGTGTGAGTTCATAGGAGTAAATTACTGTATTAAAGTAACTGTCTTTCCTGCTGTGGTTTTCTGCTCACAAAGTCAGAAATCCATTTGAAAAATGACAACACTTTCAAGCTGCAATTCCATTGACATTTGACTCTTCTGTGATTAAAATATATTTATAACTTATAACCTGCAGATTGTGTCATTGTCAGGCACCAAATACAGGCTTGCTTCATTTGAAAATGTGTTTTTGTTGTACCTTTTTTAAGAAACAGATTTTGAATATTATTAAAGATTTGATGGAATATGGTATCCCTTATGATCCTGAAACAGTAGTTTGAGAATAATTATTTTTAGTGATTACTTTGAATTAAATGTGGTCTTCTCATTGAAACTTGCTTTTCTCTTCTCATCCAGTGCACTATGATTTAGAATGACATTATAGAAAAGAAATTGAAAGGGTTTCTTAAGATAAATCCATGTAAAGTTAGTTTTTATTTACAGAGTTTTCGAACAGCAAATTTTGTAATTTATACAACCATATCTTTTTCTGATTTGATGCAGTCCCATAGCCAGCATTTCAAACTTTGGGGGGCTTTTAAATTTCTTGGGGGGACACTCTATTCCCAAGCAGCAGAGGATCAAAGCACAGCCTCAATCTTTACTGATGCCAAACCAGCAGAAGTTTTCTTTGCCTGCTTTCAACCAGCAGTCCAAGTCTTGGGTTGCCTTGAAGTGCCCACCTGAGCTATCTTCTGTACCCCAACACCAACTGGGGAGAAGGGTGAGAGTAGCAAAGGAGGCACCAAAAAAGTCCCATAGGGTCCAGAAGTCCTGATCCATGCCATCCCCAGTCTCCAGCAACAAAATGGAGCAGTTATAGGCACATTACACTTCTCAAAAAAAATCCCAAACTGACTGGAGAATCTTCCCTCCCTGAGCCTTCCTAGGAGAGCCACTCCCCCTTGCTCTCTGCCAGCAGTATTTTCAATGCAGTGGAAAGAAGCTGTCCAGTAGGAAAATGGCCAGACCAGACCTCAGTGGACCCTGTACAAGAATGAGATGAAGTCATTTCACACAATTTGTCGTTCTTCTTGCCACCATTTGTACTGCATGATATTTTATTCAGAAAGAGCTCACTCCTGGGTTTTCCACAGAAGGGGGCACAGAAGGGTTATTAGGGGAAGGGAACGACAGAAGACATCCCCAAAGTTGGAACTGAAATATAGATCTAACTCCATAGCTGCCATTCCACTGGGCATGTACAACACAACCAGACAAAGATGACATTTTATCCTTCAGTATGCATGAAACCACATGAATAATCTTTCTGATATATTTCAGATGGTCAAGGAAAGTTTACCACACTATCACCCATTAAGGTTGCCCAGCACATGTGGCAACTGTGGGGGGGGGGGCTTAATGACAGAAAAACTAGGCCTATTGGTACAGATGTGGCAACATCACTTCCAGTGTGCACCATGGAATAAAAGTTGTGTGTTGCCACAATGCAATATGAGCAGTTAATGCATAGGGATTGCCCTGTAATGTTTAATTCAAAGCTTTCTGTTACTGTATTTAAATAATATTCTTTTTTGACATTCTGTTTAAATATTCTATATTTAAGGATAATTTATTACATTGCCTCAGTAATCTGAAAAGGATCTTGCCTTTAATTTTATATCAAATAAAAATTAAAAATCTCCAATAAGTTTATGACTAACATTTCATATAAAATAGTATAAACACTGAACTTTTATTTAAGTTTATCTTTATATTTTGCAGATAATTTTTAATGAAAAGTCTGCACTGAAAACAAGAGCTCAATAATAGACAGCTGTGCATAATTACAATATGTATTATTATCAATTCAAATGTAAACTGGAATGGAAATTATATTGTGATCTGCATCTAATGCATTGTTGGTGGAGATGTTCCCAAAGTTCCTTATCACCAGAATTTGACACTGATTTTGCCCAGTTCAGTTAACAGTACAATTTTATTTATTTAGACCCAACTGCCTTTTTTACTTCCTTTATTTTGCTATATATAGAATGATGTTAATACATATTTACTGATATATACTTTTTGTTACCCCATAGTACGTAGTATAAATGATTTGTGTAATACAATTATAACTGTCACATGTAAGTGTGTAATTTAAATTATTATTACACAGTGTTTCTCTGTTTCTCTCAATTCCCATTTGAGAGCAGGGGATCATCCAGTTTGAAGGACCTCCTCTGCTTCAGAGTTATCAGAAAGGGGAGTGGGTGGGTTTGAATGTCTGCTGAACTCTCCATTAAATCTTATGGAGACTGGTCCCCATAGGGTATATTGAAGAATCAATCCAAGGATATTTGGGGCTCATGGAGGGGGGCTGTTTTTTGAGGTAGAGGCATCAAATTTTCTGGATAGTATCTGATGCCTCTTCTAAAACTAATGTTTCAAAAGAATCAGATGAGGAGGTCCAATTCTATGAGCCCCAACCTCTATTATTTTCAATGATGGGAAGGCATTTAAAAGGAGCATGGTCCCTTTAAATGTGATTGCCAGAACTCCCTTCAGAGTTCAGTTGTGCTTGTCAAAAGTTTGCTCCTGGCTCCACCCCCAAAATCTCCTGGCTTCACCCCAAAGTTCCCAGATATTTCCTGAGTTGGACCTAGCAGCCTTACCAATAGCTGATTCCTTCCCAATCTTCCCTCAGCCAAAGAAACCTATATATGCACAAACAACCTTGGAGTTCAGTGTCCAGTTAGCCAATCACATATGAAGTATCTCAGAGAAGCATTCAACTATGTATTTTCAAACAGCAGAAAAAAACAAACATTCTAAAGAGAGGAATAGAAGGTCAGAGGGACCAAATGTCTATGTGTGGATAATCAGAGAATGATGACAGAATTCATCCAGGGGAATTCATCTCTCTCTAATTGTAAATGTCTGTTCATTATACATTTTAATCTGAAATGAATTTACAGAGTGAACATTGTTTAAACATTCTACATTACATCTGCAAATACTGGGAACTAAGAAGTACTTTATAATTCCCTAGTTCTTTCCCATGTTTTTCTCCTTAAAAGAGCATTTTGAAAGGTTATTTAAAATTCATAATGTGTATGGTTCTCTTTAAAACATTGATGAAAGGAAGAATCCAGTTCTGAACAACAACTTCCTATTATCATTACTGAGCAGCACTATGTAATCAGAGAACATTTTATGAAGATATATTACTGCTCAGCCAAGAAATGCTGTCATATAGGAACTTTAAGATACATTTTTAAAAATAGTATCTGTTAATTATATAAGGAAGTACTTAAAAGGAAGGAGGGAACCAATGCTGACGGATGCTATTTCTGAAGTTAGGCAATGACTTTGAGTGAACTAAGCAGTGTCCTCAGTTTTCTCATAGCTGTGAATTGATGAGAGACCTCAAGAATATGTTTTAGTCTCAGTTTCCTTTTAGATATTACTGCTAATGTTACAATTGTAATTTATTCTTACACAAATCTATCAAAAATCAGTGCTCTAATTATATCAGCCCAGAATTTACTATGAAATTACTCAGTGGGGCTGTTCAAACACACAGTATAATCAGTTGTCGCTGCTGTTTCATACTGGTTTAAAAGTTGCTGATCAGACAGCAACATCTGTCTACTGGTATTAACTCATAGTATCCCTTCCCCCAATCCTTCTCGGAACCGGAGTATTTTGTTACCTGCTCCTTTGTGGTGTTTTTTGAGTTCTCCAGTTTCACCTCATAGTTTCCCCGTCTGGATAGTTCTCAACCAACTTCCGGATGTCTGAAGGCCGTCCTGGAGCAAAAGGAGCCTCAGACATCTGGTTTATGGTCGCCATTTTTTTTTTTACTACTTAGCAATATGCACATAACCGCATAATCACATAATGTTTTAACCTATGCACTTGTGCATGCGTGCATATGCAGATAATGTGCACAAGCGCATAATGCACATTAAAGTGGAGAAAAAAAAGAACTGCATGGTGCCATCACCACGGAGTGATTCGAATTGCAGTATGGCAGTCTGATCGATAATATCCGGAACAAAGATATTCGGAACAGAACCGGGTCAGTTTAACATGGACTCAACACGCTGTGTGAACAGGGCCAGTGAATTTTACCATTAACCACTAAAACACTACTGTGAACCTATGCTTCAGTTTGGTTGATTTTGCAATCCTTAGAGAAGAACTTTAAACAAGAAAGTGAATCAAATTGCCAAATTCTCATCTTACTAGATGACTAGCGATTGCCAAATTCTCATCTTACTAGATGACTAGCGTCCTATCAAGTTTTCACCACAAAAAAGTTAATTCTGTGGATTTACGCTAGCTTTTTATTCAGTTTTAATATTAGTTATAGGCATATTTAATCAGTTGTATTGTTTGCTTTATGTAAGCACTATGATTCTGATATCATATATATTTTGGTCGAATGAACTGTTTTTTGAAAGAAAAGTTAATTCTGCTTAATTAAGATCTCCAGTTCTTGATGCCCAATAACCCATTGCCCACTTCCTAGAATTGGTATCAAATACTGCAACAGCAAGGGAGAAGAAAAAGGCCTTAAAAGAAAATCCTAGTACAGTCTAGTACTTCATGTCTGCCTGATTCATTTCTCCTCTTGCTGCACTTAACTGCCTACAGCACTGCTGCCAGCACCAGCAGCTCACTTTTTTTTGTTGGGGGGTGGGGGTGGGAAGCAGTACTTCCATGTCCTCCTTCCCCTCACTTTCATGACATAGCATCATGATACCTTGGTCTTTCTCAGAACCCTTTTCTTTCCTTTTGGGGATTTTTCTGCATGTCTATGGGAAGGTCCTCCACATTTGTCAAAAATATCCCTTATCTCTACCTGGCCCCATTCTCAGGGTTTTTTAAAATCTGCACAGAGGCCAGGTTTTGAATTAGATATATGATGCAAATATTATATATATACCAGACATGTTAAGAGCAACATAATAATATATACCATAAACAGTAGAATAGATAACATTCGTATTTCCATTATAAAAAAACATTTTTCTAAACAACTCCATTATTTTACAGCCACATTTCCTTTATAAAAATGACCTCCTAAACAATTGTGCTGTTCACAGTCTGCAGAAATGTAGAGTATTGGAGTCATGATGCAGTACATGAATATGCATGATGAATGCAGATGGACCTAGCAACCATTAACAAATATTGAGTGATTTGTCTTTGTTCTTCTGAAATCTATGGTAAATTTTGTAAATTTTGTTTACTGAGATATTCATCATTTTTTTGTTAATGAAACATTCTCAGCTTTATACAAACTGGAATAATTTTTATAAAATGTATTTTGAATAGCCACATTATCAATTAATACAATATCACTTTTTGCAATTTTAAAACCATTTTATCTCTCTTTTTTCGATTAATGTCTCATGACAAAAAAGGTATTGTTTTAAAATTGTTTTAAAACAATACTTTTTGTGTGTTTTAACCCTTGGTGGTAGCAGGCACAGTGCGTAGGTGCATGAGGAGAGACAACTATGGTAAAGTAGTATGTACATTATAGTCATGCATGAATAGTGATCATTTTTTCCATAATCAGAGATGTTCATGCTGTTCAGATACAGATAAACACAAGCCAAATGTGAGATTGCAATAATCACAACATGTTAGTAGGCTACGAGCTAAGCCAGTGGGTTAACAAGCATCTTTATAGAACAAAATAGGAGTCAAGTTGCACCTTTAAGACCATCTTAGTTTTATTTAGAACGTAGGCTTTCGTGTGCTCTCTAAGCATACTTCATCAGATGAGGAATCCAGTACAGTGAACAAAGCCACACATAGCTGGTAATCAGTGGCTCAGAATGAAAACTGGTACAAATTTAAGATCCAATGACAGTATAGTAAAATTATCTGGTAGGGAGTGGTTTAGAATAGAAAAATTATCTGACTTAGCATAAGAAACTTCATATTATAATATTTTCACATAATACTATTGAATTGGATAGTATGTGGTAGGGTTTCAGCACTGGATATCATGCATAGCTTGATATGGCCTTAGTGCATTACATTCAATATCTCTGCCCCACATAAAACATAAAGCATAATTTCTGTGATGGACTTCTAAGGTGAACCTGTGACTTATTGGACTTTTATGGTCAATTAGAATATATTTAAAAAAAAGATTCTTCAATTACTTTTCGTATTTAGTTATATAAGTTGCCTTAAGCTTCTGAAAGTAATAATAGTCTCCAGAAATCTTTCTATTATCAGACTTCTAATTTAGATATCCCATTTTACAGTTTATAACATATTATTTTATGTAAAATTGTATTTTTGGAGCGGGGGGTGGGGGAGGACCAGAAAAGCAACACTCTTTGTGACTGCTCATCATAACTTTGGGTTTCATTCTGATCAGGAATGACCAGGATTTGATTACAAAACCAGCCCTGCCAGAATTCTGCAATCATTCTTATCTGTCACAGCATTTTGTACCAACTGAAGCATCCAGTATAAACCAGTATGATGTCAGAACATGAATAATCGCATGTGAAAGTGCTGGGTGGCAGCGGCACATCATTTCTCATGGCAGAGTCCAGGTTGGCACAGGCAGATGCGGACCAATTCTTGCAGGCAAAACCACTGCCCCTGTTACCACCAAGGTCAGCTGGTTGGTGTGAGGAAAGGTCTTCCAGGGTGGACATGCTATTGTATTAAGTAGGGTTTGTCCCTGATCCCCAGGCTGTCATACTGTGGCCAAATGCTGGCCATCCTGAAAAACTGCATCTGGTGCCAACAGTTGAGAAACACTGAAATGTGCCATATCAGAGATTTCAGATTTCACCTGAAAGCATAGATCAATCATGCCCCAAGATGTGAGCCTGCTATTTCATACATAAGGATGCTATAGTTCAGAGTTTTTGGTATCAATATTAGTGAGTTATGAATAAGAAGAAGAGACTGATACTTAACAGTCAACTCACTCCAGGTTTTGTAGACTTAATTGTGTCTGAAAGGGCATTATATATTTCCACACCCTCATTTTATAAAATAATCATAACTATCTGATTCAGTTGCTGACTGGCTGACCATGAGGATAAGAGGTTTGAAAATAAAGCCCACTGAGTAAAAAGATGAGCTGACAAATTTTCAAATAAATAAATCATTTAAAATAGGAATATCCTGATATTAAATATTACTCTGAGTGTATACCAAAATAAAAATTTGGATTCTCTAATAATTTCATTGTAGGGCTCCCACTACCATTTGAACTTGAAAGATGTCTTAGCAATGAGATATTCCATAATACACCCTGGGGAGGGAGGTGATTGGGAGAGCCTGTAGTTGGCATCCTGAGCTCTCTGAACCTAATTGGTGTGGCTGCAGCATGGGGGCAGAAGGACTTGAGTTTTTAGTTCAGTTTGCACCTATGAGCCATGCCATATTTTTTTGACGTTGTAACTTCCTCCCTCCCTCTCAGGGAGCCAACTAACTCTGGCCACACATCCCTTTTTCTTCTGTGATCCATGCAAACCAGTCTGGTTTAAATGGACTGCAGAAAAGATTGGGGAAATAGTTGAGATGCCTAGTTGAGAGGCAGGAACTGTGGCTGAGTATTGTTTTGTGGCTTTGCCACTCCGGGGTGGGGGTGGGCCCCATTCCTTCCTCCTCATTTTTTCTACCTCGAGTCTACTGGGGAAAAAATTAGGATTTCTGAAAAATCCTGAATCCAAATACTTTGCTGGTATTGGAAATTCAAAAGTGTTTTGGGTCCAATAGACCTGAAAAAACCTGTGCACCCCTACTGGCAACTAATGAGGGGCCTAGAACTTTCTTCTAGTTTTTTTTTCTTTGCTTGTTCCTTCCCATGGTGCTTGCTGGATCAGCTGCAGATCAGGAGACAACTCTGAACTATATTTATTTTATCTGTTCTTTGTGCTTTAAAGAATCTCAAGCCTGTACTGCAACATTTATCAGGTTCAGTCACTGTATATTCAGCTGTATATACTTTGACTATAACATAAGAATGCATGTATAAAGAAAAATCAACTATGTACATGGATTTTATGTGCATTCATGACTCATAAACATGCATTCATAACTCATGAAAAGGGCTATTGAGTAAGACAATTATCTGTCAATATTGCCCATTCTGACTGGCAGCAGCTCACCAGCAGCTCAGGCAAAAGTCTTTCACACCATCCACTACCTGAGTTTTTAAAACAGGGCCTGGTGATTGAACCTGGAACCTTTTAATGCAAAATAGATGCTTTTCTACTAAGCCACAGACATACAGCAACACAGAAGAGTGTCTCAAGGAACCAGGTCCCATGTGAATAGGTGGATAGTAATTATTCAAAATGATCTCTCTGAAAGTGACAGTAAGGCTGAGTAGATCTTTAAGATGGCCGGTTGCCAAATCATTAGCTCGGATGTTAGAAATAGCAATAGAATAATCTTCCAGCACCATCAAGACTAATAATAGAATCGGGCTTCCGGGGGTTGGAGAATGGCGAGCTGAACTGCTTCTCTGTAGGGGAGCAGACTAGAACTTCTGTTCGGGGTAGAAAAAGGCAATCCAATGTCTACTGCCTACTTTTCTCAGTTAGAGATTAGTCCAAGACATGCTCGGAAAATTCTGAGGAGATTTACTTTGGCTTAAAGGGAGTCCCGGGGGGGGGGGCTCCTTTGAGGCTTTGAAGGTCTCCAGAGACGAGTTGTATTTCAGCATCTACAGAGGTTTCCAGAGTCATTCAATTGACTTAAGCTCATCAAGATCCAAACCTTTGATTCTACTGAGCATCTAAATTTATGCAAGACTGGACCCGTTTTGGATAACCACAGCAAAAGGTACAGATTGTTATCTTTCATTCTGGGACTAATAAGAACTGTAAAAATTAAAATTTAAAAGGTTAAGAACATAAGAACATAAGAGAAGCCATGTTAGATCAGGCCAATGGCCCATCCAGTCCAACATTCTGTGTCACACAGCGGCCAAATATATATATATATATATATATATATATATATATATATATATATATATATATATATATATATATATATATACACACACACACACACACAAACATACACACTGTGGCTAATAGCCACTGATGGACCTCTGCTCCATATTTTTATCTAACCCCCTCTTGAAGGTGGCCATGCTTGTGGCCGCCACCACCTCCTGTGGCAGTGAATTCCACATGTTAATCACCCTTTGGGTGAAGAAGTACTTCCTTTTATCCGTTTTAACCTGTCTGCTCAGCAATTTCATCGAATGCCCACGAGTTCTCATATTGTGAGAAAGGGAGAAAAGTACTTCTTTCTCTACTTTCTCCATCCCATGCATTATCTTGTAAACCTCTATCATGTCACCCCTCAGTCGACGTTTCTCCAAGCTAAAGAGCCCTAAGCGTTTCTTGAAGCTATTGATAAAGAAGGAGAGAAGGGGCGAAATTGGGACTGTAAAATATTAAAAGACAGTGTTAAAAAGAGAAAATAAAATAATTGTTTGGAATACTTGTGGTTTTGGTTGGAAAGCCCCGTTGTCATAGACGACACAGGAAGTACGTCACAAACATCGCGAGATCTCTCTACCAGCAAGAATGGGATTTGGTGGCAAGTAAAGCAGAAAGTATTCAGTGAAGAAGGGAAAATTGAGAGTCAGCCAGCCTACTCTAGGACTGAGAAATCATAGAAAGACTTCAGCGGCCATTACAAGAAGGTCAAAATTTAAAAGTTATTTAAAAGGATCTGAGACATTGAAAATTAGTAGAACTGGTGAATTTGAACATTGTAAGGTAAATACTATTGGACGTTATTGTTAAAAACTACTTTGAAAGCCTCCAGAAAAAAGTGGAAAAAAAGTTTAAAAAGGGAAATAAAAGTTGCGACCACCATTTTGGAAAAAATATAAACTTTAAAAAAATTATATCTGAGCTTAGGAGGCTCCAGGGACAGCAATTTTGGGCTTATTGGAAAAAGCAAAATTTATTCTTCAAAACCAGATAGTTGGATTTTAATTTGGTGAGGTCAACTTTTTCAGCATTTTTACATGTCAGACCATAAGCCAATACGTACAAGGGCTGCTTCACTAGGGAAGATGCAGGCGTAATTGGAGGCAATGGAGGCAAGGATGATGAAAGGGATGAAAGATTTAATAACTGCCTCCAAAAAGGAAATTAGAAAGGACATTGACGATTTGAAAAAAAGATATAGAGGATCTCAGAAACAAAACTGCAGTAACATCTGAGAAAGTGCAAGAAGTGGAGGGGAGAGTGAAAGCACATGATTCTACCTTGAAAAAAATACAAGAAAAAGTGGTAATACATGACTGCAAATTGAATGAAACTCAGATACGTCTGAGAGGAGTACCTGAAGACGAACAAACTGATATGAATATATAATAAAAAGGAATATATAATAAAAATTATTGCGGAATTCCTGGAGGAAGATCTAGAAGGTACTAGGAACATGTATGACTATGTGCACAGAGTTAACTCATTCTATGCCAAAAAGAATAATCTACCAAGAGATGTGGTCATAAAGTTTATGACAAAAGAAATGGTGGGAAAGATCATAAATAAAAACTTTGGAAAAACATTGACAGTTGAAGGCAGCAGAGTAAGAATCATGAAGGAGTTGCCAAGACAAGTTTTAACTGATAGAAGGACATACAAGAAACTGACAGAAAAACTACAGGACAATGAAATAAGGTAAGTGGTGTGTTTTGAACTTTGAACCAGAAGGTGTGAGTTTTGAACTTCAAGGGAAAAAGATCACAATTACAAATACACAAGAACTGCGTAGGTTTATGAAGAATATAAGGAATTTGAACCATGATGGATTACAAATTATTATCTTGGAATGTAAATGGATTAAATTCACCACAAAAAAGAAAGGCAACGGGCGTTTTCACACTGACCTTAATCGGCAGCGATGTCCCTCTTCACCGCGCAGGATCTGCGCAGATTTCGCACCAATTGCTGCGGAGCACCCGGAAGAGCCGCAAAGTCCCGCGGCTTTTGCGGCGCAAATGGAAACCGCCAAAAACCAGTTTCCATTTGCGCTGCAAAAGCCGCGGGACTTTGCGGCTCTTCCGGGTGCTCCGCAGCAATTGGTGCGAAATCCGCGCAGATCCTGCGCGGTGAAGAGGGACGTCGCTGCCGATTAAGGTCAGTGCAAAAACGCCCAACGTTTCATTGGATTAAAAAGCAAAATTGTAATATAATTTGTTTGCAAGAAGTACACATTAAACAAAAAGATTATAAATTTTTATGGAACAAACAATTGGGGTTAGAATTTTTTTCACTGGCTGAGCAAAAGAAAAGAGGATTGATTTTCTATATTAAACAAGAATTGGGCCCAAAATTGATTTTAAGGACAATTATGGGAGATATGTAGCAGTGGAATTAATAATAAATGGGGGGGGGACATTGCTACTGGGACTATATGCACCAAATGGAGCAAAAGATATAATTTTTAAAGATATTACACAACAATTAGATAACGTGACATATGAACAAATAATGATAATGGGGGACTTCAATGGAACAATTAAGAATGCAGAGGGATATTGATTACACTGACTAATAAAGATAAAAGACCAAAGGAAAAACAATTGTTGGACATTCAGAATGAAATAAAGCAAAAAGAGGGGGAGCTGAGGAAGAGACCTGGGAAAAGAAAATTATGAGGGAAATTACAATACTCTAAACACAAATGAGACATTTTGTTCAATAAAGAACTGGAATGGAACCTGAAAAGATTGCAGCAGAAATCTTTTGAAGGAGCAAATAAACCTAGAAAATATTTGGCTTGGCAAATGAAAAAAGAGAGGGAAAATAAAATTATTAACAAAATAATAGTTGGTGGTAAAGAGATTGTGGATCAAGAAGGAATTAAAAGAGAATTTTTTAAATACTATGCCAAATTGTTTAAAGGTTTTAAAATAAGTATAGAGAAGATGGAAATATATTTGCAAAAAATTAAAATAGCTCCCTTAACAGAAAATATGGAGAAAGTTTTGAATGAACCAATTGGAAAAATAGAAATTGAAGCGGCAATTAATTCAATGAAAATGGGGAAAGTACCTGGTCTGGATGGATATACAGCAAAAAATTTTAAAACCCTTAAAGAGGAGTTAACACTAAAGATTAAAAAAACTGATGAATATTATAAGACTGCAAGGGAAAATATCAAATACTTGGAAGGAAGCAGTAATTTCGCTGATTCCAAAAGAGGACAGAGATGTCACGAATGTAAAAAACTATAGACCAATTTCATTGTTAGACAATGACTATTAAATATATACAAGAATCTTAGCAGAACGACTTAAACAACATTTGATGAACTTTATCAAAGAAGAACAAGGAGAATTTCTTCCCAAAAGACAAATTAGGGACAATTTAAGGACTGTTGTAAATATTGTAGAATATTATGAAAGACATCCAGAAAAAGAAGTTGCTTTATTTTTTGTGGACGCAGAGAAAGCTTTTGATAATTTAAACTGGGACTTTATGTTTGCAGTGATGGAAAAAATGGAACTGGGGGAAAGTTTTATAAGAATGGTGAAAACAATATATAACTGAACAATATTCAAAACTTTGCATAAATGCGGATCCTACAGAGGATTTGGAAATTAGTAAAGGAACAAGACAAGGTTGCCATCTTTCTCCATTGTTGTTTATAATGACTCTTGAAGTTTTGCTGACGCAAATTCAAGAAGATAAAGAAATGGAAGGTTTGAAACTAAAAGGCTTTACTTATAAATACAGAGCATTTGCAGATGATGTAATGTTTATAAATGAAAATCCTATACAAGTAACGCCATTATTATTAGGTAATATACAAGAATATGGAGAAATGGCAGGATTTTACATTAATAAAGAGAAGTCAAAATTTTATGCAAAAATATGCAAGTGAGTAAACAAAAAGAATTGCAGGAGCTGACGAGATGTGAAGTTACCTCTAAAGTAAAATATCTGGGTGTGGAGATTACAATGAAAAATATTGATTTATATAAAAACAACTATGAAAAGCTGTGGCATAAAATGAATGAAGATATGGTAAAATGGAATAAACTTAACTTGTCATTGCTTGGAAGAATAGCTGCAATAAAAATGAATATCTTACCAAGAATTATGTATTTGTTCCAAACTATTCCAAAAGTGAAAGATAGTAAACAATTCAATAAGTGGCAAAGGAAAATTTCAGAGTTCGTATGGGCAGGGAAGAAACCAAGAATTAAAATGAAAATTTTAACAGATGCAAAAGAAAGAGGAGGATTTCAACTACCAGATTTAAAGTTATACCATGAAGCAGTTTGTTTAGTATGGATAAAAGAGTGGGTGACGTTGTTGAATAGAAAACTTTTAGCATTGGAAGGTCATGGAAATATATTTGGTTGGCACGCTTATATGTATTATGGGAAGAAAAAGATGAATTTTTTTTCTCTCATCACTATATGAAATAATTTGTTGAATACCTGGATGAAATATAGAAAATATGGAGATGAAAGGAAGCCGTTGTGGATAGTGCCAGCAGAAGTAATTAAAATATCAGCGGAGACAGGTGATGCAAGATGGCTATCATATAATCAATTATTAAAAATACAAGGTTGTAAGATAGAGTTGAAAACAGCTGAAGAATTGAATAATAAATATGAGTGGTTCCAAATGCAACAAATAAAGAGCTTGGTGGAAAATGATATTAAAAATGAAGGAATAAGGAAAGTGCAAACTGAATTAGAAAATGTTCTGCTTGGAGACAATGAAAAGTTGATTTCAAAACTATATAAACTATTATTGAAATGGTCTACTGAAGACAAAGTAGTAAAATCTCAAATAATAAAATGGGCAATTAATGTAAATAAAGAAATACAGATGGAAACATGTGAACACTTGTGGAAGAACTCTATGAAAATCTCGACATGTTATAGTATCAAAGAAAACTGCTATAAAATGATGCATAGGTGGTATATGACTCCTTAAAAAGTTAGCAAAAATGAACAATAAGATGCCAGATAGATGTTGGAAATAGAAAAAGCACGAAGGTTCTTTCTACCATATGTGGTGGACTTGTGAAAGAACGAAACAGTTTTGGCAAATGATTCAACAAGAAATTTCCAAAATCTTGGGATATGAATTCAAGAGAACTCCAGAGACTTTCCTATTGGGATTACAAATGGAGAAATTTTCAAAAGAAGATAGAACTGTAATTTGTACTTGCTTTCAGCTGCTAGGTCATTATATGCGCAGTTATGGAAGAAAGATAAAATACCAGAAAAATTGTATTGTAAAAGTTATGTCATGGATTGTAAAAGTTATGTCATGGAGTGAAATGGATAAACTTACAAGAATCTTGAAAGACTATGATTTAGAGGGATTTAAAATGGACTGGGATAAATTCAGAAGATATATAGAAAAAGAATGAAAAGTAAAAGGTCGTTGGGTGATTTTTGAGAATACCACTTAGGTTTTTAGAAGAAGAAAGAAGGTGAACTATAATAACTGCGTGGGACTTTATAAAGTATAAGAACTGTGGGGGGGTTTATTTCTCTGCAAAATATATATATTCTTTTTTAATTAAGATTCTGTTCAAGTTAAAGATACCTTTTGATATTAGAATTTTAGGCAATTGGCACCGGCGGAAGTCAAGATTTGGGGGGGGGGGAAGCGTAATGTATGAGGAAGGTAGTAATTGTTTATTAACATTTTATTAGTATTGGATATAATTACCATATATTACCAAATAAAATCGTTTTAACCCGTAAAAAAGAAGACTAATAATAGAATCATAGAGTTGGAAGGGACTTCCAGGATCATCTAGTCCAATCCCTTGTAAAATGCAGGAAATTCACAAATACACCCCCCCCCCATCAAAATAGTTGGGTGGAATTTGAGATGGCGACAAAGTTCCAAGATAACTCTGCAAACCTATAATAGAAGTTCAGCAAAAGGAGAGGAGAGGATGTGCAACCACTAAGGCATATTAAACACAAGCTTGATTTATTACAATATGGCCCTATGGATCACAGAAGACATACTTTGTTCTCAGGCAGTTTACATCTTTAAGAATGGATAAATACAATACAAGATGCTTTTTTTTTTGCAAAAGTTCTGGAATTCGAAGTGCATCAGGAGGCTATAGCTGTAGCTTGCTGCCAGAGTCCTGCTCTTCCATAAATACCTGCCACTCTTTCCATGGCTTTCCTTCCCCAGCCTGGATTCCCTTTATGAGAGGAGGTTGAGTGGTGACAGTGCCTTGAAAAAGATTTATCCTTCTCATTTTAGAGCTTCAAAGCAGACTCAATAAAAACACCTTGAAGCTCTTAAAGACTCTAAGTTTGAAGTGTCATTGAAAGCTCTTAATAACTGCCTGAGACTTAGAGTGTTTGCTGCCAAGTTCAGTTGGAGTTTTTCCAATCTGTCAGTTATTCCAGTACTGTCTGAGATACACCATTCATTGCTTAAGGAACAATTCTCTTCACATTTCACCTATATCTGAAGCTTCCATGGTAATGGCTAGGAGAATATGCCATACTGATGTTGCTTCAGCACACATTGAGGATTTATTAATTGAAAAAAAAAAGTATGCATTATTTTTTTCCTCTAAATCAGAATGTTATGAGACTGACTTAACAAAACTATCATTTATATGTAGTCCTGTCCGTATGAATGTCCTTGGAGTGAGATTTTCATCATTCTGTGCTATACAGCAGTACATATTACTATTATACTGTTACGAAAGGGAACCCACAAGGACTTGCAGGAAGCATCTCCTTCCTCTTTCGCTTTCCTGAAAACCAAAGCCTCTACCCTTTTCTTATTGTCTTCTCTCCTTCTCTCTCTCTTCTCTCTAGGGTTGCCCACCTGGAGATTTCTTGGAATCATAATCAAAATCCCAACTACAGAGATCAGTTCCCCTTAGGATTGCCAGCTCCGAAGTTGGGAATTCCTGGAGATTTGGGTGTGCAGCCTTAGGATGGTGAGGTATCAGGAGAGAAACAACCTTAGCAAAGTATAATGCCATAGTGTCCACCCTCCAAAGAAGCCATTTTATCCAGGGGAAGTGATCTCTGTCATCCTGAGAGCAATTGTAATCCCAGTGATCTTAAATCCCCCACCTGGAGGTTGGCAATTCTAGATCTCCTGGAAGAAATGGCTGCTTTGAAGAGTTGAGAGTATGACATCATATCCTTCTGAGGCCCCTTCAAACCCTACTATCCCCAGGCTCCCCTCTCCAAATCTCTAGGGATTTCCTAACCTGGAGTTGGCAACCCTATCTTCTTCCCACCCAACAACCAATCTGCTTTATCTTTCTCTCCATCTTAAGTTGTCCCCCCTCCACTGGCAGCCTCTGCCTAGGAAAAATATGGCCCAACTGTGCAGTGCCAGCCAGTGGGCCAGGTTCACTTGCATGTTAGGGAACCCTCATGGACCTGTGGGGAGTGCCTCACTTTCTCCTCCCCACATCATTTCATCTTTCCTCCCCCTTGACAGTCCTCATATCCTCTCCTGTTTACCTGCCTCACTTTCTCCTTCTCAGCCATTCATCAGCTTACCTTTTATTTGCCTCCCAACTTCAGCTATTTTAATTATTATTTATTTACTTCATGTATATCCTACATTTCTCCCCCATGGGGAGCAAAGCAGCTTAATTATTCTCCTCTCTTCCATATTACTACACAACAACCCTGTAAAATAGATTAGGCTGAAAGTTTGTAAATTGTCCATAATCACTCAGTGAGCTTCCCCAGCAAGATGGAGATTCAAACCTGGGTCTCCCAGACACTACTCTGAAGCTGTAACCATGATACCACACTGGCTTTCATAGGGTGACTGCTGTTGAACCTAGCTAGCAGCTTCAGTTGCCATCCCCCTGGTCCAGGTGAGGGTTCTGCACTTGTGCAGCCAGCTGGACAGTAGGGGCAGACCCCTGCTTACAAATGTCCCCAAATAGTGTGATGACATTACCTAAAAGTGACATCATTATGCCACCAACATTGTGCAGCAATGCTCTAGTTTTTGGGCAAAACTCTATGGTAGATTTGGGCTCACACTATAGAGTTTTGCCCCAAAATTAGAGTGTTGCCACATAATATTGGTGGCATAATGATGATTTCACTTCCAGATGATGTCATCATGCTGCACATGCAAAGCACATAGTGCAGAAGCTCCTGGAAATGCTCAGATCCCTCCATGGGGAAGCACAGGCCTAGTTGAGTCATGCAAGTCAGGTACTATCAAGTCACCCAGATTTTGCTGCTGGGCTTAGGGTTGTCAATTGTGACAGGCCATTTCTATCAACTTAGAGGACTCACATACCCTCCTATGATTTGGGGGAAACCAGTTTTATTTTAAACTATAATCCTTCCCCTCAGTTATCAGGTGTTCTAAAGGTAGCAAGTGCCTAGGGTTTGGGTTTGCTGCTGTGGGATAAGTTTTGTGATGCACAAGTAGAATATTGAGGTCTCTGAGAAAAGAATTGCATATTAATCACAAATAAGATTTATTTATTTACAGATTGGTTTCCAGGAACAGATAAGCCAGGGGTGTCAAACTCATTTGTTATGAGGGCCGGATCTGATATAAGTGGCACAGGACTAGATATATAAAAGAGAAATCTGGCTGAGGCACATTTATTTAGAGAGTAGTTTCAATTTTCTTTAATACTTTCAAGCATAAATAGTCTTTCATCAATTAGCCGCTAGGCTGGATCCTAACACACACAAAGGATCCTACCCACATGAGCCTGTCCTTTCCAAAGAGTCAGACTAAATGGCCCAAGGTCTGTTCATTGCCAGAGACAAGCGTAACAATCAAATACTCTATTTACTATCAGAAGTAGAGGTGTGCAAAACACACACACAAAATCAGTATTTTTCAGGTTTGAGTGTACTGAAGAAGAAAAAAATAGTATTTCCCAATATTCTTCAATCCCAGTTTTGGTACTATATTGGGATTCAGAAAATAATTGGGACTGCCAAATTTATTTGGCTTCATTATACCCTATGGGGACTGTCTGCATACAGTATAATGGAGAAGGAAGTGGGTGAACTCAGGCCACTTCTAGGTTCCCTTGTGTGCAGTGCGGCTTGCAAATGCAAATGTCATTCCCTTGTGTGCAGTGCGGCTTGCAAATGTCATTTAAGGCCATTTCATGATTCTGCAAGCCAAGTTTCATGTAAGTGAACTCAAAGCAGTGCAAGTTCCCTGCAGGTTTGCCTGGAGCTCTGCTGGCAGCTTGCCATCAAAAAGGAAGGAGGGAAAAACTGAGATCTCCCCCCTTCCTTTCTGCTAGCCTTGGGGAGAGTTCTTCCCAAATGACCCGCCTTGCACCTGTCCTACAGAAAGGGTGGGCTAAAATTGAATGAAATAAATAAATAAAATAATAAATAGTTATGTTGGGCAGTTTGGTTTCAACTGGGCAACCCAAAAGAGCCCCAGGAGAGCCTGGGAGGCTCCTTAGCAGGTTCTGTTGGGCAGACTGGCTTCAAATAGGTACCCCAGCAAAGCCTGTGGGGAGAGTTCTCCCAAAAGAATCAGCTCCTTTGCAGGCTCTGTTGGGCAGCTTGGTTTGAACCAGACGACCTAGGAGAGCCCCTTCTGAGGGACAGTTCTCTCTGCAAGACTGGCTCTGTTGGGCAGTCCAATTTAAACTGGGCTGCCAGGAGAGCTGCCCCTGCCAATCCTGGGTTGACCAACCAGCTCCAGTTGAAGCACTTTGGCTGGGGCTGGAATGGCCAAATAAAAGTAAAAAAAACTGGCTTTGGGGGGATGAGCTAATAAGGTATTTTTCAGGTATTTATTTTGTTCAGTTTATACCAACAAATCAGTTTCAAATATTTATTTCCATTGCATCCAAAGAAACAGGGCTTTTTTTCTGAGCAGGAATCCAGAGGAACACAGTTCCAGCTGGCTTAGCATTAGGGGGCATGGCTTACTATGTAAATAAGTTCCTGCTGGGATTTTTCTTTTTAAAAGCCCTGTGTGAAACACTGGTGATGTCAGGGGTATGGCCTAATATGTAAATGAGTTCCTGCTGGGCTTCTTCTACAAAAAAAGAACCCTGCATAGAACTGACACAACAATAAAGGTCAAAGGAAAAGCCTGCTTGCAAGAAAGTTCTATGTGTGCTTCAGAGTGAATGCAAAGTATTAAATCAAAGTCATATTTTTTCATATATCTGTCAAGAAAGACAGAAGGAAAGAAAATTCCCAGCTCCCTTCCAATATAAGAAACTTTGAGTCCATTAGCACCTTTAAGACCAACAAAAGTTTATTCAAGGTATGTGTCTGCACTTAAAATCTCATTCCTTGAATAAATATTTGTTGGTCTTAAAGGTGCCACCGAACTCAAATTTGTTCAACTTCTTTAGACCAACATGGCTGTCAACCTGGATCTTCCTTCCAGTACATATTTCACTGTCACTTTTAATCATAGAATCATAGAGTTGGAAGGGACCTCTAGGGTCATCTAGTCCAACCCCCTGCACAATGCAGGAAACTCACAAACACTTCCCCCTAAATTCACAGGATCTTCATTGCTGTCAGATGGCCATCTAGCCTCTGTTTAAAAACCTCCAAGGAAGGAGAGCCCACCACCTCCCGAGGAAGCCTGTTCCACTGAGGAATCGCTCTAACGGTCAGGAAGTTCTTCCTAATGTTGAGGTGGAAACTCTTTTGATTTAATTTCAACCCATTGGTTCTGGTCCTACCTTCTGGGGCCACAGAAAACAATTCCACACCATCCCCTAGATGACAGCCCTTCAAGTACTTGAAGATGGTGATCATATCACCTCTCAGCCGCCTCCTCTCCAGGCTAAACATTCTCAGCTCCTTCAATCTTTCCTCATAGGATTCCAGACCCCTTACCATCTTTGTTGCCCTCCTCTGGATCTGTTCCAGCTTGTCTATATCCTTCTTAAAATGTGGTGCCCAAAACTGAACACAATATTCCAGGTGAGGCCTTACCAGAGCAGAATAAAGCAATACCATCACATCACGTGATCTGGACACTATACTTCTGTTGATACAGCCCAAAATTGCATTTGCCTTTTTAGCCACCACATCACACTGTTGACTCATGTTCAGCATATGATCCACTAAGACCCCTAGATCCTTTTCGCACATACTACTAAGACAAGTCTCCCCCATCCTATAACCATGCATTGGATTTTTCCTACCTAAATGCAGAACTTTACATTTATCCCTGTTAAAATTCATTTTATTGATTTTAGCCCAGTTTTCCAGCCTGTCAAAGTCATCCTGTTTCCTGTTTATGTCTTCTTCTGTGTTTGCAACCCCTCCCAATTTAGTATCATCTGCAAATTTAATAAGCATTCCCTCTATTCCTTCATCCAAATCATTGATAAAGATGTTGAACAAAACAGGTCCCAGGACAGATCCCTGAGGCACTCCACTTGTCACTCCTCTCCAAGAGGATGAAGAACCATTCACACGCACTCTTTGGGTGCGATCTGTCAACCAGTTACAGATCCACCTAACAGTAACAGGATCCAAACCAGTATAGTATTATTGTACTATACAGTAACAAATTGTAACAAACTGGTTACCATTTCGGAATAGTATGTGTATATACTTCTACTTCTGACACACACACACATATGTATGTGTATGTATGTGTATATATATATATATATATATATATATATATATATATATATATATATATATGTCAGTATACTTTGGTTTAAGTACACTTGTTACATATATATAGTACATCTATTTCCCATAGAAATATACACAATATATATTTATGACTGAACTGCTTTCTTCTGGGATAGTGATGCTGGCTGGATTTCTATGAATAATGTGTATCAGAACTTCTTTCTGGATATTAACAGTAAAACACACAAACACACACATACTGTTTTGCCTTTATGTTTCATCTTTTCTTCTGCCATGAACATTTAGTTTGTATGTAGCTCAAATTAATTTTTCTCTCTACTTTCCCCTCTTATCACATAATAAAAGTTTCCTTCAGCTTGAGTGGTATAATATAGTATCTGCCTCTATGTGAGCAAAGAGCCAGTAATCCTTACTAAACAACACCACTGTGCTGGCAAGTTTATTACTGTATTAGTTATTTGCTGGGGGAAAGGATGATTATGTGCACAGCCACTGACACAGAAGGGGCACCAGAACAAATGTATTATGAGGTCAAACAACATACTACACTACCAGAGCTTTCAGATTTTATTGGAGAACTCACATCTATTTGCAATGGCACTACAAATAAGTGACTTGTGTACAAGTCAGAATGACAGCAGTCCTCTCCATTCAGTCACAGTTCTGGATTTTGTCTGAAGGAGCATATTTTTGCTGGTTTGTCTTTAAGTGAGGTGGTAGGAAGCTAATGTCTTGTAACAAATTGGTTACTATTTTGGAAATTCACAGCTGTCATTGTGTTGCATGCCATGACCACTGGGCATTTGCTAGTCACAACAGAAGCAAACTTAAATCCTCCTGCTGAAAAAGAATTAAGTTGCTATCACTTGAATCAAGACATAATATGCTACCTAGTACATAAGCTACAGAGAGTATTGAATAAAGGTTTTAGTGGCTCAGTAAAATGAATCTGATAGATAAATACAAAGAACCAATTCCCTAGGATGTTTATGCCACATAGTTGCTTGGTCATTTGTACATACAGTGCATGTTGATAGATGGACAGATAGATATAGATATACATAGAATCACAGAGTTGGAAGGACCTTCAGAGTCATCTAGTCCAACCTCCTGCACAATTCAGGAAATTCACAGCTACCCCCCAACCACAATGACCTGACCCTGAAGATGGCAAAAAACAAACACCCCCCCCCCCCAAAAAAAAAACCCCTCCAATATCCCTGGCCAAACTGACCTGGAGAAAATTGCTTCTTGACCCTAAAGTGCTGATGGGCATTTCTTGGGTATAAGAAAGGACCACAAGAACTAAGCACTGATGCAACCCTTCCTGCCCTTTCTCTCATGATCTGCCTAAGTTCACAGAATCATAAGCATCCTTCTACATAGTGAACACAGGGATCTTTATACACTAATACGTGATTTTTGATGTGCCTGAATACATTAGTGAAAAACTTACTTGAGTTTTAGAACTAACCAGCAAGGTAGCCAATGGCCACCTGTGTGCCTGGCACTTTGCTAGTCCACTTAGTAATCAGCACATTTTCTATCTCGATCAGTTCTGCAGGGCCTGCAAGACCACCCTCTTTAAACTGGCGTTCCCGAATAGCTGAATTACGAGTGCACAACAAGAAAATCCGCCATTGATACCAACTGATAGATAGGGTCAACGACAATATCTTACATAGTGCAATCTTAAATAGAGTTACATATCTGTAAGTCCATTTAAAGACCAAGCTAGGCATGACAAGTCTAGGCATGACAAACTAGACATGACAAGTGGGTTGAGGGTTCCCTGAACCTGACAGTTGCACAGCAGTTGTGGTAAACTGATTTTTAAAGCATCACAGTGACCTAATTTGGATCAAGACTATGGCATAGGGGGAAGAAGATCATCTACCCACCCCCAGTTGCTCAAGTTGCCCTCAGCAATATTTGTTCTGTTTTGGAGTTTCACATCCTTGGAACCTAGATCTAATTTGTTTAAAAATATCATTGTTATTTGGCTTTAAGTAACTCTACCTTAGGATTTTAGTATAAACCAGTAGACTTCTCTCCTGTATCTAGAGTGTCAAATTGCTCTGTACTTGGTTATAAATTACAGCTGTAAAAATAAGTACCATTTTACTTAAAAGTTCAATAAATACATTACCAATAAATACACATGCCCCAGTTCATGTTTTGGTTCTGGACCCTTTGATATAGCAACATTATTTTCACCTAGATTTTATATATTAGGAATTACTGCTTAAATGCTGCAAAAGGTCCAGAAAACAAATTCACTGCTAAAGATATACTGCCAGCTTTATTTAGCTGTCTTTTCACCTATTTTCTTATTTATTTAACCAGACTAACTTTCCCTCCTCTGAGAGATGCATCAACATTTGGCAGCTGTTTATGGAGTGTGATCTCGTTTAGAAATATGGAATTCTTGGTTTTTCTTCATCTGTTGTTTCCGAATTTTCTGGCTTATTGCAGTGTCACCTAGTGCATGATATTTGGCCATGGTTGTTGACACAGACATCCTTAGGATGTCATACCTGACAGGACAGTGAGCCAATAAATACAGACGGATAAATGGAAGGGAAAAGAGCTGGTTTCAGTTTCCATCTCCCCAGCACTTACCAGGTGTTTTCTCTCCCTGATGGGAATGAACATTCCAACATTCCCCTTCCAAAGCTGGAGAAAGGCAGTGAATAAGTTATTGCAATCCAATCACAAAGTTTAAAATCATGAACACCATTTTTTTCTTGAGGATGAATCTTAGGTTAAGCAAATATTTATATAGACTTCACTGAGTACAGGGAGAGAGCAATCCATGCAATAGGTGCTCATGACAAGGTCTGTGGTATGCCTGTAGTGATGTTCACAAGATCTGTTTGTTTTCAATAGATGCACCTAAGTATCATTGAGTACTAATATGGTGCTGGTGCTGCTGTTGTTGTACTGGAGTATGAGGTGTATACTAGTGCTGACTTGTCTGGATTTAATCAAAAGCATTAACAGAAGAGTGAAATGGGTAGAGAAGGTCTTTCCCACCACTCCTGTCCTTCTGCAACGCACTGGGCCCTCCCCCATTCTGCTCTTGAGAGTTAGGGGATTATTGTGGGTTAAATTGGGATTAAGTCTGCGTGGGATTGCTCCCCCGGTGAATTTTATGAGGGATCTGAATTTCGATTTTGCTGATCCAGGTTTGGCATTCCAGTCATTGCATCAAACTGGGTCACTTGTTTTCTGGGTTTAAAACTGCTGAAGAGTAAGCCTGGTGTCCCAGCATTCTTGTTTGCATGTATTAAGATAGTTTTCTGCTATTCTGGGTTATTTAGTTCTTCAGTGTCATACTTTATGAAATTAGATTAAATAGAAGAAGAAGTTGTACTACCAGTGGCATATCAGTTGTAAAAGCAACTATGTCAATACCCATCCTGCCTTTGCAAAGCAAGAATCTCCTTGCAAGGTCCAGGAAAGGCATCTTATTAGGTGTTCTCTCCCTGTGTCTATTTGCTTTGATAACTGTCCATTGGCTTTGTGCAGGGAGTTGCTGCAACTGAGGAAGAAGCCAACAGAGGGAAGACCTCTGGATGGCTTGGTAGCACAGTGAAGTATGGTTCACAGATATGTAAGAGAATGGGCTGATATAGTCAATAAGGATTCTATGCAGTTATAGTAAAAATAACATTTGGCAGGAAGAGAAGGATCTGGATGCTTTATTCATTTTTTTTCTCTTGCATCTGAGGCAAGCACTCTTTGCAACTGATGCCATTCATTCCATGATGAGGTCAGCAACTGTAAACTACATAATACTAGTATTGGAGTCAGTGGTGCATTTTTTTCTTTCTTTTTTGCATATGGTCAGGGAAATAATCTGCATCATGTGTATTTTCTTTGGTAAATTTCCCATTTTTGTTCATGCAATAGATGCAAAACTGGGTCAATGTTTCTATTGAATTTCACTGATATTGTCAGGAAAATGACAGTCAAACTTCCACCATAAAGAACCCAAAACAAACCAGAATTGTAATGAAATTCAGTAACATCCTTAACTAAAATATGAAAGGAATGATTTACATTTTTTGGTTGTTTGCAAGGGATCTAAGAGATGCCTAGTCAGATGTTCACACACAAATATTCATAATACCGGCTTCACCAAAAGAATTCCCATTCATATTAGATTGTCAGTGAGACACAAAGACTGCAATCTTAAGCACACTTACTTGGGAGTAAGCCCCACTGAATATAATGAGACTTACTTCTGAATAGTCTTGCATAGGCTTGCACTGAAAGTGGGTGGGATAAATATGTTATTCAGGATAACCTCTCATTACTTTAAATAATATGTTCAATCAGTGGTTTAATTGAATTCTGGGTTTAAACTGGCCCAGGTGGCATATAACTAAGCACAATGGCAGTATATCAATAGACAACTTTATCCAATACTTTTAATGATGATTGAATTAGTAGTGGGAAGAAATACTTCTCTAAATTAAAAAAAAAGATGCATGGAAAGAGTATTCTCCTGCAGCCACTGCAATTCTAACATTCAATACGCAGATGTAAGTGCACCTGGTTTATACTGGGAAATCAAAAGCATGACCATCTCATATATAGGCTCAATGCATTAACATGTAATAATATGGCAAGCCCTATTCCCTTGCAGCTGTTTCCAATGCAGAACCCATTGTCTGTATCTTAATTAGGAACTCATCCTTTGTAATTCCATCTCCCTCTCTGTGAAAGATTTGATCAAGCATCCTATTGTTTCAGAAAAACATTGTTTTCCCAAATCAGCTACCCCATTGTTTCTTTCTCATCCTTCATTACATTATTATTCATCAATATGCATGATACTAATATCTACAAACTGAGAATAAGCTCAGAGATGAAAGCATTTTTAGAACCACTCAATGAGAAAGAGGCGGCATGCAGATAGTGAAAATAAAACAACAAGAAGACTAAAAATAACAACAAAGAAAATGGTGCAAAATTGTTTGGTTTAATGACAATGTGGAACAGGTGCAAATTAGCATTATTATGTTGGCATGCTTTATCACTGGGCCAATAACAAAGCCATTGTTCCCATCACTTGATACATTTCACCTTATAGTCCAGTTGATTAATGTTTGAAATCTGTTTGCTTGATGAGCACATTTAACACGTACTGTGGTACTAAAATGCTTGATTTACATTAGAGTTATTTTGCATGATCTGGCCATGAAATATGATCAGTGCTTGTGTATTATACAATAAAAGAATGTGAAGAACTGATGCCTTACAAAAAGGCTGAAAAATCATTAGATATACAAGACAGTGGCCAAATTTTGCAGTGACATGTAGACAGCCTGAATGTTTCTGCAGTTGCAAGTGCAGTCCAAAGTAATATCTACCTCGACCCCTTTTTGCTGCTGCCAAAAGTGATCACATTTTTTTTTCTCTTTATGTGTACTTCATGCCATTAAGGATCGGAATTTGCAGGATATGACCTAAACACCAGTTTTCCAAATAATGCCAGAACTGTTTTACATTTGTGATGGCTCCAAATCACAAAGGCAATTCTCACAATGGGAACCTCTGGCAATAAGCACATCAGGGGCCCCTGTGTACTAAAGAAGCTTCGACAATCTCACAGAGGTCTGAGAGGAGCGGAACAGAGCACAGCAGAGAGCCGGTTTGGTGTAGTGGTTAAGTGTGCGGACTCTTATCTGGGAGAACCGGGTTTGATTCCCCACTCCTCCACTTGCACCTGCTAGCATGGCCTTGGGTCAGCCATAGCTCTGGCAGAGGTTGTCCTTGAAAGGGCAGCTGCTGTGAGAGCCCTCCCGATCCCCACCCACCTCACAGGGTGACTGTTGTGGGGGAGGAAGGTAAAGGAGATTGTGAGCCGCTCTGAGACTCTTCGGAGTGGAGGGCGGGATATAAATCCAATATCTTCATCTTCTTCTTCATAGGTGAGACAGCTGGAGAAGTTGCTGAGAATTTGAGTTTTGAAAGGCTTCATTCTGAGGTTTGTAAGACTGCCTAAAATTCTGAGTTGTGATAGCTGGGGAACTGCTCTTTGTTTGGTTGAGTGGGCTAAAGGTGAAAGAGATTGAGAGTGATTGCTGCTGATTGCTTAGGAGTGCCTCTGCTCCACCCTCTTTGCATTTTAAGCTGCGCCTTGCTAAAGGCGTGAGCCGAAGGGTGCGAGCTAAAGGGCTCTTGGCCTGTGGCTCTTTGCCTAAAGGCTCTCTAAGGACCAGGAACCCAGGTCTCTGATTTCCTTGTTCTCCCAATAAGGTAAGTTGACCCTCTAGAAGGGGAGCCACTTAAACAAACAGCATTTAAAGAGGACTGTATATTTTAATACACACACACACACACATATATATATATATATGGAAGATAGAATGCCAGCAGGGGGGTGGGGGCTTTCCAGTGTTTTGCACTGAGTGTCACATTTACGACTATCTGCCCAAAGGACAGAAGTCTTGGGTGTGTGCTCGATGCAAGGAGCTCCTGGTCCTTAGGGAATGAGTTCACATCCCTGAGGCTGAGGTGACTGCCCTGGGGAAGCAAAGACGGTCAGTTAAGCACTTGGGGAAGACTCTTGGGGGTGTATTAGATGAGCCCCGCTCTGAACGTAGCAGCCCTGTTGCTGCCAGAGAGCGTGAGGGTCGAGAGGGAACAGGGCACCGTGCTGAGGATAAGGGGAATGCGCCCTCAGAAGGGACCACTTCTTCAGTTGGTAAGCGGGAATCCTTTTGCGCCAAGGAACCATCCCTGGGCAGGGGGAGGGGGGGTTGGTGGTTGGTGATTCGATCCTTAGGCAAGTAGACAGCTGGGTGGCGAAACCGCGTACTGACCGTATGGTGACTTGCCTGCCTGGTGCGAAGGTAGCGGACATTACGCGTGTAGTAGATAGGCTGATAGACAGTGCTGGGGAGGAGCCCATGGCCGTGGTGCATGTTGGCACCAACGATGTGGGGAAATGCAGTCGTGAGGTCCTGGAGGAAAAATTTAGGCTGCTAGGTGGGAGACTTAAGGCCATGACCTCCAAGGTAGCCTTATCGGAAGTCCTACCTGTTCCACGTGCAGAGCAGGAGAGACAGGCACAAATTAGAAGTCTCAATGTGTGGATGAGACGATGGTGTAAGGACGAAGGGTTTAAGTTTGTTAGGCACTGGGATGCTTTCTGGAACGAGCAGGAGCTGTACAAAAAAGACGGTCTCCACTTGTCCCCGGATGGAACCAGGCTGCTGGTGCTTAAAATCAAAAAGGTGGCAGAGCAGTTTTTAAACTAAATCTTGGGGGAAAGCCGACAGGAGATGAAATGTCTCTGGTTCGGGAGGACTTGTCTCAAAGAGATGAAGGGTTGGCTGCTATTTTTCTACCGGGTAATGGATCAGAGTTGTCCACTGTGATGGTGACAAGCAGTATGGACTGTCTGCCAGAGTCTCGAGGCGGCGGGAGGAAGCTGGAGGGCCTAGCTTGCCTGGGAAATTATAGATGTTTGTATGCAAATGCTAGAAGTGTTTGAAGTAAAATTGGGGAATTGGAATGCTTAGTGTCGGGAGAAAACGTAGACATTGTGGGAATTTCAGAAACTTGGTGGAATGAGGAGAATCAGTGGGACACGGTGATTCCTGGATATAAGTTATATCGGAAGGATAGGGAGGGAAGGGTTGGAGGTGGGGTGGCTCTGTATGTCAGAGAGGATATACAATCCAGTAAGACTGATGTCAGAGAATTAGATTCCCTTTTAGAAATGCTTTGGGTTGAAATAGAGGGCCCCAAAGGAAATTTAACTATGGGAGTTTGTTATCGCCCACCAAATCAAAAGAGAGAGGACGATTATAATATGATGGAAGGCTTAAAGATAGCGGCTAAACGTAAAAACTGTGTCGTAATAGGTGATTTTAACTACCCGCAGATTGATTGGGTCAAAATGTGTTCTGGTCGAGAGAAAGAGATTGAGTTTCTTGATGCTCTCAATGACTGTGCTATGGAGCATATGGTCTCAGAACCTACCAGGGGTGGAGCGATCCTGGATTTGGTCCTAAGTAATGCCCAAGACTTGGTGAGAGATGTAAAAGTGATTGTGCCGCTGGGGAGCAGTGACCATAATGTTATTGATTTCACCGTTTGTATAAATAGGGAGTTGCCCAAAAAGACCGCCACAACCACATTTAACTTTAAAAGGGGTAAATTCTCTGAGATGAGGAGGCATGTGAGGAGGAAACTGAAAGGAAAGGTAAATACGGTCAAAACCCTTGGGGAAGCTTGGAGACTATTTAAAACTATAATCCTAGAAGCTCAGTTATCCATGCAACGGCCACCTCGAGGTTGGACTACTGTAATGCCCTCTACATGGGGCTGCCCCTGTACCGAACTCGGAAACTGCAGCTAGTGCAGAATGCGGCGGCCAGGCTGTTGGTGGGACTACCTCGGTGGTAGCACGTGCAGCCTAGGTTGCGGGAGCTGCACTGGCTGCCAATCGTGTTCCGAGTTCGTTACAAGGTGCTGGTTATTACCTTTAAAGCCCTTTATGGCTGAGGACCTGTCTACCTTAGGGACCGCCTCTCTCCATATATCCCCCAGAGAGCACTGAGATCTAGCTCCCAAAATCTCTTAAAAATCCCTGGACCAAGGGAGGCCAAACTGAAAACAACTCGAGAGCAGGCCTTCTCAATAACAGCTCCCCATTGGTGGAATCAATTACCAGCGGAGGTTCGAGCCCTGCAGGACTATAATCAGTTCCGCAGGGCCTGTAAAACTGTCCTTTTTCAAATGGCCTACAAGATTGAATCCTGAAGTGACACCTAGCCATCTGATATATACTTTCTTGTATTATAGCACCTTAACTGTTGTGGTTTTAATTAAATTACTTAAATGTATTTTATTGTATTTTATTATATAATGTATTTATTGTAATCATGGCACTTTCGATGTCTGTAAGCTGCCCTGAGCCTGCCTCGGGGGGGGGGATATAAATAAAAACTATTATTATTATTATTATTATTATTATTATTATTATTATTATTATTATTATTATTATTATTATTATTATTATTATTATTATTATTATTAAATATATACCACAAGTTAGGAAAGGCACAAACAGGCATAAGAAAAGGCCTGCATGGTTAACAAACAAAGTAATGGAAGCTGTAAAAAGTAAGAAGGACTCCTTTAAGTGGTAGAAAACCAGCCCAAGTGAGATTAGTAAAAGGGAACACAGGCTGTGGCAAATCAAATGCAAGACTGTGATCAGGCAGGCAAAAAGGGACTATGAGGAGCATATTGCAAAAAACATAAAGACCATCAATAAAAATTTCTTCAAACATGTTAGAAGTAAGAAACCAGCCAGGGAGGCAGTGGGGCCCTTGGATGACCATGGGGTAAAAGGATTACTGAAGGAGGATAGGGAAATGGCTGAGAAGTTGAATGCATTTTTTGCCTCCGTCTTCACTGTGGAAGACGACAACTTTTTGCCCGCCCCAGAACCACTAATTTTGGAAGGGGTGTTGAAAGACCTGAGTCAGATTGAGGTGACAAAAGAGGAGGTCCTACAATTGATAGACAAATTAAAAACTAATAAGTCACCAGGTCCGAATGGCATACTTTGAGTTCTGAAGGAACTCAAAGTTGAACTTGTGGATCTTTTGACAAAAATATGTAATCTTTCATTGAAATCTGCCTCCGTTCCTGAGGATGGGAAGGTAGCAAATGTCACCCCCATCTTTAAAAAGGGTTCCAGAGGAGATCCGGGAAATTACAGGCCAGTCAGTCTGACTTCAATACCGGGAAAGTTGGTAGAAAGCATTATCAAGGACAGAATGAGTAGGTACATTGATGAACACGGGTTATTGAGAAAGACTCAGCATGGGTTCTGTAAGGGAAGATCTTGCCTCACTAACCTGTTACATTTCTTTGAGGGGGTGAACAAACATGTGGAGAAAGGAGACCCGATAGGTGTTGTTTACCTTGACTTCCAGAAAGCTTTTGATAAAGTTCCTCATCAAAGGCTCCTTAGAAAGCTTGAGAGTCATGGAGTAAAAGGACAGGTCCTCTTGTGGGTCAAAAACTGGCTGAGTAATAGGAAGCAGAGAGTGAGTATAAATGGGCAGTCTTCGCAATGGAGGATGGTAAGCAGTGGGGTGCCGCAGGGCTCGGTACTGGGTCCCATGCTCTTTAACTTGTTCATAAATTATTTAGAGTTGGGAGTGAGCAGTGAAGTGGCCAAGTTTGCGGATTACACTAAATTGTTCAGGGTAGTGAGAACCAGAGAGGATTGTGAGGAACTCCAAAGGGACCTGTTGAGGCTGGGTGAGTGGGCGTCAACGTGGCAGATGCAGTTCAGTGTGGCAAAGTGCAAAGTAATGCACATTGGGGCCAAGAATCCCAGCTACAAATACAAGTTGATGCGGTGTGAACTGGCAGTCGTGGTAAATAACTCACTGAAAATGTCAAGACAGTGTGCGTTTGCAATAAAAAAGGCCGACGCCATGCTGGGAATTATTAGGAAGGGAATTGAAAACAAATCAGCCAGTATCATAATGCCCCTGTATAAATCGATGGTGTGGTCTCATTTGGAGTACTGTGTGCAATTCTGGTCACCACACCTCAAAAAGGATATTATAGCATTGGAGAAAGTCCAGAAAAGGGCAACTAGAATGATTAAAGGGCTGGAACACTTTCCCTATGAAGAAAGGTTGAAACGCTTGGGACTCTTTAGCTTGGAGAAATGTCGACTGCAGGGTGACATGATAGAGGTTTACAAGATAATGCATGGGATGGAGAAAGTAGAGAAAGAGGTACTTTTCTCCCTTTCTCACAATACAAGAACTTGTGGGCATTTGATGAAATTGCTGAGCAGACAGGTTAAAATGGATAAAAGGAAGTACTTCTTCACCCAAAGGGTGATTAACATGTGGAATTCACTGCCACAGGAGGTAGTGGCGGCCACAAGCATGGCCACCTTCAAGAGGGGTTTAGATAAAAATATGGAGCAGAGGTCCATCAGTGGCTATTAGCCACAGTGTGTGTGTATGTATATAATTTTTTGGGCCACTGTGTGACCCAGAGTGTTGGACTGGATGGGCCATTGGCCTGATCCAACATGGCTTCTCTTATGTTCAATGTTGACAATTTTGATTTTCTCTATATAATGTTCAGATTATGCCTACAGCCCAGCTGATTTCCTTTAGCTGATGGGCTGCTGTTTTGCAGCTTATTATGGGACATCTCATTCCATTAATTAGGCTACATCAACATTTGTGTGTTGTTGTCTCTCTACAACACAGCTATCTGGGTATGAAATGAAGGACAGAGATTAATTTATCAGTCATTCACTGCAGCCTCCCAGTTTTGGTGAAGCTGATCCTAGATTATTTGTCTGGAGATTTTCAAGCCCTCTCATAACACAACTATTATTAAACTCTGCCATTAAGCACCATAATTCTAGACAGGCACAAAAACTGCAAAATCCACTGATCTTTTTTAGTGTAAAAAAAAAAAAAAGACTTTGGTAGTGTTAAAGTCTTGACCCTTGAACAAACCAAAGCATTAAAACACACCAAAGTCTATGCAACCAAAGAATTACTTTCATGACTCTTTTAGATCTTGACTCAAAGTGATATATCATTCTTTGAAACTTCAGGCAGCAACAATCCAATTAGGAGAGTCTTTCTCAGTCTGAATTGTGTCACATTTGATGGAGTTCTTATGTCCTGAAGTTTTTAAACTTTTAAAGTTGCCCTTAAGATTCACCATTTGAAAGTCAAAATTCCATCTCACTTGACTTGCAGCAAAATTTCATTTCAAATGTATTTGAAATAGATATTCAGATCTTAGTGCCTATCCAATGAAATACACATTTCCATTGTGTATATTTCTGAATAAATGCTGCAGACACAGAGGAGGAGTAGCCAGGGAAAAAGAAGGTATCTGTTTTTTCTTAAATGATGGTAACATTTGTACATAAAGAATGATCATTCTCATTTATATTTTCTTTTGGTAATCCAGGCAAGAAACACAACACAACTCATTCTTGTTCATACCACCTATCAGCTATTTTTTTTTAACTAAAAGAAAATTCTGTATTGAGTCAATGAAAGAAAGAAGTCCCTCAGAAACAAAGCAATACTATGGAGTTTAAAATGCCACAAAGATTATTCACTCTTAGGGTTGCCAAGTCCAATTCAAGAAATACCTGGGGACTTTGGGGGAGGAGCCAGGAGACATTGGGCAGAGCCAGGATCAAGGGTGTGACAAGCATAATTGAACTCCAAGGAAGTTCTGGCCATCACATTTAAAGGGATTACACACCTTTTTAAATGTCTTCCTTCTATAGGAGATAATGAAGGATAGGGGCACCTTCTTTTGGGGCTCATAAAATTGAATCCCCTGGTCCAATCTTTTTGAAACTTGGGGTGTGTTTTGGTTAGTGGTACTGGATGCTATGCTGAAAATATTGTGCCTCTACCTCAAAAAGCACCCCCCCCCCAGAGCTCCAGATACCCACAGATCAATTCTCCATTACTTTCTATGGAAATCAGTCTCCATAGGGAAAAATGGAGTGTCCAGCAGGCATTTCCGTCCCCCCGCCCCTGCTTTCTGATGAACCTGAAGTGGGGGGAAGGCCTCCAAACTGGGGGATCCCCTGGGGATTGGCAACCCTTGTCACTCTGCATGACTTTAGAACATCTTAAAATGAGATTGTTAACCAAATACAGCTGAATGAAGCTGCAGACCTGATTGCATGCCCATGGCCTATTTGCGGAGTGAGCATGAGGAAGACAAATCACAACTTTTATAAAGAAAAATTGATCATAGCTTTTATTGGATACAAATGAAGCAGCATTGGCACAGCATGGGAATGGATCCCACATCAAATTACCTGCCTGCCACCAGTGAACCCACCCCCCTGACTGCCTGCTGGAGGGATAACCATAGAGTGATAATCCCATGGGAACCACATTGGAGCTGGCTGCTGTGTGATTCCCTTGCCACCTGATAGTGACAACCAGGCAACGCCCCCAAGCTGGGCATGTTGCTTGGTCACTCCACCTCAAGACCCCTTAAGGTAATCCCCAGATGTAGGAGGTGGGGATTCAGACCAGCTTCCCCCAAAAAGGATATATCCCAATGCCCAAACTGCCACATGAGTGGGGGAATCTCCCCACTTCCACCAAGCCATTGTGGAGCCAAGTGTCCATACCCCATTCAGAAAGGTGAACCTCATCCACCCTGAATAGGGCTGTTTGCCAGAAGGAAATGTCCCAGTGTTCAGTGATGTAGTTGCCCAAAGACTCGAGTTTTCCAGCTGGCCTACAAACCTTCTTTCTGGCCATTCCACTTTATCTGGTGCCATGGCTCCCTGACATTTGTGAGACTCTGGAGGCTCAGAACAGAGTAATTTTGTGTTTGAAAGATGTGAGATAAAGATATGAAGGCTCAACGTTATGGAGCATAGCAGTGCAATGCCTTTTTAAGTGGGTAAGTCCCCTAGTTAAATAATTATTGTAAGGACATAAGAGAAGCCATGTTGGATCAGGCCAATGGCCCATCCAGTCCAACACTCTGTGTCACACAGTGGCCAAAAAAGAAAGGAGGTTCACAAGTGGGGCTAGAAGCCCTTCCACTTTGCCTCCCCCCCCCCCAGCACCAAAAATACAGACCATCACTGCCCCAGAGAGTTCCAATAATATGCTGTGGCTAATAGCCACTGATGGACCTCTGCTCCATATTTTTATCCAAACCCCTCTTGAAGCTGGCTATGCTTGTAGCCGCCACCACCTCCTGTAGCAGTGAATTCCACATGTTAATCACCCTTTGGGTGAAGAAGTACTTCCTTTTATCCATTCTAACCGCACTGCTCAGCAATTTCATTGAATGCCCACGAGTTCTTGTATTGTAAAAAAGGGAGAAAAGTACTTCTTTCTCTACTTTCTCCATCCCATGCATAATCTTGTAAATGTCTATCTATAGTGTTGCGGGGGGGGGGGGGACCATGGTGCGAAACTTGGTTGGAGGTGGTGCCTAAGAGGGAATACCAATGCATTTTTATGTGGCCTAACCAAGTGGCTTGCAATTGATTATTGAGCACCAAGGCATCTCCCCAGCCAGAAGAAGTGTATTTCCCAGCCAAGAAGACAATGCTGTGATCAATAATTCAAGTAGGTTTCCAATAACCTGTGGTGGCTAAATAAGGAGTCAGATTAAAAAACTCATCCAGACTGAAGACGTATGTAGGCTTGATATGCTGAGAGTGCCAGAGGCCAATGGCCCTACTCTTTTCAGAAGGCAGTCCAGTGTTTGAAGCTACAGCGGCAGCTCCTTTGTGGAATGAGTGAATGCTATAGGTGGTGTGAGAGAGGCACAGGGCCAAGAGGCACTTGCATAATATGCTGGCAGCCTGGACAGTTAAAAGTTAAAGCAAAACCAGAGGAAACATGATGGCTCAAAAAGTTCACTATACCTAAAGGCACTGGAAAATGTCAGAGTGAAAGCTGTCTTGAATAGGGTAGCTTCATAAGAGAAATCGCCAATGTGTGACAGTTGCCTTACAATGCCATCCCGCACCTGTAACATAATGGGTTTACGGGGGTCAGAAGTCAAAGGGGAAGCATTTCTCCAGCCTTCAATTGCACAATGGGCTGTGCTGGGGGAGAGCAAAACAAGGTATCTCATTGGGCAGTGTGAGAACACACATCCATGAAATGCAGCTGATGGCACTGTACTGTTCTGTGTCAATATACGGAAAGTAACCTACTGAATGGGTGATGTTACTTCTGGTAATGTCAGGGGGTGTGGCCTAATGTGCAAATGAGTTCCTGCTGGACTTTTTTTAAAGGCCCTACTTGGCCCTACCCATCACTACATGCAAATGCCTGATATCACTCAGGTCAGACTACATTTGCAGTACTAATATGCTGTTCATTTTCCAAACTACTCATTTATAACCCCAAATTAAATCTTCCATCAGCCACTGTAATGATGAGAACAGGCTTCCCAATCCCCAGGTCCCAGTGGGGGATCCCCCAATTATACAGGCTTCCCCCATCCCCAGCCAGCTGGCCAGTGGGGGAAGCCCTGCCCCCCAGCCACCCTGTACCTCTAGATCTCTGGCAGGTTTAGAAACCTGCAAACAGGTTTGGTTTTAAAATGTGTGTGTGTGCCTTTAAAGTTGAGCAGGAAGCACTTCATGGGGAAGGGTTAGTAGCAGAGCCTGTCAGAGCACAGCCCCTCCATTTGTTTTGCTTTCATTTCAGAGCAAGTAAGTGGGTAGGTTTGAGTGTGTGTGTGAGAGAGAGCAGCGTAGCCCATGTACTTTGTACTTTTCAGACCTGGTTGTGGAGAAACCAGAGACAGTTAAGTGTGTGTGTGTGTGAGAGAGAGAGAGAGAGAAAGAGAGAGAGAGAGAGAGAGAGAGAGAGAGAGAGAGAAAGCAGTCCTTGTACTTTTCAGAAGTCTTTGTAGAAACATTAAGAGGGGCTCTGTGCTTGTTTTGCATTGTTTTCAGAGACTTTGTATAGGAACCTGTTTATGGGGTGGAGGAAAACTCCACCTCTCTCTCTTTTTGTTTGCCAGTGTTAGCCTGAAGAACAGCAGTTCCTGTGAGTAAAGCCCCGGTGAAATGTGAGCTTGCAAACTTTGTACATTTTGGTTGCTTTGTGTGTATTCATTTTCATTTACTAGAATTGCAGCTATTGGGCAATGAGGAAATGATGGCTATTCAGGTGAACTGCACTGCTGTATTTTTATGTATTTATTTTGGGAATGGGAAAGTCTGGCTCTGCCCCAAAGTCTCCTGGCTCTACCCCCAAAGTCCCCAGATATTTTCTGAATTAGATTTGGCAACCCTAACAGGATACAACTTGAGGCAGTCTTCCCCTCACCCCTAATGCAGCACCCCAAACAGCGGGGGAATTGGGTTGTGCTGACCCTCCCTTTTGCCACTGATGTAAACCCCATCCCTCCTTCCACAACTCTATGAGGGTGAGGGTTTTGTTGTTCCAAGAACAACAAAATCATAGGTGACAATGAGGTGGATCTCAGAAACCATCCTCCTGACCATATTGTGGCATGACTGAACACCAAGATGATATCTGCAAACTGATATTTTGTTCTTTCTGCCACCAGCTCAACTTTCAACTTTCTCACTGCTCCTGAAGGTCTCATTGCCACTGCAATTGTTGATCATTGAGCAGCCCCTACAAACTTTTTCAGACAGTACAAAAATCAACCCAGATGATCAGAAATATCCAACGTAGAGATTTAATGCCATCTGAAAATTGTTGCATGAAAAGGCAATTGGAAAATAAATAACATCAAGATGCATTGTTAAGAAAAGAAAGGAAAGGAAAGAGAGACAAGAAAAGAAAAACAGAGCAAAAGCAGGAAAATAAAAATAGACAAGGAATGAAGGAATGAAAGGAAAAGACTTTGGTACCAAAATGCACCATTTGTTCTATTGTCAAGCAACACAAAGAGGAATACAATAAAGAGGGAAGGAGCACACTTAGCGGAAAATAGGCTGTGTACCAAGGGTTAACTCTATTTTTCTTGTCTTGGCTGTAAGTAAGACAAGTAGAAAAACAAATTGAAAGTAAAAGGAGAGACAGAGATGGCTGCTGTGTTTCTTTTTTTCATTAAAACTCTTCCAGCTTCTAGCTATTTTTCAAAAAGAATGGCATTTTTGAATGAGGGAGGGAAAGGGGGGTAGTATTGGAAAGCAGCCATGCTTTGTGTCCATTTGAGACTCTCTAGTCTCCCACAAACCTAGTTTCTTCCTGTCTCTTCTCACACTTTGTTTCAATCTGCTCCCAGGTTAATGTCTGGTTTCTACAACAGTGGAGCTTTGATGCAGAAGCTCTCAGAAGGGCTGCGACTGGGCCCATTATGACTAATAAGGCAAGGCACTGTTATACGTCCCCCACCAGCAGACAAATTGATGTCAGTGCTATTGCAAGAACAGGAAGTGAAGCACTGAGTAGAACTAAGAGATACAGCTTTGACTTGCGCACTTTCTAGTTTTTCTTGCTCTAATTTCTGCTCAGACTAATGTTAGATCCATAATTTGTAGATTGTTGTATGTGTCCCTTTAACTATTATAACTGCAGCTTATTCGCTCAGTGCTCAATGATATATGGAATAAGGGGTAGAATAAAGTAAGGGTGTAACTCCTATGGATCTGTTCCACTAAGAGTTTTCCTCTTGCATAAAAAAAACTTCTGTCAGGAAAACGAATAGTTTTTCTCTTGCATAAAAAAAACAGCTATGAGACAGCGATACCATACCTTCTCAGCTTCAACAATGAAAGCGAGAACATACTGTTAATGCTCTGTTTCTCATTCTGTGCTGCACAAGTCCTACTCTCCTTCCTCATACTATCACATGTTTCTGAAGGCTTTTTTGACAGTGACCCTTCTGTATGCTGTATTTGAGAAGTCTACCTTCTGCTGATTAAGAGCCAAACACGAGTTTATGTAAGCTGCCCTGAACCTGCTTCAGCGGGGAGGGCGGAATATAAACTGAATAAATAAATAAAAATTCTTATGCTAGAAAATTATTTGTCCTAAAATAGGCCTGATCCTCAATAACATAGCTGGCATGAATGCTTGTGTAATTTTTTTGTTGCCTAGGCATAATGTCCCACACGCATAATGACATGCATCTCTCCCCTACAGAACCCTATTGTTAATCTACACAAAAACACATCACATTAGACTGCACCTAAATCAGTAGCAATAAATGCTCAAAGAATTGAATTGAGCTATATTTCACATTAATGTAAAATATGATGAGTTACTGCAAGTTTTCTTTCTGATCAGTGCTATTAGTTTAACACTATATCTGCAGAAAAATTAATGCAAATACTGTTATAAAAATCTGGGAAAGGAAAGCTGCTAAAATAATTACTATTTTATCTATTCAAAATTACCTAATGATCCTTTCTTGGAGAGAGGGATGCAGACATAGTTAGTCCCAAGCCTGCATTGACCCTTGTTTGATTGAAACCAACATCTGTTTCCCAGGTCTCCAGCTGGGTTTCTACTATCCAGAAGTAGCCAATTGCAGACAGATGTGACATTTCCTCAACATACTGTGTTGACATCACTGACATTCACCTTATTAGAACAATAGGCACCAGAGCCTCTCAACACCTTGAAGTCTGAAATGGTTCCAGCACTGGGAAGTGAAGAACTCTGTGACTATCTTCCTTGGAGACTTTCCCCAGAACTGTCCAAATAATACATCACTCACCACTAAATATCAGAAATGTTAAAACTAGCACAGAGATATGTAAATCATACCAGTTTGTTTTACTGAAGGGATTATTCTTGTTAAGCACACAAAGAGGTGATTTTGCAGAACCCAAGCATTCTTATTCTTGTTAAGAATGCTTGGGTTCAACAAAGCCACCTCTTCATATGCTTGAATGCTAGAGTTATAATTAATTGGATTTGGAACTCTTTTTCAGTGTTTATTTCACCACTAATTTTGCTCCAATGTCCATTTCAACGGCTACACTTTACTTTTCCATCTCATTGTACTAATTTCTTTTGTGACCTTCTGCCATTTCCCCTTGGACTTTGCCTCTGGCAGGATAAGTCAGTTTTTTAGGAGTTTTGACCTGCCTAGAAACAACAGCATACATATCCATTCCATTTTATTCTCACAAAGCTGATAGTGGAATAGCCCAAGGGCCCAAGTGATCCAAGGTCAAAAATTAAAAGGCTTGGAAGTGTGGGCTATCTGGCCCTAATACAAGTAGCTACTGAACCACAAGGTGTCAGTTATATTTAATCCCACCCAGGGCCAGATCTAGGGGGGGCAGAGGGGGTGCTTGCCCCAGGCGCCGATGGAGGGGGGGCACCAAATTGGGTATGGAGTCCATTGTATTCTATTGGACCATAAGATAGAATGGCCAATAAGGGGGCGTCATTTTTTAATTTTGCCCCCCCCTCAAAAAACATGTAGATCCAGTCCGGATCCCACCCTTCTTGCGGCTATGTGTATGGCTTTCTCCTCTGCCATTTTATCCTCACAGCAATTCTGTTAGATAAGGCAGAGAGTGAATGACAGCTCTAAGTTACCAACAAACTTCACTGCTTGAATAAAGGTTTGAATCTGAGTCTCTCTTGGCCTAACTGAACATCTTAACCTCACTATGTTCACTTTCACCACAGGGGATGAAAAAGGAAGTAAAGGAAAAACAGTGATGTAAAGAGAAAAATCCAGAAAGCAATTGATGCGTCAGCAATTGATTGGTCATTTCCAGCTATAGAATTGTATAGAGAAATGTGTGTGTTTCTCCCCTTCTAAAGACTTGAAGCTTTATTTGAAAAATGAGTGCCTCGTTCAAACTGCTACCACATTATCTAATTATTTATGACATTCCATATAATTGTTTTAGGAGCTCAGATTTTTAACTGGATCAAAGAGAATCTTCCCTATTTGACTCTGTTTCAAAAACTTGGCCTGTTCTGAGCCCCCCTCCTTCACACAATTTTTAATGTTAATTCTAGAATTTTATTACGCCACAAAAGTTAGTTCCTTTCATTCATTCACACCTCTGCATTATCAGTGAGCACATGTGGATTGATATAATAGCAAGTACGCCAATGTTGTATGACTGTATGTATGATCATACCATGATTCCTTTATATGTAGTGATAATGCACCACTGCTTGGTTCAACAGAACATTACATGAAAATTGCTTTGTATGGAAATTTATGTCTGCATGAGGGGAAATATTAATAACCTCAAAGAACTGACAAATCATATAAATGAAACATTAGAGGATTCCTAATGCATTGTAGTTCGGATAAAAGACCAAGTAATTCAGAACTCAACATTCCTGAGAGAAATTTGGCTGATGAAAATTTCAGGAGCTTCCATAATTTGAGAGCAATGGTTTGTAATGTGGTTTCAGCACCTGCCCCTGGCTATTTTTTTCTCTCATTCCCTTTGCAGAGGAAGTAGCTACATTGGAGGAAGCTGAGTGACAGAGGCAGATGACACAAGGAGGAAAAAAAACAGGCCTCATGTCAAGCTTCGGGCCACAAGCAGAGCACCAGGACAGCCTAAAAACTCTAGCAAGACACTATAATTTGAAGATGCAAGACTGGATTAGCTGCTGCTGTCTTTTGCTTCCTTCCTGGACTCCTACCATCAGAACATCATCTCTAGCCTTCCTTGCTGGCTTCCTTAACATTCTTATTGCTTAAACATGGTTGCACTGTCCGTTGACTTTTCCCTTTCATCACTGTAAGAAGAGGCAAGGGAGAGAGTTTAACAGATAGGGGCCTTTTCAAGAGCTGGGAATATAAGGATCTGCGGATAAAAGAGTCCTTCCATTCCTAATGCTTTAAAATCAAGGATGGGTCTCTTAGATTCCTCCCAACAAAATGAAGCGATTTGAATTTTATTGAGATTCTCTCTTCCCTCTGTTAAACATCTATTCTGAGTCATAGGATGTATCATAAAAGCCAGCATGGTGTAGTGGTTAAGAGCTGTGGACTTTAATCTGGAGAACTGAGTTCCTCCACATGAAGCCTGCTAGGTGACTCTCTCAGCCCCACTTACATCAGAAGGTGACTGTTGTGGGAAGAGGAAGCAAAGGTGATTGTAAAACTCCTTAGGGTAATGAAAAGCAGAATATTTTTTAAAAAAAAAAATGTTTTTTTTTTCATCATCATTTTTGGCTGACAATTCTCCACCTTTAAGCAGAGCATGGCAAACTCCACATGCTCGCTCACACAAAATCTGGATCTTCCTAGGAAAAAAACCACTGTCCTATCCATTGGTTCGGCTGCACCCCCACAGGTTGCTGAAGTACTGAACACTGAAAGAGTTGCTCCCACACTGGGGTGTGCTTCCCCCTCTGTTGCCTCATGGAGTTAATGTCTCAGGGAGCTGGCTTCAAAGGTAGAGTTAAGTAGTATCTATTCTGTTTAGAGCCATGTGATCCCAGACAAAAGAATTCTGAAGGATCAGCAAAACATGATGAAATCTGTGGTGGTGTGACCATGAGAACCATAGAAGTTGCTCTGTGTATCCTTACCTTACTCCTCTCTCCTTGAAAAGTTAATTTGTTCAAACAGTCTCTTATTATTATGTCTACCAGCGGCTTTCTGATTCTTGTTTTGATATTATGCAGAGTAGGTGAATGTAATCAGTCAACTATTGCCCATTGTGTTTGGCTTTGTGGGTGCAGTTCAGTTTATAAAGCTAAACATTATCCTAACTTGTCCCTGCATGATCAGTCAATGTAGAAATAATAACTGGGTTTCTTATAAATATTGGCTGCTTCACTTCATGTAAAAATTGCTCATCCACACAATTGAGTTTTGCTTATTTAGAGCACATTCATTCTGCTTTGTTTGATCATGTTAAGTGGTTGATGTGGATGGTAGTTTTAATCACACAGCACTAGTGCCAGATCACAAGATGATAAATGACCTAGAACTGGCTAGATGAAAGTAATTGTCAAAACTATTCTTTCTTTATATTGCTAGACTGAGAAGCAGACATATGGCTATTCTTAACAGTTCGCTGGAGACTGACCAATAGTTAAAAGCTAAATTACTTTGATTCCTTGAATACAACATCTAAGACTGACTGGCATACTTGGCACAAGCTTTTGTGATCAACATTCCTCTTAATGAGACACCTGAGGAAGACAGTAGGCTGATTCTTATTTGCCAGAGTCTTGATGCAAGCGCGTGATGTGACTGGTAGACCAGGTCCACTACATGGGGGTTATAGAAGCAGCCACTGCAGTTCTTATGGATGCACAACAGTTTTTGAGCTGTCCAATCACACAGATGAAAATGATTTTGATTTGAATATAAAACACATATGGAAGTTCTTGTTCACACAATTAATGGTTCCACTTAACTAGCCATGAACTCAACAGTGGCTGCTGTGGCACCCAGAGGCAGTAGTGTTAATCAGACTGGACAACCTTTAATCTGCCTTAGCAGCATATGGCATTATATAGATAAACCAATGACAGAACTAAAGATAATCACACATTATGGGAAAAGATAGCTGCCCTGAGCCACTTGGTGGGAAGGGCGGGATATAAATCATAAATAAACTAAAAAACGATGGATCCTTACTGTTCCACAGCACATACTATTGTGGTAACATTTAGAAGGCAGGTACTTTTATAACAAACTATGGTGCTACTAGGGTTCTCCCTAGGTTCTCCCAAGGGTTCTCCCACAATTACAATCGATCTCCTAACTACAGAGAACCCCTGGAACAAATGGAAGCTTCAGCTGGGGGACTGTATTAGTGAGATCACACAAGATATTTGGCCCAACCTAGCCATACCTCCCCTCCAGATTTAATGTGCATGATCACACACACACACATCTGCTCCTGAGTCCCACCTGTACTTATCTCATTTTAGGATAGGCTGGGACTGGATTAAATAGCTACTACTGGAAATCTCTAAACACACACAGGGTGCATTTCCCAACTGTCTGAATGGCCGAGGCACGTGATATACCTGCCCCCCATGTGTAGAAGAAATCTAAATGCTCCTCTTGCATGTGTGTGGCCTGTGCCTCTATCAGAAGCAGGGCATGGACTGTGTGATTGCCATGGCATACATCAAAGAGCACTGTTTTTTTTCAAAACTGGGACACTGCCATGCCAAATTCCCAGTGTGATCCCACCCTCTGGCATCACATTTCCACTAAGCTTTCCTTTCCTCTCCAACCTCCACCCAGCACAGGCACTTCCCCAAATCTCCAGGATCAAGATATAGTTGACAACAAGGTATGACTGGCTCAGAAAAACTGTGAATGTAGATGTAATAAATGTATTAATAATTACATTAATTTGCACACAGAAATGTAAGGAAATCCCCCCAAGGCTAGCATGGATGAAAATTGAGATAATCAACAATGTTGTCATTTCAACTAATGCCAATTTCAACAGTTATTTAAAGGAAAATTGGTTCTTTAGGGTGATGCAAAAATCACTTGTGAAAGAGTGAAAAAGGGCAAAGTTTTGCATGCAACCTTAGGCATAAATGTTGATATGAATTTTTTGCCTCCGTCTTCACTGTGGAAGATGAGAACTTTTTGCCCGCCCCAGAACCACTAATTTTGGAAGGGGTGTTGAAAGACCTGAGTCAGATTGAGGTGACAAAAGAGGAGGTCCTACAACTGATAGACAAATTAAAAACTAATAAGTCACCGGGTCCGGATGGCATACATCCTAGAGTTCTGAAAGAACTCAAAGTTGAACTTGTGGATCTTCTAACAAAAATCTGTAATCTTTCATTGAAATCTGCCTCCGTTCCTGAGGACTGGAAGGTAGCAAATGTCACCCCCATCTTTTAAAAGGGTTCCAGAGGAGACCCGGGAAATTACAGGCCAGTCAGTCTGACTTCAATACCGGGAAAGTTGGTAGAAACCATTATCAAGGACAGAATGAGTAGGCACATTGATGAACACGGGTTATTGAGGAAGACTCAGCATGGGTTCTGCAAGGGAAGATCTTGCCTCACTAACCTGTTACATTTCTTTGAGGGGGTGAACAAACATGTGGACAAAGGAGACCCAATAGATGTTGTTTACTTTGACTTCCAGAAAGCTTTTGATAAAGTTCCTCATCAAAGGCTCCTTAGAAAGCTTGAGAGTCATGGAGTAAAAGGACAGGTCCTCTTGTGGATCAAAAACTGGCTGAGTAATAGGAAGCAGAGAGTGAGTATAAATGGGCAGTCTTCGCAATGGAGGACGGTAAGCAGTGGGGTGCCGCAGGGCTCGGTACTGGGTCCCATGCTCTTTAACTTGTTCATAAATGATTTAGAGTTGGGAGTGAGCAGTGAAGTGGCCAAGTTTGCGGATGACACTAAATTGTTCAGGGTGGTGAGAACCAGAGAGGATTGTGAGGAACTCCAAAGGGATCTGTTGAGGCTGGGTGAGTGGGCGTCAACGTGGCAGATGCGGTTCAATGTGGCCAAGTGCAAAGTAATGTACATTGGGGCCAAGAATCCCAGCTACAAATACAAGTTGATGGGGTGTGAACTGGCAGAGACTGACAAAGAGAGAGATCTTGGGGTCGTGGTAGATAACTCACTGAAAATGTCAAGACAGTGTGCGTTTGCAATAAAAAAGGCCAACGCCATGCTGGGAATTATTAGGAAGGGAATTGAAAACAAATCAGCCAGTATCATAATGCCCCTGTATAAATCGATGGTGCGGTCTCATTTGGAGTACTGTGTGTAGTTCTGGTCGCCGCACCTCAAAAAGGATATTATAGCATTGGAGAAAGTCCAGAGAAGGGCAACTAGAATGATTAAAGGGCTGGAACACTTTCCCTATGAAGAAAGGTTAAATCACCTGGGACTCTTTAGCTTGGAGAAACGTCGACTGCGGGGTGACATGATAGAGGTTTACAAGATAATGCATGGGATGGAGAAAGTAGAGAAAGAAGTACTTTTCTCCCTTTCTCACAATACAAGAACTCGTGGGCATTCAATGAAATTGCTGAGCAGAAAGGTTAAAACGGATAAAAGGAAGTACTTCTTCACCCAAAGGGTGATTAACATGTGGAATTCATTGCCACAGGAGGTGGTGGTGGCCACAAGTATAGCCACCTTCAAGAAGGGTTTAGATAAAAATATGGAGCAGAGGTCCATCAGTGCCTATTAGCCACAGTGTATGTGTGTATATAAAATTTTTTGCCACTGTGTGACACAGAGTGTTGGACTTGATGGGCCGTTGGCCTGATCCAACATGGCTTCTCTTATGTTCTTATGTTCTTATGATATATATTTTTTCCATGGATACATGTAGAACTTTCAGATTCAAACTAGACATTTTTCTCTTTTAATTGTGCGGTAGCATCCAATTCTTAACCAACCTGCTTTTTAAGGCCAATTCTGTCTCTAGACCATGTCTTATTGCTCATAAAGCACTGAAGAACTGATGAACAAACAGTTCTGCTCAATTTATCTTTATTATTGAGCACTCCAGCAACAGATCCAGTGGACATCACTCAGTGAACTCAGCAAAATCCTTTTACATTATGCCCTCCTCATCATTCAAAGGCCCTTAAACTAGCATTGTCAAACTCATTTGTTACGAGGGCTGGATCTGACATAAATGAGACTTTGTCGGGCCGGGCCGGGACAGGCTGGGCTGGGTTGTGTGTTTCCTATTTATGATTAGGTAGCAGAGATATAAACTTTACAAAGGACACAGACAAACACAATTAAAGATTTTTCTTTTTAAAAAAAACAAACAAAAACAAACTTAAAACATTAGCACTCACTGGTATTAAAGGTGCTTTCTTTGTATTTCTCCCATGGGATCCAGGAAATTGGGCAAAGGAAGCTCTAGCTGTTTCCTTCCTTCCCCAGGGGACCAGGGGGGAGAGAAGCCACAGCCAATAGAAGGAAGAGAGACTTGGCTCAGTAGATCTGCTGTGCGATTGAGAGAGCCTGGTAAAGCAAGCTCTGCCTCCTCCCGTCCTCCCCAAGGGAAGAGCCTCAGCCAATGGAGAAAACAGAGATTTTGCTCTGTAGCTCCTGTGTGATTGAGAAAGCTTGGCAAAACAAGCTGTGATGCAGAAGGGAGCAAGAGAGAGGGAGAAGGAAGCAGATGACAGGCATGTCTGGAACTGGGTACTGCCATAATCCCATTTGCCCCCCCCTCCCAAGGTCAGAATGAAGAGACTGACAACATAACATTGGTGAAATGGGCCTTTTATTGAACATAACCAAACTATAACTAGCACGGCAAGGGTTACCAGAAACCGGACAAGCCCCTGGGTCATCCCCTGACCCTTCCTTGTCCATGTATGAGTGAGCCACCCTGCCCCTGACAAGAGCCACAGGTTTGGCTCATGGCAGGCTGGCCAGGCCAGATCATCCTACCCCACACTGGCATAATTATCCAGGAAGAGCCAGTCTTGTGGGGAGGGATCACACAATCGGCATTCTGCAACATTGAGCCATGGAGCCCATCTGCCGCTCCTGCCGATCACTTGCACTCAACTGGTGCGGTGCCCTGGGTGCTCCCCTGGACTTCCATAACCCCTTGCTCACTCTGCCAACACAAATACCAAGCTTCCGCTTAGGTATTAGTGCCCCACCGGGTGGCCCAAAGCCGCCCGAAGCCCCTGCCTAAGCTTGCCCATAAAGGCCCGGTTACCCGCATCGGATAGATGCACACCATCAGGTCTGTACAGCGCGCCACAGCCAACCTGAATTGCTGAGTACGGCAAGAAAATCCCCAGGCCACCCTCCATTGCCTTCTGAAGGGCCTGATTCGCCTTCCTCCTGGCCCTTTCAATGCCCGCTGGGTCCCATGCCCCCCTGCCATACCTGCCTAGGCAGAATGGCGGACCATACTAGGTGGACCCCAGGCCACCTCCTCATGATGACCTGCAGGTCAGCTACAGCCTGCAGAGAAAGGGCCTTCCCTTTCATCCAACCAAGGTCATTCCCCCCCCAGGTGTATGACCAAAATATCAGGAGGAGAACCACTCCTCCCATGAAATAAGAGAGGCAATAGGCCGGGCCAACGAAGCCCACAGCATCCCTGCCACTCAACCGTGGCCTACTCACGGAGGCCCAATTGTGAGCCAACTGAAGACCTCCGGGCGAAGTGGGCCGCCCAGAACACAAAACTATGCCCGCAGACGAGGATACACAGCCTCTCCTGACGAGCCACCGAACCTGAAAGGAAAAAACAGTGAACCAAGAACCAAACATGCCTATCAAGGCCAGCATTATTAAGAAAAGGCTACCGAGCCTAAACTGGGGGGAACAAAGGGAACACGTATGAGTGGTAGGCCGCCGAACGCCACCTACCAACCCGCTGTATTTCAGGGCCAGGGTACCCCATCGCCACTGTAGTGGAGGCCGCCCCGATTCTGAACGAATGGGGTCCAAATATGACCCCTTTTAGCCCCAGCTTATCCAAAGCCCAAGCAGTTACCATCCAAAATTGGAATTTGGTAAGCAGAGACCTATCATGATGACAGAATAATGGACCTTCTGCCTCCCCCCTTATCGCAACGTACTGCCGCAGCGTGCTAACCGGGCACAATTCAGACTCACTACACGGTCCGAGTATAACCGCTGCACCCTTACCCGCCTGATCCGTCTTGGACCGCCTGACCGTTAGCACCACCCTCTCCCCTTTAAAAATGATATCACTGGTCCTCAAAGCGCAGTTAGACTGATCCTTTTGGGACCGCTAACTCTCGCTAACTCTCAAGGCCCCGAAAAAAGCTGTTAAAGCTGCTGCATGAAACAAGGCAACTTCAAAGGGGGACAAACAAACCTTTGGCCAAATCTGACCTAACCCTTTAAGCATGGCAGGTGAAATAGGCTGACGTGAGTCGGATCTAGGCCCTCTTTCCCTGGACCAACCCTCCAACATTTTTTTGACTCTGAAATCACTGGTGTTTTCTATAATTCCATGGGCCTTGCTAACAAAAGCGATTGTCACCAGCTGCCCCCTTATAGACTTAACTGCCAAGCTCCTCTCTTTTTGATATACGAGGAACTGCATCAAGTGGGGCACCGACACCGGCCAACTTTCATGCAACCCTACTTCGGTTCTAAACCCCCGGAATTGCTGTATGGCCCATTCGTACACCCTTCAAGTACTTGGCGCCAAAGCTAAACTAATTGCCCTACCAGCTTCGACCCTCCAAGCTGTCACAGGTCCCAAGGAATCCTGACCGACAATGGGTCGGCTTCTGGCACCAGCTGGCGAAAGCGCTCCATCTGTTGGCGAGACAGAGTGTCCGCCACGCTGTTACTAACACCCGAAATGTGCCTGGCCATAAACAGCAAATTCAACTGAAGGCAGCGCAGCATAAAGGCTCAGACCAGGTTAATTACTGGGGCAGATCTGGAGGACAATGAGTTAATCACCTGAACCACTGCCAAATTGTCACACCAAAAATGCACCACATGGTTGGCTAATTGCTCACCCAAGAGCCACAAAGCTACCACAATAGGAAAAAATTCTAAAAATGTTAAGTCTCTGCAGAGCTTTCCAGCCAACCATTCCCTGGGCCACCTTTCGGCACACCAATGCCCCCTAAAAAACACACCGAATCCTTTTTTTTTTTTTGAGAGAAGAATTTTTTATTAAGAAAATAGACATACAAAGAAAAAAGAATAAAAGACATGACATACAAAACAAAAAAGGAAAAATCATACATTCCTAACAAATCCCATCAGAACATCTACATACAAACAATTAACATTTACAACTAAGCCCAGCCATACCACTGGGAGGTGGAGAGGTTAAGTATCAAAGGAAAAGCTAAAACATGATTACTCCAATGTAAAGCCACTACTTTTAACCCATTTATAAACAGGATCCCAAACCTCTTGACATTTTTGTACATTACCATTTCTTAATCTTGCGGACATTAGATCAGATTCTGCAGCGCCCAGCAACTTATTAATAAATTCATCCCTAGTGGAGGTTTTATCACTTTTCCAATATTTAGCATAAACTATTCTGGCAGTAGTAACTATATACAACAACAGTTTCAATTTGGACAGAGGTAAGTTTTGTCTACAAATATTTAACAAATAAAGTTCCGGTACATGCTTAATTTGTACTTCCAAAATTTTTTGAATCCATATATTAACCTGTGACCAGTATTTTTTAGCCTTTTTACATTGCCACCATATATGAAACAGAGACCCTTTAGCTTCATGACATTTCCAACATTTATCAGAATACATGGGGTAAATTCTAGCCAACCTGTCTGGTGTAAGGTACCATCTATATACCATTTTATATAAGTTTTCTTTCAATTCTGCTGGCTTAATCAACTTTAGGTTCTGTTTCCATAATTTTTCCCATTCTTCCAAATCTATGCTGTAACCAAAATCTTTCAACCAACGTATCCATGCTTCTTTCACCACCTCATCTTGCATCTTAGTTTGCAATAGCCAATCATAAACTTTAGAAATTATCTTCTGTTTGGAATCCAAAATAAGATCTAATTCCATCGGTGTATTCGTGAAGCCTTTTTCCTTGTCCTTACGAAATCTTGATTTAATTTGACACTGAAGCCACCAACTTAGCTTAGGAAGCTCCTCCTCAATCAGTTCATTCTGGTCATTCAACAAATAAGTGTAATCTTGTAAATTGTCCCAATTATACAAGTTTGGATGAGTCAGAGCTTCTATCAGAGAGAGCCACTTGGGAGTATAAGTGTATTGATCTTTAATTTCATTCCAAACCTTGTACAGAGATCTTCTTATTTCATGTCTAAAAAAAAGACCAGTTTTAACCGGAGCACGATACCACATATAGCTATGCCAGCCTTCACCCAGGCCGGCCCCTTCAATAGCCAGTAATTTTCTATTATCCAACTTGCACCAAACTCTCAACCAAGCAATACAGGAAGCCTTGTAATACAAATTCCAATCTGGTAGGGCTAGGTCACCCCTTAGTTTACTATCTTGTAAAACTTTCAGTTTGATTCTAGGTTTTTTGCCTTGCCAGATAAAAGTCTTAATCATGGAGTTGAGTTGCTGGAAAAAGGATTTAGGTAGAGTAATTGGAATTGTTTGAAACAGGAATAAAACCCTCGGAAGAGTATTCATTTTAATTGTAGCAATTCTACCTAAAAGTGAGATTTGAAGATCTTTCCAGTTGGTTAAGTCCTTACAAACTTCCTTCAATACTTTCCCATAGTTATCTCTATATAATGACTTTAAATCACTCGTAAAATAGATTCCCAAGTACTTTATCTTCTTTTCATGCTTAAACCCTGAGAGATGCTCTAATACTTCAATTTGATTTTTGTCCATATTTTTCGTTAAAATTTTGGTCTTAACAACGTTCAATCTAAATCCGGATACTCCTCCAAACTCACTTAACCGCTGCTTTAAAGGAACAATCGATGAGGAGGGGTGTTCCAAAGTAATTACAAGATCATCTGCGAACGCCATAATCTTAAACTCTATGTTGTTGATTTTGGTCCCTTGAATTTGGGTATCTTCCCTAATCTTCTTGATTAACGGTTCCAACGTCAGGATAAAAAGTAAGGGGGATAATGGGCACCCCTGTCTGGTGCCTTGTTCAATTTCTATTGAGTCAGACAATACTCCATTAAAGCTCACTTTTGCTGTCTGCTTAGAATAAATCGCTTCAATCATTCTGGAATATCTTTCACCACAGCCAATTGCCCTCAATATCGCTTTAATAAAGTGCCAGTTCACGTTGTCAAAGGCCTTTTCTGCATCTACGAAGATGGCCGCAAATTCTTTATCGGAATGTTCTTTGTAGTATTCTAGTGCACTTAATAACAATCTTACGTTCCGGTTCATTAATCTACCTGGGACAAATCCAGTTTGATCTTCGTGGATTAAACTCGCAACTACTTTCTTCAATCTATTAGCTAATATAGCTGCGTAGATCTTGTAGTCACTATTCAAGAGCGAGATTGGTCTATAGTTTTTAATTTCTGAAGGGTCGGTTCCTTCCTTGTGAATGAGTGTGATTAAAGCTTCTTTCCAGGAATCCGGAATCTCAGCTGTATTATAAGCATTCTCCACTACTTCCTTGAAAGGCAGCAATAGTAAGTCTTCGAAGGCTCTAAAAAATTCAATCGGAAGTCCGTCTGGACCTGGTGTCTTGTTACTTTTTGGGTTCTAATTACATCAACTATCTCCTGTAATGAAATGGGAGTCTCCAAATTTGCTTGTTGTTCTTTTGTTAGTTGTTTCATCTCAACCCCTTTTATATACTCTTCTTGTTTAGATAATTCAATCTTCTGCTTTTTATATAAATTTCGATAGAAGTCTTGAATGATTTCTTTCATTTGAGAATTTTGGAATACTTCTTCCTTAGCTTCATTCTTCAACATTTTTATTATCTTCTTCTCCTTCTCCTTTCGCAGTTTATAAGCCAACCATCTACTCACTTTGTTAGCATTTTCAAAGTAATTTTGTCTTGTCCATTTCAGTTTTTTCTCAATTTCTTCCGCCAAGAGTGTGTTTATTTGATGCTGTGTGAAAGTAATTTTGGCCTGTAGCTCCCTAAGGTTTCCGGCCTTCTGTTGTCCCTCAAAGTATTTCAGTTTTGTTATCAGATCATTATAGGCCTTCCTTTGGTCTCTCTTCCTCTTCGATGAATATCTAATCGCGATTCCTCTGAAAAAGGCTTTAAATGCATCCCAAATAATTGGAATCTTCGTATCTTTTTTCAAGTTAAGTTTAAAAAACTCCTGGATCTCTTTCTTGGCTTGATCCAAAAATTGAGCCTCTTTTAAAATTTGTAGATTCAGAGACCATCGAAGACTTCTTGGCTGTTCTTGCAATATCAACACAATTGGGTTATGATCTGCATAAGACTGAGGAAGAATATCCGCTTGGTTGACCGACAATATCATACTCATGGATATCCAGGACATATCTATTCTTGACCACAATTTATGTGCATGGGAATAAAAAGTGAAGTCCATTGTGGTCGGGTTTTTAGTTCTCCAGGCATCCAGCAAACTTAATTCTTCTGCCATTTTCAAAAAGGAAGGAGGTAGTAAGTTCCGATTTTTCTTCTTTTTCCATGGGTCATCGTATTTTTTGTCCATTTTAATATCAAATATCGCATTGAAGTCTCCAACGATACAGTATCTATCTGAGTCGAATTGCCTGAGTTTAAGGTATAAAGCTTGATAGAATTTCTCTTGGTTTTCATTAGGGGCGTATATATTTCCAAGAACTGTTTTAAGACCGTTTAGTTCCACTTCAACTATTATGATTCTCCCTTGTTCATCCGAATATAAACAACTCGACTTAATATGATGAGATACGAATATGGCAACCCCCTTCTTTTTTTTTAGAGAGTCACATGATGAATATAGAGTACCTAATTTCTTGTTCTCCAAAAACTTGACGTTGTCTCTTCTAATATGGGTCTCTTGCAGACATGTAATTTGTGCACCCGATTTTTTCAATTGTTGAAAAATTCTCTTTCTCTTTCCAGGTTCATTCAAGCCGTTGACATTTAAAGAAAGTATTTTAGTACTTAATTTGGAGTTCATTTTGCTGAATCGATACTACCAGGTATTTTGGCCGCGTCTTTCTTAGTTTGGAGTCTGGTTCTAACCTTCTCTCGCTTCTTTTTGGGGGAATCCTCATCCGTGGATTTCCTGGCGCCATCCTGATCTTCTCCTGATTCAGAACCATCTCGCTTAACACACTCATCCCAGAATTCTTCCATCTTCGCCTCAGTGGTAATGTTGTACCGCTTGGTTTGATATGTAAAGAACAGTCCTTGAGGGATAAGCCATCTAAACTGTATTTCGTGCTGAATTAACCAATTGGACAATTTCTTAAATTTAAATCTTCGCTGCCGGACACTCCAAGGTACTTCTTTCAAAATTTTTATACTTGTTCCTTTCCAGTTCATATCGGACTCTCTTGTTTTTCTCAAGACCCTTTCCGCAGTTTCAGGACGAACAAATTTTACCTGGACCTCCCTAGGAAGTTTAAATTTCCTTATATAACTTGAAGAGACTCTTTTGGCCCAGAGAATATCTCTTGGACCTTCTTCCAATAATTCTTCCTCATCGACTTTTAAAATCTCTGTGATCTTACTAGTTAGATCTTCTTCCTTCTCTTCTGGTAAATTTTGAAATCGGAGAATGGTTGCCGCCTTTTCCATTTCAAGTCTCATAACACGATCTTCCAAGTCTGATAATTCTGTTTGGTTTTCTCTGAGCATATTACTTGTTTGCCTATCCCGATCTTCCATTCTCTCAACTTTAGCAGTTAGGCCGTGCACCTGTTGGGTGTTAGCTAACAATTGTTTTTGAAATTCTGCCAGTTGGTCATTAGTTCTCTTGATCTGATGCATCAGATCCGTTTTCATCTCATCAAGAGCTTCTTGATTCTTTTTAAAGCCAGCAGTGACAGTGTTCTGTAATTTTTCTATGGCATCTTGGTTGCCAGAGCCTGGAGTTACTTTACCTCCCCCAGCCGGGGGGGGTACCCTGTAAGAATTTTTTAATCTTGGTTTCCGTCATGGCAGTCTACTGCCCCAGGGCAGTACCTTAACCCTCTTAACAGTTGTTGACAAGCAAGGTGACTCAAGCCTCAGCAAAATATTCCAATAATAATATTCACAAACAATATAATAAAGAAATGAGCAAATTTAACAATCCCAAGGTTCACACCCTCCCCAGAAACAAGAAAGACAAGGCAAGGCGGTAAAACACACTCAAATAACTAATCAAATAGGTACCATACCCACTAGGCAAAAGGATCCAATTTTAAGGGAAAAACAATGATCAGTAAGTTATAAATACAGTCTTATCTTATCTTGTATATTCTTTCTTCTGTCTTCTTCTCTCTTCTTTCCCAAACTCTTCTTCCCAAAGTCTAATATTAATGTTCTAGTAACTGGCAACAGAGTTCATGAGTAAAGTGGCAATAAAGTTCATAGGCACTGTTCATTAATATAATGTCCAGATTAATCCTGGTACTTCCAGTGGTCTAGCCTTCTCAGGTCTTCTTATCTTCTAAAAAAACTTGAAAGGTCACTATAAACACCATAGGCAGAGTCATAAATCCAATAAGGTCTATAACTGTCTCTGTTAGTGTCTCTGTCTCTGTCTCAGCTTCTGTTATTTATAGTAACACTAGGACCCAGGAGCTTCAGCAGAGCGCAGCCGCAGATAAACTGCTCAGAACTGCAACTCTGCTCTTTAGATTGATCCAAGATATCCCGGAAATAATGAAATTACAAAGCAAAACAAAACCCCTTCAACAAGATAAAAGTAAACCAAGAACAGACGTCAGGAAAAATTAAAAGAAATGAAGAGAGGGGGGGGGGATCAGCCGCTTAAATTCCAGACGCCCAGACGCTTTCACAGCTCCTACGCTCCACTTGCAAAAGGAAAAAAGGGCTTCAAATCACGTCCGCCATTACTAGAAGACTCCGCTCCGAGCCACGCCAGTTTCTAACCCCCCCGAAGCAGTTCGACAGCTGCCGAAGACCTCAGGGGCACAATAAAAAGTATCTCTTACCCCTTCACTCCCCCTCTTCAACACAATCCGTCCGGCTCTGCACTTCGGATATTTCCTGGCTCTCACAAACACAATCGCCTTTCCACCGCTTCTAGTCGCTTCCAGCCGCTTCTCCCTCCATGGATCTACCCGAGCCGCGCCAGAGATCACTCCAGACAAACTGCTCGCCCGCACATCACAGCAACAGCGTTCTTCTTCCACAATTCCAAACGTAAGGACCCCACCAAGGTAAGACGTTTCAGGGTCTACTTAAGAGGAGATTACAGTGCCTCTCCAGGCTCCCTTTCCGGCGGCACAGTTAGGCACCGAAGGTGTTGAGAAGGTAGCGGCCAGGAGGAAAGCTGGGTCTGAACGGGGGACCTACGTTCCCCGCCCACGCCCAGAAAGCCCCCCAGGCTTCGGAGCGTCCTCTGACAGCTCCTTAAGAGGTGTCCCCCAGCCGGGAAACCCCCTCAATTACCTCCCAAACAGGATTCCCTCCTAGGACAAGGAAAGGAGCCCCGCGTCACTCCGCCATCTTTCCGGAAACAAAAACACACCGAATCCAATGGAGCCAGCAGCATCAGAATTTATCTGGAGGTCAGCTTCAATACGCATGTCCTCCCTCCAAAAGGAAATCCCATTGAAGGATTCCAAAAACCTTTCCCAGACTTCAAGGTCCCTGCGCATACCTGCCGTTATCCTCATTCTGTGATGAGGTAAGCGGAGGGAACCCATTGCGTCGCACAGTCGCCTAAGGAACGCCCTCCCCGAGGCGACCACCCTAAATGCAAAATTCAAATGCCCAACAAGCTGCTGAAGCTCGAGCAAAGACACCTTCCTCTGTCCCCTAACTGTTGCAAGTCTTGCCCGCAGACCCTGGAAGCCGTGATGTTTGCCTACAGGTGTCCAATTCGATGCCCAAAAATGTTAAAACCGATGACGGGCCTTCAGTCTTTTTGTGCGCCAGCAGACCCCTAGCTCCGCTGCCAGCTGAACGAATGCCTCCATCAACCTAGCGCATTGACCAGAACCTGTTGGGCCCACGAAAAGAAAGTCATCAAGGTAAGGAACCATGTCGGTCAGCCCCACCTTAACCCGGAGCGCCCACTCCAAGAAGGAACTGAAATGCTAAGAGGCGGCGCAAGAAATTGAACAACCCATTGGCAAGGCCCGGTCCATGAAATATTTACCATCAAACATAAACCCCAACAACTCAAAATCCCTAGGGTGGACAGGCAATAAGCAAAATGCCAACTTAATGACACATTTTGCCAATTCAGCGCCTGGACCGCACCCATGCACCACTTTGACCACTTGGTCAAAGGAGGTGTATCGCACTTTACAAAGTTGGTCAGGGATGACATCGTTCATCGATGCCTCTTTGAGGTATGACAGGTGATGAATAAGGTGATACTCCCCGGTGATAAGGTGATACTTGGCACCACCCCAAGAGGGGATACTTTCAAATTAGGCATGGGGGGTGCATCAAAGGGGCCAAGCACCCGACCTTCCCTACATTCCTTAGCGATTTTATTTCGCACAACCTGCTCCAGTCCTTTAACTGAACAAAGATTGGATGCCATACTAGGCGCCCTAGTACCCTGAAACAGGATCCGGAACCCATGGGTAAAACCTTCCAACAGGTACCCCTTCAATAACTCCGTAAGTGCTTTCACCTGAATGGGTCTGGGACCCTTTACCAGGTTGAGAAAGGTTACCCCCACCCCCAGCTCACTTAGCGCCACTTCTGGTTTTGGCTTTTGTGCAGGATGAAAACACGTGCGACCCGCCGCACAATGGGCACTCATGCTTGAACTTACACGCTTTCCTCGAGCACACCCCTTGGGATGTAAACTCCCAACATAACAGTCGGGGTTGAACCGACTGGCCTGCTACATTGCGGGCTCCCGGCATACTCTGCAATTTCTGTACAATGTGACTGCTATCTGCCCAGTCGCCCGCATTGGGTTTTGCAGGGGACATCAGCTGGAGCCACAACTGTTGGTTAATTTGGTTCCATGGAAGAGCCGGGTTAATTGCTGCCCTCATACGAAAGGCTTCATCATACTGCAACCATGCGGACCCCATGAAGTATGTGTAGGCCCGATAAATAATATTGCAGTACTGAAATAGGGGCGCAGCCCTAAACGGCTGCACCCATGCAATAACACCGGCATACATCAGGAAACCAGGTAACCAAATAGCCCAGGTCCAATCCACCTTCCTGCGCTTCAGCTTTTCCTTCTCTTTCTCATCGAGTTCATCTTTTTCCTTCTTCTCAAGCTCCCTAAATAACAAACTAAATACATCCACGTATTCCCCATGTAAAAATTTTTCCCAAGTCGCCGAGGTCAAATGATCCCCCAAAGGCATTGCCGTATCACCGAAGAGGATGACCTGAAATGGGACTGACCCATAAGGATTGGGCAAATAGCCCCAGGTGGTCCATTGACCACTGGGCCATCCCCACGGCTGATGTGGCATCAACTGTCCGCTTCACGGAAGGACACCAGTGGCCGCCTGCCCTGACGCACCCTGCGAAACTGAAGGAGCAATAACTCCCCCTTGGGACAGGGGAGTCTGAAGGCTCGTCGGGAGCGACAGGCGGCTGGCGACGGGCTTGCCTTGCGGCGCAGTTGTTCCACCAGTGGACTGCAGGCTGGTTGGGGGGCAGGGAGTAATTGGGGACGCGGCTTGGCAGTTGTGCATTACAGGCACCTGGTCAGTGGGGCAGTTGTGCATTACAGGCACCTGGTCAGTGGCTTAAACCCATTTGACCCATGCCCTGTTGGGACGGCCCTGGCACCGCCCAAGATGGACCAGGTTGCCTGGGATACGACCACAGCACCCTACTGAAGGGGGAACCTCGCTAACGAAGCCACCACCCTGGGATGTTGAAGTGGGGCCCCAGGGCCATGCTTGCCCTTGTTGTGGCTGCCAATACTTACCCTCAACCCCAGGTGGCGCCACCACCACCGCTACTGGTGCCAGCTGAGCTGGCCGCTCCTGCTCCAACACAAGCTCCGGTACCTCAACACCACCTTCCTCTTCCTCCTCAACGTCAGGTTCCTTCGCCAAAGGTTGTACTCCTAACTGCTCCCCGCCGCCTCTGCTGTCCTGCAATACAGAGAGGCGCGCAAGTACCTCCCACTCGAACGTCATAGTACCAGATCTTCCCGTAACCCTAGACCGACCAATCCATCCTGATGCCTCCCCGGCAGCGCCCCTTTGTCACTCCAATGCCCCCAGCTTATCTATGATTGCTAACCACAATCTCTTTGCTTCATCGGCACCTGCATCAGGGGCAGTGTTCTGTCCCCTCTTCCCAGGTGCCTTAGTGGCTGCTTCCCCTTAGACTTACACTGCCCCTTTTTTGGCCCCATGGCAAATGAAATGGGTGTATGGGGGGAGGGGAGCAACACACAAAAGCAAAAGATGGGGGGCTTCCCTTTTCCTTTTTGTTTTTTATACTAAATCAACCCCTGCCCAAGCACAAGGAGGGTGGGGGGGTAGGCAAGGGGGGAGAGTGGTGAGTGGGAGGCGAAAATAAGCAGTGCCAAGACCCTCTCCCAAATGGGCTGCAAGCCACACACTCGCCCCACTGACCAGGTGCCTGTAATGCACAACTGCCAAGCCGCGTCCCCAATTACTCCCTGCCCCCCAACCAGCCTGCAGTCCACTGGTGGAACAACTGCGCCGCAAGGCAAGCCTGTCGCCAGCCGCCTGTCGCTCCCGACGAGCCTTCAGACTCCCGGCACTGCAGGCCATGAGGCACTCAGCCCCCAGCTGCCCGACGGGCCTCTTTCCTCTTCCCCGCAGCGAGACGATGAGGCTCTCGGCTCCCGGCGCACTCACAGCGCCGAGAAGGGAACTGCCCAGCTGAGAGCCAAAAACAACTGCATGCCTGAGGGCGGGGCCGGGACTCTTATAGTCCCAGCGCTCCGCCCTCCAATAGCCTCGGATGCGGGGGAAAGTGTGCCGTCTCCTCCTCCAACGGTGAGGCAAACGTGCCCCCCCCCCCCGCCAACAGCTGCTGTTGCGGCGCGGCTAGGGGATGGGCCAAATTCCAGGCAATTTTATCTCTATTTTAAAAGAAAAGGGAAGCTGAAGTACTCAAATTATAAGTTGGAGAGACATGCTTATTATTGTGCCATCACTAATTTACCATTCGACTTCATACACATTAGACTTCAGGCTCACTTTGGTAACATTGTGTTTGGTCATCCATAAGCATGCATATATGTGTAAATGTATTTAATTCTTAGAGCTCTTCTTAGAAAAACTCCTGAAGCTGTTCATGAAAAGACATTAAAACAAACAATATAGTTCAATACAACTATAATAAAGGGAGGAAAGGGAGCTAAAGAGCTCTACTGAGCCCTATAATGTTAATGCCTACGCAGCTTTGGGAAAACTCTTTGTAATTCATTTAAAGGATGCAACTTTGTACTTTTCTAAAATCGATGTTTCTAGTTGCTGTTGTTGTTCAGTCACACAGTCGAGTCCAACTCTTTGTGAACCCATGGACAAAGTCACGCCAGGCCCTCCTGTTTTCCACCATCCTCTGAAGTCTGTTCAAATTTGTGTTTGTTACATCAGTAATGCTGTCCAGCCATCTCATCTTTTGCCATCCCCTTCTTCTTTTGCCTTCTGTCTTTTCAAGCATCAGGAACTTCTCCAGTGAGTGCCCCCTTCTCATTTGATGGCCAAAGTATTGAGCTTCAGCTTCAGCATCTGACCTTCCAGGGAATAGTCTGGGTCGATTTCCCTTAGGACTGACTGGTTGGATCCAAGGGACTCTCAAGATTCTTCTCCAGCACCACAGCTCAAAAGCATTTATTCTTCTGTGCTTGGCCTTCCTTATGGTCCAGCTCTTACAGCCATACATCACTACTGAGAATACCATCGCTTTGACTATGTGGACTTTTGTTGGCAGAGTGATGTCTCTACTTTTTACTATACTGCCCAGGTTAGCTGTCCTCCCAAGGGGCCAGATGGGGCTGGATGCCATGAGCTTAGTTTTTTGATGTTGAGTTCCAAGCCTACTTTGGTGCTCTCCTCTTTCACTCTCAACAAGAAGTTCTTTAGGTCCTCCTCACTTTCTGCCATTAGAGTGGTATCATCTGCATATCTGAGGTTGTTGATGTTTTCCTGGCAATCTTAATTCCGGCTTCTGCATGATGTACTCTGCATATAAATTAAATAAACAGGGTGACAATATACATCCTTGTCGAACTCCTTTTCCTATTCTAAACCAATCAGTTGTTCCATATCCCATTCTGGCTGTTGCTTCTTGACCTTTATACAGGTTTCTCAGGAGACATGTGAAGTGGTCTGGTACTCCCATCTCTTTAAGGACTTGCCACAGTTTGTTGTGATCCACACAATCAAAGGTTTAGTGCAGTCAATGAAACAGAAATAGACTTTTTTTGATACTTCCGTGCTTTCTCCATAATCCAGTGAATGTTGGCAATGTGATCTCTCCGAAACCCAGCTTGAACTTCTGGTAGTTCCCGATTGACATAGTGCTGAAGCCTAACTTGTAGGCTCTTTAACATGACCTTGCTGGTGTGAAATTACAATGGTGCAATAGTTTGAATATTCTTTGGAATTACCCCTCTTTGGGATTGGAATATAAACTGACCTTTTCCAATCCTGTGGTCACTGTTGCGTTTTCCAAATTTGTTGACATAATGTGTGCATCACTTTAACAGCATCATCTTTTAGAATTTGAATAGCTCAACTGGGATACCATCATCTCCGCTCGCTTTGTTGTTAGCAATGCTTTCTAAGGTCCATTTGACTTCACATTCCAGGATGTCTGGCTCAAGATCAACGATATCACTTTCATGGTTGTCAAGGACATTGAGATCTTTCTTGTATAATTCTTCTGTGTATTCTTGCCACCTCTTCCTGATAACTTCTGCTTCTGTTAGGTCCTGTTAGCTTCTGTTTTTGTTCTTTAGCATGGCCATCTTTGCATGAAATGTTCCCTTAATTTCTCCAATTTTCTTGAAGAGATCTTTTGTCCTTCGCATTCTGTTATTTTTCTCTATTGCTTTGCATTGTTCCTTCAGGAAGGCCTCCATATCTCTCCTTGTTGTTCTCTGAAAATCTGCATTTAGTTGGGTGAATTTTTCCTTTTCACCTTTGTCCTTCACTTTCCTTCTTTCCTCAGGTATTTGTAAAACCTCATCAGACAGCCACTTTGCTTTCTTGCATTTCTTTTTCTTTGGGATGGTGCTGATTGCTGCCTTCCGTACAATGTAATGAACTTCTGTCCATAGTTCTTCAGGCAGTCTATCAACTCTAGTTCCTTAAACCAATTCTTCACCTCTACTGTATATTCAAAAGGAATGCGATCAAGGTCAAACCTGAATGATATAATGGCTTCCCCAGTTTTCTTCAGTTTAAGCCTGAATTTTGCAATGAGTAGCTTAAGATCTGAGCCGCAGTCAGCTCTAGGTCTTGTTTTTGCTGACTTTAAGGTGCTTCTCCATCTTTGACTGCAGAGTATGCGGTCCCTTCCCGCCCGTGCCGCTGTATGGCGGCATAGGCCGGGGGCCATTCTTTGCCTCCCCAAATGGAGCAGAGGCAAACAGTCCTTGCCCATCCGGGGATTTTGGGGGGTGTGGTTCGGGGCTTTATAAGCCCGGACACACCTCCTGTGGCACAGTTTGTCTGGGCTTTTGGCGGGAGTGGAGAGCGTGTTTGGCGCTCTCGTCGGATTGGTGTCAGCTTGCATTGTCTCGAGAGCCAGTTTGGCGTAGCAGTTACGTGTGCGGACTCTCGTCTGGGGGAACCGGGTTCCCCATTCCTCCACTTGATCCTGATCGTCATCTGGGCTACCGGCAGGTAGGACTTCTGTTGTCTTGGTGCGGTTTGTTACTCCCCCCCCTTCCCCGCTGGTTTCTGCTGCATTGGAAAGGCCTTCAGGGATTTTCTTGGTTCCTCTTCTCCTTCCCAGACAGGTGAGGAGGGCAAGGGATTGTTTATATCGCCTTAAGCCCCATGGGGTGTGTGTCGAATTTTTGTGCATTGGTGCCTCACCTTTGCTGTTTTTTGTCAAGTGCCCCCCTCTTCCCCCCTCCCTCCCCCCACCTTCCTTTTTGACGAAGGGTTTTCCTGGGAGGGAGTTATGGTTCCTAAAAAGGGAAAGGGGGTTTCTAAGGGCAAACAGCCCCTTAAGGGTGTGGATAGGAGGCACACGCCGATTCCACGCCCTGGAGAGGAAGAAGAGGCACGCATTAGGCGCGCCATAATTGAACACTTAGGGGTATTGGAGAGGCAGCATGGTTTGGGCCCTGTTTCATCCGAATTAACCAAGTGCCGTAAGGCAGCGAGGACCTCTACTAGGGCTTTTGAGCAGGAGGTTCTGGCTCGTCTTTCTTCTTTGCAGGACATGGCCTCTCAGATTGATTCGGCTGGAGGGCCGAGCTGGGACCCAGTGGACAGCAATTCTGAGTCGGAAGGAGAGGGCAATTCCCTTGATGGGGCAGGCCCCTCTGGGCCTGGTGGGGTTCCAACTCCAGTGGTGGTAGCAGTCAATGTCGAGGACCTCGATGGTAAGCGTGGCAGCCAAGGTAATAGTAGCGGGTGGCCCTGGGGTGGTTGGGGCACCCCCTGCATGCCAGGTCCGACTGGCTCCATGACTATGTTTGGTCCTGGTGGTGGTGTGGGGTTCCCTAGCCTCCCTGGCAGTCCAGGGGCTTGGGTTACTGCATCTCCTGGGCAGGTTTTTCCTTGGGGCCCTACTCAGGTCTCTTCATCGTCAGCTATGCCTTCTACCTCACAGGGGGCTCCGACACAGCAGTCAATGGTTGGAACGTTGCCGTGGGGCCAGCAGCCTTACAGTCATTGGCCTGTTGGATGGCCTGCAGCCCAATGGGGTGCGTGGGGCCTGGCCTCGACGCCTTATGGCTCATTGCTCTTTCACTCCTGGCCATTTGGTGACATTGCCATGCCACTGGGTGACAATTTGACGGTCACCACCAGGGAAAAAAATCTGCGGGGAGAGTACGTTGATGTCTTTAGTCTTCTTTATAGGGAGCTTGAGAAGAAGGATAAGGACGAGCTGAATGAGAAGGACAAGGAGAAACTCAAACGGAGGAAGGTTGACAGGAACTGGGCCAACTGGTTGCCCGGGTTTTTGATATATGCAGGTGTAATAGCGAGGGTGCAGCCTTTACGGGTCGTTCCGCTATTTCAATATTGTGATATCATTTACAAGGCTTATACGGACTTCTCGGGCGCTGCGTGGCTGCAGTATGATGAGGAGTTCCGTATGAGGGCAGCGTTGAATCCTGCAATTCCCTGGGACCAGATTAACCAGCAGCTGTGGCTACAGCTGATGTCCCCAGCTAAGCTTAATAATGGGGATAGGTCAGACAACGGTCATCTGGTGAGCAAGCAGGCAGTTTAGGGGGTCCCCACTCGGCAGCGGGGTAGCTGGTTCAACCCCGGCTGCTGTGCCTGGAGTACACGTCACAGGGTGTATGCAACCAGAAAACGTGCAAGTATAAGCACGAGTGCCCACTGTGTGGGGGTTCGCATGCCTTGTCAGCATGCAGTAAATCCAAACCTAGGTCTGGGGGAAAGTGGACAGGCGGGGGTAGCAGTACCCAGTCGGCTAACAAAGGGACCCAGCCCCATCAGACTGAGGGTACTTAATGAGCTTTTGGCTGATTATCCCAAGCCTGCTGATAAAAAGTATCTTGTGGATGGTTTTCGTTTTGGGTTTCATATTCCATTTCAGGGCCCTAGGGGCCCTTTTATGGCAAGGAATTTACATTCTCTCCTAGGGATGGAGCAAGAGGTTCGGGACAAAATAGGTAAGAAGTGTTTGGAGGGCCGCATTTTAGGCCCTTTTGACAGTCCGCCTGTACCTAATTTATGGGTATCCCCATTGGGTGTTGTGCCGAAGAAAGTGCCGGGTGAGTTCCGACTTATTCACCACTTGTCATTCCCAAGAGGGGGGGTCAGTGAACAATGCCATTCCCAACTACTTTTGTTTGGTGCATTATACCTCCTTTGACCAAGTGGTCAAAGTGGTTCAGAGTTGCGAAGTAGGAGCCAAAATGGCGAAATGTGATATTAAGTCAGCATTTCGCCTTCTTCCAGTGCACCCTGAAGACTTCGAGCTCCTGGGGTTTATGTTTGAGGGCAAATATTACAAGGATAGGGCTTTGCCTATGGGTTGCTCTATATCATGTTCAGCCTTCGAGCATTTTAGTTCTTTTTTGGAGTGGGCCTTGCGTAAACGGGCGGACTCTGCCAATTCAGTACACTACCTGGATGATTTTTTGTTTGTGGGCCCGGGAGGGTCGGGTCAGTGTGCCCGGATGCTCCATTCATTTTTGCAGCTGTCGGAGGACCTCAGGGTCCCATTGGCTCATGAAAAGACTGAAGGTCCTTCGCAGGTTTTGACCTTCTTGGGTATTAAGTTGGACACGGTAAGACAATCTTCATGGCTTCCTTCCGAGAAGTTTCAGGGCCTGCTGGTGAAACTGGCAGCCTTGAGGGGTAAGCGTAAAATTTCATTGCTAGAGCTTCAGCAGCTTGTGGGTCATCTTAACTTTGCATGCAAAGTTGTGGCTCCCGGCAGGGCTTTTCTTCGGTGACTTTGTGACGCCATGGGCGAGTTATATTTGCCCCATCACAGGATTAGGATTAGCAGAGGCATGCATCAAGATCTGGAAGTTTGGGAGCAATTTTTGTCTTCATTTAACAGCGTGTCATTTTGGCGCGAGGATATGAGGATTGAGGCTGATCTTCAGATGACTTCAGATGCAGCTGGTTCCATCGGGTTTGGGGTTTACTTTCGTGGACACTGGTGTGCTGAAAGTTGGCCTAGTGAGTGGTTGAGCAGTGAACTCTGCCGCAGCCTTACATTTTTGGAGTTTTTTTCCAATTGTGGTCACGGTTCAGCTATGGGAAGTCGAGCTGGCCAATCATGTTGTGCATTTTTGGTGCGACAACATGGCTGTGGTTCACATTATCAACACTCTGACTTCCAAATCGGTTCCTGTAATGGGCCTGGTTAGGGCTTTTACTTTGCGTTGTTTGCATTTGAACATTTTATTTCTTGCTAAGCATGTGCCAGGTGTTTGCAACGGAGTGGCGGACGCTCTGTCTTTCTGGCAGATGGAGCGGTTTTGACAGCTCATACCAGAAGCCGACCTTTGGCCAGCACGGATGCCTCCGGAAATGTGGCAGCTTGGAGAGTTGAGGCTGACTGGGCAATGCAGTTAGCCCTGGCGCTCAGTACCAGGAAGGCTTATAATTGCTCTATCAAGCAGTTTCAAGCTTTTAGGGAGCAGGTAGGGTTGGGTTCGAGATGGCCCATTCCAGCTCTGCATCTCATGCAGTTCTGCGTTCATTTAAAAGGTAAGGGGCTTGTGGTCAAATCCATAAGGGCAAAGCTGGCAGCGTTATCTTTTGACAGCAAGATTAAAGGTTTTGCCGATACCACGGGTGATTTTTGGCTTCAAAAGATGTTGGAGGGTTGGGCCCGGGAGCAGGGTCCCCGGCCAGATTCTAGGAACCCTGTTTCTCCTTCTGTTTTGAGGGGTTTGCATGTGGTATGGAAGGTAGTCTGTAACTTTTTGTTCCAGGCTGTATTGTTCCATGCTGCAGCTCTGACGGCCTTTTGGGGGGCACTCAGAGTCAGTGAGATAGTGTTTAGCTCGCACCTCAATTCTTCTGGTCGTGCCCTTCAGTCAGGGGACGTAAAAATAGTCTTGGATTACTGTGATATTGAATGATTTGCCTTGGATACAGACCGAGATCATTCTGTCATTGTTGAGATTGTATCCCATTACTGCTTTCCTCATTCTCTTGTTAATGATAAAGGCCACACCACTTCTTCTACGGGACTCTTGCCCATATTAATAGATGTAGTCATCCTCTGAGTTAAATTCACCCATTCCTGTTCATTTTAGTTCACTGATTCCCAAGATGTCGATGTTCAGTCTTGCCATCTCTTGTTTGACTACGTCCAGCTTACCTTGATTCATAGATCTTATATTCCACGTTCCAATGCAGTATTGTTCTTTGTAGCATCGAAGTTTCCTTTCACCATCAGACACATCCATAGCTGAGCGTCCTTTCGGCTTTGGCCCAGCCCCTTTACTCTTTCTGTGGTTACTTGGACTGGCCCTCCACTCTTCCCCAGTAGTATATTGAACACCATCTGATCTGAGAGGCTCATCTTCCAGTGCCATATCTTTTAGCCTTTTTTTTACTGTCCATGGGGTTTTCTTGGCAAGGATACTGGAGTGGTTTGCCATTTCCTTCTCCAGTGGATCACATTTTGTCTGGGTTCTCAGCTGTGGCCTGTCCATCTTGGGTGGCCCTGCATGGCTTAGCCCATAGCCTCACTGAACTGCTCAAGCCTTCTCGCCAAGTCAAGGCAGCAATCCATGAGAGGAATGTTCCCAGTACAGGTGCTCAAAAAGCATACTTACCTTATTTGAAATGTCTGTTCACTGTTGAGACAGAACAGCATATTACTACTTTGGCTGTTTGCTGACAATTCAAAATGAGCTGTATTTTGTGCCAGTGCAGTGATGGTGTTCAGTATGGTAGTTGGCAAAGTAACTGCCATCAATGCATATTCACAGTTTACTAACTTGCTTAGATTACATATGCCTGAAGATTATCACTGGGCAGGTCACATATCACAGAACAGCAGTATTGTTAGAATACATGTGCTGCCTTTGCACCTTTGCATTGGTTTCTTTTTTTGAGGAACTGGAAATAATCCACCCTATCCATGCACACCTTTGCATGCACAGGAGGGTGATTTCCATAATGTGTGTGGCAGTTACTATTACAATCTACTGCATGAGTATTTGGTTGGACACACTAAAATCCCTAGTATTCTGGAAGGAGGGATAAAAAACCCCAGAGGATTGAGGATTTTTTAAAAAAAAAAAAATCCAAGAACACAACTGTGCATAACTTCACTTCAAAAACTGCTGACTGTGGTGCCTCCATTTCATATTTTCCTAGATCCATGCATGTTTAAGATTTCATTGCTCCTACTAATGGTAACTGTGAAACCTGCAGGAACCATACATTCTGCATACTGGGACTTGAGCTTCACTCCTATCCCCACCCCCAAGTGAGAGAAAAACAAGAAAAACATAATCTCTTCTTTACTTTAGTTCCTGTACAGAAGTAAAGTTTGTGCTCTGATCCACAAGCCCAGCAAATAGAAGCAATGCCAAGCTAGTAATGGTAAGCAATTATTAGGCAATTATCTTGTAATAAATAAAAGCACCTAGTTCTGACTTTTTATCTGAAACAAACAAAAAGTTCCAGGCAGGTTTGGACTCCATTCATTTCTCCATTACATTGCTCTGAAGGTTATATAAAAACAACAGAGACCTGGGATGCTGTAAATCTAGAAAGTGTGTTGTGGAATTAGGTTTTGTAAATATTAAAATATCTAATGAAATGGGCTGTAGCCTACAAAAGACTATTTTATTGTTTTGGCTTCTGAAGAATAACATTGCTACTCTTTTTAAGATTTATGTTTCCCTCCTTACCTGAAATCACTGAATTCTGCAGCAGAAAACTGGACCCAAAATGTTCTTCAGGCAAGCCAGCACCACTTATTATGTTCCTTACAACACAAATTATTCAGTTCTTATAGCTGAAATTGATCAAAATAAATGTCAAAAGCCAAACAAAAATCAATACAAATTACTTCAACACCAAACTGCTGCCTGAACACATCAACGGATCCTATTAACCAGCAATCAGAGTTAATGACAGCAAATGACTGCTGTGTTAACAAAGTTGGTCAGCTTTTTTAAAAAGCAAAACAAAACAAAAACACTGAGGTTTCAGTTCTAAGGGATGAAGCACAATCTAGGAGAAGAAAGGAGTATGGAAGGAAATAGAGAGAAGAGAGAAGATCAGAGTAAAAGGATGAATTAAATATGCATTCCAGTTTATTCCAGTGTTAACTGGGGGAATTCTTAACATAAATGAATTGGATCAAGCACAGTTTTCTGCATCACTCCATTTCTTCAGTTCATCTGCATCTTCTTCCCTTTCTACATCACCATGGAATGCATGCACTTTTGTGAAACACTGCATGATAGTAAGTTTCATGCCATCATAGATACAATTGCTTATGTATATTGTTTTACTGTTGTGTACATGTATACCACTTATTTGTTGGTAAAATACCTCACGAAGGCTGGGTGCAGACCGGCAGCCTGCGGTGACATTGTGCTGACCCAGAAGTGGGCCAGCTCGAAAAGAAGCACTCTGGGATGGCCTGATGGAGCATGGCCTGCTGCCAGGACAAAGGCGGGCCACAAGTGCCTAGGAGGGATGTCTACAGCACTCAAGTGCTGCAGCCATAACATTTCTGCTGCTTCCCGGCCATTCATATGGCTGGAAGATGCCTCAGAGTCACCTCAGAGCCTCTCCTCTGATCTGCTACCACTTTGGAAGTGGTAACTTTTTTTTTTAATGTTTTATTTTATTTCCTCACCAAGTGCTTTAAGCAAATACACTAATGAAACATTTTCAAAAAGTGAATATGTTTACAAAACAAAGGTAGTACAAATACATTAGAACTGAAATAAAAATTCGAACTTTCAGTATTCCTATGAAGAGAGCTGAATGTAGTGTAAAACAAAAATAAACTTACATTCCTCTAAACACAGTTATACCCCAACTTTACATCATAACAAACAGCAATACTTTGAGCTTGCCTATATAGTTCATTCTTTTTTAAACCATTTATAAATTTTTTCCCATTTTTTGGTTGCTTCAGATCTTGATGTCCCTTTCAACATGTTTGATAGAATATCCATTTCAGCGGCTTGAAAAACTTTGTCTAAGACTTCCCCTAGTTTTGGACATTCTTTTTGTTTCCAATACTTGGCGAATACCATTCTTGCAGAAGTGGTAACTTTTTGAGACACGACTGAGACGACTACGTATGGGGTGAGTGTGTGAGTGGGAAGGGGGCAGATATGCACTGTTTTGGTCAGCCCGCATTCTGCCCTTGTGCCAGCTCAAAATGCCAGTCTGGACCCAGTCAAACAGAATCTGTATCATGTAAAATTGTGTGTCTGCAGTGTTTTAGCAATGAAACAGCACACATTATTTACAAAGAGAAGGGAAAGAAATATATGAACCTGTCCATAGTCAGCCATGCCTAAGGGGCAAGGTAAGTTGAAGGGCAAGAGCCCTGCTCCTAAAACTCATTCTAGGTGGCCTGTACCTCCTAAGCATCCTGCGCCTCAGCTCTCATAATCCAATGATGAGGATGACACTTTTGAACAATCTGTTTTAGCCAGGTTGGCTGCTTTGGAGGGTTCTAGCGGCAGGCCACCTGTTATATCTGATGTGGGTAAGGCAGGAGCTTCATCCAAGGCAGACAAGCGTGCTGCTAGGAAGCGTTTTCAGGAAGAGATCCTTAATCGTCTGTCTTCCCTTGAAAGTAGGACTCATTCTGATCTGACAGATGGAGTGTCACCTCTTCCAGTGGAGGTTCCTGATGTGGAAACCCCGCAAGGCATGCAGTTTGGTAAGGGTGAGTTTATACAACACACTAGCACAACATGGCCCTGGGGGCCATGGGTGTAGTCAGCTACATTTGGGCCAGTGACCAGCAGCCAGTCTTTTAATAATCCTTGGCCTTGGGGTTTTAATCTAGCTATCCCCTTGGTGGCTTGGGGAGGGGAGGCTGCCTGGTCAGTTTGCTGGAACGCCCTCGGCGCCTTGCGGGGGCTGGGGTTTTTCTTACCCATGGGGCCCATCATACTCTGCAGTGCCTGCTAAAGCCTTACCATTTGGTGATCTGGCTTTGCCCTTAGGGGATCACTTGTTGCCAGTCACCAAGGATAAAATATTAAAGGGAGAATTTGTGGACCTGTTTTCTCTGCTCTACAGGGAGCTGGAGAAAAAGGATAAAGAGGATCTGGAAGACAGGAAGAAAGAGAAGATTAAACAGTGTAAAGCTGATAGAACCTGGGCCAATTGGGTGCCGGGGTTCATAATTTACACTGGAATTATTTTCAGGTCTCAACCTGGGAGGGCTACTTCCCTTTTTCAGTATTTCAGTATTATTTATAAAAGTAATAATAATAATAATAATAATAATAATAATAATAATAATAATAATAATAATAATAATAATAATAATAATAATAATAATATACTAGCTTTATGGGTCCCGCCTGGCTCTAGTATGACAAGGAGTTCAGGATGTGGGCTGCATTGAACCTTCCCTTCAAGTTGTGGGGAGATGAGTTGGCTGATCACACAGTTCACTTCTGGTGTGACAACTTAGCTGTGGTGCATGTCATCAATTCCCTCACTTCTAAACCTTCTAGGGTCATGAGGCTAGTACAGGCTTTCACTCTTTGCTGCCTGCGGCTTAATATTTTATTTTTGCACATGCCTGGCATGTTCGCCCTCTTGTGCTGCAGTAGCTGGCATCTGGTTATTGGAGGTATTTTCACTGTTTCTTCTTTCCTTAGGTGCTATGATCAATGGAGAGAGGTGACACGTCTTCATATGCAGACACAGTTTCATGTTCTGGGCTGCCCATTGGGCCAGGAGAACTTCAGCTGGGTCACAGCTGGGGCTCAGCAAGTGGGCCACCATTGACTGGTGTGGACAGCGGGGTCTCCGTTGGTTGGGCCTGTTGCCCTTAGTGTTTGAAAATGATCATTTTCTGCCACCACATGTTGTGGTGATACACTTAGGGGGGAATGAAGGGGAAAGCCCTTGTGCTGCAGGCCAAGGATGACTTTAGAGTCATAAGAAGCTGTTGGCCTCAGGCTTTGATTGTGCGGTCTGCCATGATCTCGCACCAGGTATGGCGTGGGTCTTAGGACCCATGGGTGATTGAGAAAGCTTGCCGCAAAGCAAATTTGGAAATTAAAAAAGCCCTTGAGGGTGGGTTGGGCCACTTTCTTCCTCACCCTGGGATCCATGCTGATTGCACGGATTTATACAGGTTTGATGGCATCCATCTTTCCAATAAGGGGAATGACGCCTTTTTGGATGATGGAAGGAGCGCAGGGAGGCTCATACCCCCCCTGGTCCCCTGAGGTTGTGCAGCAGGCCAGATAGCTGGCATAAGACCACCCCTAACGACCTCCTATCTATTTATCTACGCCTTCATCTACCGCCTAATCACCACACGGGCCACACCACACGAGAGAACGGGCTCCATATGGATATCGGTACACCCAAAGACAAGGACAAGACAAGAATAAGAACACTGCACTTTATAGGCACTATCACTTTAATCATTGCACTTTATGCAGCCTGTTTACGTCCCCTGCCCTTACCCTAGCGGATCTAAAACTGCCAACCTAATAATAATATTGATTGTGGTTGATTGTTGGCTATTTAAATTAGATTGTTGACTATTAGCTAATTTGAGAAAAATTTGATTTGTGGCAAATTAATTAGGGATGTATATTTATTGGGAGGGTTTTTTTATAATTAAGGAGCCTTTAGAACTAATTAAATTTTAGCTAATTAATTTGTGGGAAGATTTAAGGTGGGTTCTTAGTTAAATAGCTTTTAGATTTAATTGGCAGATTAGCTTTTATAGACAGATCAGCTGGGAGGAGGAGGGTGGAGGAGAGGGCAGTGTTAACATCCTATTGGTCTAGGTGGACATTAACAGGAGATGATTGGTCTGGGGATTCCAGTACTCCTGGGGAGGGGAAGGTATGGCGGTGGGACTAGGCAGAATCATAAGGGAAGGAGACCGAGACATAACAGTGCTCGACCCGCTTCCAGCCTATGTCCCATCCCGACGGTGACAGGTAGTAGGGCTGGGTTGAATTACTCGCCTGGCATGCGTGACCAAGACTCGCCTCTGTCACTGGTGTTATGCAATGCCAGGTCCATATATAATAAGACCTCCATTCTCCGGGAATTCCTGTCTAAACAGGATATGGACCTGGCATGCGTGACCAAGACCTGGGTACAGGAGGGGGAGACTGTAGCTCTCTCCCAGATGACCCCCCGGGATACTCGCTCTTTCACCAGTCCCGGACTAGCGGGCGGGGGGAAGGAGTGGCACTATTCATACGAGAGGCTTACTCCTTTAGGGCTCTCCCGGCCCTGGAGATTCCAGGCATTGAATGTGCCGGCCTGATGTGGGATGTTGGGGAGGGGTTGGCGATCTGGCTGGTGTACCGACCGCCTAACGCACTGGCCGGCGCCTTACCATCCCTGGTGGAGGCTGCGGCAGGCTGGGCGTTGGAGTGCCCAAGGCTATTGGTCTTGGGTGATTGCAATGTTCATGCCGACAACGCGGCCTCCGGCCAGGCAATGGACCTGGTGTCATCCATGGCGACACTAGGACTCTCCCAGGTTGTTACAACACCCACTCATCAGGCGGGACATATGTTAGACCTGGTCTTCGCGGCGGGAGTATCAGTGAACGATATTGCAATGGAAGCAGTGCCATGGTCGGATCACTTTGCCCTCAAGGCTCATATGGATGTGTCACCCCAAACCTGTTTAGGCAGAGAGCGTATTTTAGCTCGCCCGCAGAGCTTGATGGACCCGGAATGGTTCCTAACGGCCCTGTGGGATACCTGGCCCACTGGCGATTCCCTTGATGACCTGGTAGAGTCCTGGAATGACGGACTCTCCAGGGCCATCGAGGTGATCGCACCTAGGCGCCCTCTGCGCCCCCGCTCGAAGCCGTCGCCCTGGTTTGACCGGGAGCTGCGGCAATTAAAGCGGGGACTCAGACGACTGGAGAGGCAATGGCGGCGTATTTGAGACGATCCGAACATCTTATAAAGAGAGTTTGAAGGCCTATGAGATGGCAATCAAATCCGCAAAGAAAATGTACTTTGCGGCCAAGATTGCGTCCGCAACTTCGTGCCCGGCACAATTGTTTGATATAATTTGAGGACTTACAACGCTGCCGCAAGGCAGACCAAATTCTATTGAATTGGAAATAGGCTGTGAGGCTTTTGCAAAAAATTTTGTGGATAAAATCGCGTCACTCCGCCTCGACCTCCCTGCCAGTTTTGTGACAGTTAGTGAAACCGAGGCTGTCTTCAGATTACATTCTGGATGGCTTTAGCCCCCTCAGCCTGGAGGAAGTTGACAGGATTCTCTTATCTGCTCACCCAACAACTTGCAAATTGGACCCAAGCCCCTCCTGGCTTATTAAATCTTGCCAGAGGGACCTTAGATATCCTGTACGGGATATCATAAATAGATCCCTGACGGAAGGGCACTTTCCAACGCCACTCAAAGAGGCGGTGGTCCGTCCCCTCCTAAAGAAAACATCTTTAGATCCGGCCCAATTGGCACACTACCGGCCGGTCTCAAATTTGCCCTTTTTGGGCAAACTTATTGAGAGGGCAGTGGCGATGCAGTTACAGACTTTCCTGGAGCACGCTTCCGTCCTTGACCCATTTCAGTCCGGCTTTCGCCCGGGCCATGGGACGGAGACGGTGTTGGTTGCCCTGGTAGATGATCTTCAATGGCATCTGGATCGGGGTGGCTCAGCAGTGCTGATGCTGTTGGACCTGTCAGCCGCGTTCGACACGGTTGACCATCGGCTACTGACTTGCCGCCTTGCCGACGCGGGGATTCAGGGGTTGGCCCTACAGTGGCTTTCCTCTTTCCTTGAAGGTCGGGGACAAAGGGTCGCAATTGGGGGGGAGCTGTCCCGGAGGCACGCACTTGATTGTGGTGTGCCTCAAGGGGCAGTTCTCTCCCCGATGTTATTCAAAGTCTTTATGCGACTCCTTGCCCAGATTGCCCGAAGGTATGGGCTGGGATGTCACCAGTATGCTGATGACACCCAGCTCTATCGGCTTATGGATGACCGACCGGTCTGCGCCCCAGAAAATTTGAATCGGGCATTACACGCCGTGGCTGAGTGGCTCAGACTGAGTGGACTGAAGCTAAATCCTGCGAAGACAGAGGTCCTTTGTCTGGGTTGTTGGGGACCGGGGGGGGGGGAATTCCCCTGCCAGTTTTTGACGGTGTGCCGCTGACGGCAGCGGACAGGGTCAAGAGCCTGGGGGTACTATTGGAGCCTTCCTTAAAAATGGAGGCTCAGATAGCAGCCACTGCCAAGTCAGCTTTTTTTCATCTTAGGCGTGCAAGGCAGTTGGCTCCCTTCCTGGATCGCGACGACCTAGCAACAGTGATCCATGCTACGGTCACCTCGAGGTTGGACTACTGTAATGCCCTCTACATGGGGCTGCCCTTGTGTTGAACTCGGAAATTGCAGCTGGTGCAGAATGCCGTGGCCCGGCTGTTACTGGGCCTCCCAAGATGGGGGCACATACGACCGGGTCTTTGGTCTCTGCACTGGCTCCCAGTAATATACCGAGTTCGGTACAAGGTGCTGGTTATTACCTTTAAACCCCTATATGGCCTGGGACCTGCCTACCTGAGGGACCGTCTCTCCCCACACGTTCCCCAGAGAGTACTGAGATCGGGAACCCAAAACCTTCTCGAATCCTCGGGCCAAAAGAAGCCCGCCTTAAATCCACCAGGGATAGGGCTTTCTCTGTTATGGCCCCTACATGGTGGATTCAGCTGCCGGAGGAGGTGAGGGCCCTGCGGGACCTTGTTAAATTCCGCAGGGCCTGCAAGACAACCCTCTTCCGGCTAGCTTACACCTGACTGACGAGAAACTTAACGTAGCTTTCCAGACTTCTGTTATATATTCTGTTATGATGCTTAATGTTTTAATGTTTTAAATGTTTTAAATATTTATACATCTAAATGTTATTAATTTTATGTTTGACTCCCTGTTGTAAGCCGCCCTGAGCCACCTCGTGGGAAGGGCGGGATATAAATCCTAAATAAATAAATAAAAATAAATAAATAAATAAAACAAATTGAGACAAGGGCTACAGGAAGTACTGGGGGTTTAGATGGGTGCAACAGCCTAAGCAGAGGCTTGGCCTCGCGGTGGCTGGTTTTTTGCCTAACTTCCATTATGCAGCTCGGTGAGCACCATTAGCACCCCAGTTTTGGGGCATGGGGTCCAGCTAAATCATTCCTAGACCGTGAAGACTGGTTGAATGATGAAGCAGACTGCCTTGCGTTTGCCTGGATTGATCCGCCCTTCAGCCGGTTGTTAACCATTGAGTCATGTCCAACTCTTGGCAATTTTATGTGCCAGCTCTCTCCATGTTTTCTGATCTTGTACTGTTTCTTTGAGTTGTTTCATGCTCAGGCTGATATCAACTTTTATGGTGTCTAGCCACTGAAGGAGCAGGTATGTTAGGCTGACTATAGAACTGGGCTCCATAAAACTAATTGGTCCTACTAAAGTCTCAAGGGGTGTTATCACACACACTAAATAATGCATTTTCAAACCACTTTAAGGGCATTTTCCAACTAGATTTTACTCTGTGAACTGGCAGAACCCAGTTGGAAAGTGCACTGCAAGTAAATCGAAAGTTCATTATTTAGTATGTGTGATTGCAGCCATGGTCTTAAGTCCAAGAACACAAAGAGCATAACCATTATTTTGCCTGTACTGGGCTCTGCAAAATTCCCAGAACATGGTTTCTATTCATTAATCAGGAAGCAAGGACTATGTACTTAGTTCATACAGGTCTGTAGCTCTTGCAAGAGAATTCTGTACATGAAGAAAATGTGAGCAATAATTCAGGAATGTAGCTTACAAAAATGACCCAGCCTTTATTTAATTAATTTGTTTAAAAGGTTTATAGATTAGAATATCTAGAAGGGAGTGGGGGGGGGGAGAAGAATGGAGACAGTATTATTTCTTACTACAATAGCCAAGTAGCACAACTTTAAAAAACTGCTATTTTAAGATTTATGGAATTCTAATTTTATAGCACTATTTAGACTTTAATCATCTTGGGTTTTGGAAATTTTCAGTTAGCAGTGCAAGCTGAATACATATACAGGTTCTTCTCAAGCAAAAATGTTGCTGTCTTCTGTTGTTACTTATAGAATGCATTTCTTAATGTCAGTTTCCCACATTCCTTCCTGTGTTTAACTCATCTTGGAAAATATTTCTGTTAATTGCTACTCTGCATGCTAACTTAAAAGCATTTCTGATGACAGAGAAATTTTCCTTGGCTAACTCTCCAATAAGTAAATGAACAAATCAATCCTGTAAAGAGTTATTTCTGTCTAACTCTGTAGAGTAATTCAGCACAGGATTGCACCTGTGCCTTAAAGCAAAGTATATCAATACACATAATTCTCAACATGGCCCTGTTTGTGGATACTTAAATATGGAGACTTGGTTTGTGAACAGAGAAGACAGATCTTTATACAAACTTGAAAAAGCCCCATTTTACAGAAAAATATTTTTTAAAAAAATTGTTGGGATTTAATTGCCCCTCCCCCCCCCCCAAAAATAGAAGCATGCTTGTACCTTTAAGAAATAAATGCACTGTCAGTGGCCACTGCCTGCCAACCACAACCGTATTGCCAACTTTTAAGCTTTGGTTTCTGTCAATAAAAGGCAGGAAATGGGAGAAGAGTCCCTTCCAGGGCTGTTTAGACCTTTGAGGGAAGGTACATCAGGGACAGGCCCAGAAGCAAACACTGGGTGACTTGCTACCAACAATCTTGCATGACTCATCCAGGCCTGGCTACTTACTACTGCTCAACAGCAGCCATCACATAAAAGTCAGTGTGGTGTAGATGATGTTGCCAGCCTTCTGCTCAGGCTTAGAGATTTCAGAGAATTACAACTGATGTCCAAATGACAGGAATCTATTCTCCTGTAGAATAGGGGACAGCTTCAGAGAATGGATTTTATGGCATCATATCCCTGCTGACCTCTTGCCCCTCCCCAAACTCCCCTCCCAGGTTTTTCTCTCAAATCCCCAAGAATTTCACAACTCAGAGTTGGCAATACCAGGTTTAAATGCCCATTCTGCTATGGAAGTTCAGTGGGGAACCATGGGCCAACTCACATACTCTCAGCCTAACCTACCTCACAGAGTTATTGTTAATATAACTCTGTACAACTGGACCCAGCCTGGCATGGCAATCAGCTCTGCAGTTATCCCAGGGAATGGTTGCCAGGGGAGGGAAGGAAGGAAGGAAATCAGGAGACAGGGGGCAGATATAGATAAATTGGCTGGTTGGTGATAAGAACCGAAAGAATTAGGAGAATGGGAGAGGCTGTAAGAAAAAGGGAAGGGAAAGAGGAAATAGTGGGGAAGGAAAATTATATGCCTTCTGTAAATCCTTGATTTTCCCACACCTCCACACACCCCACTTGTACAGCCTATTTCTTTCATTGTATCATTCTTCCTGTATTTTATTCACTTCAACTTTACATTACAGGGTAAAATAAAAAAGGTGGATCTAAGTGGTAGTCATTATAATAACATTAGATCTGCAGTTACTGCTGCTGAACTCAATTTAAAGTTAATCCCAATCTCCTTCAACCACTAAAATGAATTGAAGCTGAGGGAGCTTGGGGTTTTAGACTACAAACTGGTTTCTATACCTTACTAAATCCATGGTTAGTAATTGGATTAACAGAATAAGAGGGAGTTGACTTTAAAATTAACTTGAAACACTGTATGCTAAACTTGAACCTTCTTTGAGACATGGAACAGTTCTCAGAAATTCTTCATGACCTTTTATGGGAAACCCAAAGAGATTAATAATACACCCATTACCCAGGCCCATGTTTTATATTCTTCCACAAGCTATATTACATAAATGACTATAACATTTACCTAGGATTTATAGAGAATGTTTCCTGCTCTGTACAACAATGAAAAGCACCCCCCCTTCCCGTTAAAACTGCTGAGAATAAGGAAGTAAGGAAGAATAGTTGATTTGAATAGGTGCTTGGAACACTTTTGCTGCAGTCCTAAACAGACTTCTAAGTCTAACGGAAACATCATCAGCATAATAATTTGATAGGTTTAAAAGGGTGTATCTCTGCCTAAGATTGCAGTGAAAGATTTCTGAACACCTGTTCAAACCAATCATTCTCAGCCTCTTTACTTATAATGGGTTTAGGACTCAATGGATTTAGAAGGGTGTAACACTGCTCAGAATCACAATGTAAACACCATAACAGTGTCCGCACCTCAGCATCTGTTACAAAAGTTCCAATGTGTAATCAATCATCTATCTTTTCATAAACCCATGTACATGCGTCCCCCAAAATATAGCCAGATTTATTATTTTTTACATTTCTATCCTTTCAAAATGGGTTAGTATAACCTATAGCGTAGCTTTCAACAATGAATGCAAAACATACAAAAATTATAGAAACAACTAATCACATCTTTATGTAAATAAATGGACAGTGTTAACATATAATATAAAAACCAGTTATATCATCAAAAACTTTTTAAAAAAGGAATATAGTTAAAATCCATTTAAAAAAGATGGAATTAGATGTGGTAAGCTTCTTTGAAGCACCCAAGAATGAAGGGGACTTGTCTAAGTAAAACTTTCAGAATCAGCAAGCAAGAGGTAATTGACAAAGTTTGAGCATCATCAAACTACCCTGATATCAATCAATATAACGGAAGGGTGATGAGGCTGGGTCTCTTTTAATGTATACTTTGGTACAGGGCTTTTTTTTATAGCAGGAACTCCTTTGCATATTAGGCCACACACTCCTGATGTAGTCAATCCTCCAAGAGTTTACAGTAGGCCCTATAAGAAGAGCCTTGTAAACTCTTGGAGGATTGGGTACATAAGTGGTATGTGGCCTAATATGCAAAGGAGTTCCTACTACAAAAAAGCCCTGCAGAAGAATTAGGGACATCCCTTTCCTCATCAAACAGAAATCAAAAAGTGACAGCTGCCCCTCCCCCACAATTTCCTCATTAAAAAAGAAATCAAAAAGTGACAACTGCCCCAGACCACACTTTCCTCATTAAACAGAATATATATACATACATTTATACATCCACAGTAAAAAGTATATTTTAGAATCCTTGTACATCCAATGCCAAGAGCATTTTTTCCTGTTCTTATGGTCTGTGATTTAAAATAGCTTTTGCCATTTATTTTATTTATTGCTAATTGTGAGAGAAAAGTATTTGACCTAAAAGGTCAAGGCTCTAGGTCAAGGGGTTTTATGGCTGTGAAGTGCAGAAAATGTATATCATACCTAGGGAGGGTATTCACCCTGTGAGAGACAGAAAGAATTTTAAAAATTATTTAATGCTGACACAGTTTAGACCCCCGGACAAAATAAACAGATGAAATTAGGTTCTCACGCAATAAATTTCCTGTTCTTATGGTCTGTGATTTAAAATAGCTTTTCCATCAAATTTATGTATGGGCTAATTGTGAGAAAAGTATTTGACCTGCAAGGTCAAGGCTCTAGGTCAAGGGGTGTTTGGGTAAGAAGTGCAGAAAATGTATATATCTCTCAGACGTTGGGAGGGTATTCACCCCGTGAGAGGGCAAGCATTTTAAAAAATTTCCAGAGCTTTTTATGGCTGCTTTTGAACTGCAGGGTGAAAATGTAGACTTAAAAAATGCAAAAGCAGGGCAGAGATATACAATGCAGGTTATTTTAAATATAAACAGATAGGATTTTCTGACATGTATAGAAACACACAGGTTACAGAATGCCCCATTGGTTTTTTTGTGGTTGTACTCTGTGTGCAATATGCCTTGAATGCTTGCAACCTATAAACTATGTAAATAAAATAAAATTTTAAATAAAAACAAGCAACAGTAAGCAGTGTTTTAAATGATTTTAGTTCAGCAGCATGTCAGAGCAATTTTGTTTTATTTATTAATAGGCTTTTGGCTTTATATTCTATCCTCTTTGCAAAAGGACTCAGAGAGATCATTATATAATAGTTTACACTTTAGCTTGTCAAAACAATTCTTATAGGGTACAAGTTTAGGAAAGTGATTCTGCTGTAAAACATACTATTTTGGCTTCCAAGTGTTCTAAAAGCAGGGGGGCAGAGGGCAATATGCATCAGCAGAAGGTTACAGAAAAAGACATGTTGTTTCATAATATATTCTAAAGTGACAACGTTGTATTAGAAAACCATCAAACATAAATCTTATACACAATCTTTTAAAATTAGAATCTCTGCTTAAACCTGATAAGATAAATAAACAGAAAGAACTTTCTCACAGGGGGAAAACAGGATCTCATTACATGATCAATCAGCATTATATTTTCTGCCCCCCCCCCCTTCTGATCAGCTATATTAAGGAGAGTGAAGGCCCATCTTTATACCCACAATCTAAGGCTACAACAGAACACTGCTGTGAAACTAAGCATCATGGCTTCCCAGCTCAATGATTATCAAGGTGAGAATATTTTGGAGGGGGGTTGTGCTGTGGGGGTTAGGGAAAAGCAGCAGATAGGCATTTTTAATAATGTATACATTATTCTGGTTTCAGATTACCTTGATGACGGGCTTTGTATTGAATCCCAGGTTTTAGAAGAAGCAGCTAGTATTTTAGGACTGCAAGAATATCCCATTAATGACATAGGTAAATTAAAAAAAAATTATAAGACAAAGAAGTTGTTGTAAAAGTTTTCTGAATTAATTTGATCTGGGTTTTTTTTTTTTGGCAGAGGTTATTTCAGATGAAGAAGAGCAGGCACCACAGCAACCACCCCAAGCAGCCACTGTGTTTAAGGAGCCTGGTAAGAATATTAATTATTCAGCTCTATGTTATTTTAATGGTTGGTTTTTAGAAATGCCTTGTTCGCCAAACAGATCTCTCTCTGTGTGTGTGTGTGTGTGTGTGTGTGTGACACTATAGTTTTTTATAACATTGTAATACAGGCTTGTAGAAGGGATTTTATCAACAGATTTTAGGGGTTTTTGAATAACATTTTGACACATCTTAATACTCCACATACATTCATTCCAATAAAAGCCTTTAAGCTTTATTTGCTTATTTAATATTTTTGAGCTTATACTTTTGACAATAGTTTTTGAGGTAGTTTGCAGTCTAAAAACAATCCCAATCCTATCTGTTAAAAACGTGATGTCTAATCTAGGCCCTAGACTGTTCTAACTGTTTGCTTGTTCTTGCAGGGGGGGGGGGGGGATAAAGCAATTAGTCTAAACTTCAGCATTGCAACAAGATATGAGTGCAACTACTATGTTTTATGCACTGGTTGGGGTGATAGTGTGTATTTTAATACATTTAACATAAGAAAGTCAGTTTTCCTATGAGCCATTTCACTCTACATGAAGTGCACAGATTAAGAAGGGGGTGTTTGACAATTTTATAAGGCTGTAGTGTTTATCTGTGTGAACAACATTTTGGGGGGTGAATATTGTCTGACATTTAATCTATAACAGTGTTTACTGCTGCTCAGAGGTTAGACTAATAAAATTGTGATAAAATTATTTGTAGCTAACTCAACATGGTTGAAATACTTATATCTGTTAAATAAATTTGTAGGGTGCATACACATGCCTCTCTCTCTCTCTCTTTCTCTCTCTCTCTCTCTCTCTCTCTGTGTGTGTGTGTGTGTGTGTGTGTGTGTGGGAGTCTACACTTATTGAGAGATTGTGCTCATCATATTGGTGCAGATTTAATATACCTCCTCACAGCTCTTTACTCGCTTACATATTCTGCCCTTGTTTGAGGTCTAATTATTCCACCCCTCCTAGCAGAAGGTGCTGAAGGAGTATTCAGAACCAGGCAAGCAGTTGATACTCTACAGACACTGTATTTATATTGATCTTCTGACCTCTGGCAATACAGTATCTTGGAGGAAGTACACTATTCATAGTGCAGAAAAGTATGAACTGTTTAACCAATACTGCCTGATTTAACTGAACCTCACCTGTGAATTTATACTCACCATTTTAAATTACAGAACTCAGTTCTTCACTGTATTTCTCAGTTTCCAAAATAGTAGGCAAGCACATTCTCCTCCTTATATGCAACAGGCACTGTTTAGTGTAGTGGTTAAGTTCAGGGACTCTTATTTAGCAGAACGGGGTTTGATTCCTCACTCCTCCACATACACCTGTTGATGTGACCTTGGGGTAAGCCACAACTTTTCCACTGTTTGGCAAAATATCTCTGCAACTGTTACCAAATGTATTATCAATTGGTTACAATCCTTGCAGGGGTTTTTTTGTGGTGCCATATTTAACAAAAATAATTTTGTTTTAAGCAGCACAATCATCTTTTAACATATTCTGTACAGGTTTAACGTACTTTTGTCCGTTACAATTGCATAGTTTTATATGATCACAACATGTTTTTTCGGTCTACATTTATGTATGTTTATTTTCTAGAAGCGGTACCTGGAACATCAAAAGCGGCGATGCCGTTGCAGGGCGATGGTGCACCTCAAAAGAAACGTTCTGTGTCTACCAACAGCCAGAAGGGGCCTAAGCCTAAAAAGAGAAAAACTGACAGAGCAAGAACCAACGAAGGGAGCGTGATAAACGACGACTATCAACCCAAAAAGTGGATGGAATTCAGGGAAACTCTTACCAAACTCTCTCAACAATTGAAAGAGAAAGAGGATCTTGTTAAGAAAGCCAAGGAGGCTCACGATGTTGTTTTCAATAAGATATCCATGATGTTTGATAACTACGAGAGTGAAGTAATTAAAAATTATGCAAAGTATCCAGCCTGTGCCGATAGAGCTATACAGTATGGGGGGGCTCTGCCCAACAAGGTCTCTGAAGGGGTAAGGGGCTCTCCAGACCCTGTGTCTGTTCAAGCCGACGAGGTGGAGGGAGAGGAGGATGGGGAAGCCTGCGCAGCAGGCACCAATGGGGTTGGGGAGGGGGCAGCAGAGAGCTGTGCAGCCTCCCCACAGCCACCCGAAGTCTATGTGGAACGTGTGAGGGGGTGGCAGAGGCCCTATGAAAGATTTAGGTCTTTGGTAACCAGCGAGGAATTTCGCTTTGTAAATTTAGAACACGTGCGCTCCTTTGCACAGGCCTTGGAGGTGCTAACGAGGGGGATCCAGGATGTTCTGGATGAGATTAACGGTGGCATAGATGAGGGGGATTTTGTTCAAATGCGCCTAGAGGGGGGAGGTCTTCAGAACCCATTATTTTCATTTAAGAAAAAGAAAGACCAGCTCGACGCTGACGAGTTTCTGGAGTTTGTGGTAAATATGCTGCAAAGCAATAGAGAAATACTCGGCACCGACACGCTGCGCTTAATTGTGACTGTTTCAAAGCCCCCGAGGGGCGGTGCTCCACGTAAAATCAAGTCTATCCCTTACAGTTCAATAATTGAAAAAAAACGTCGTTTTCTGGTAGATTTTTCAGATTACAACAACAACCTATGCTTCGCGGCCGGACTCATGGGTGTAATGAAAAGAGCGGGGGATCCTTCTGACGCAATCCTGTTAGAGGCAGCTAGAAAATTACACAACGAATTAGGGTGGTCTGATCAGAAAAAGGTGGGTCTCTGTGACATATCAACGGTTGAGGAACATTTAAAAGTGAACATTCATGTCGTGTTGTGTTCTGATAAGGGATGGACTATATTTAAACCTCAGCCCCCGAAATATCCAGAGACCCATTTTATGCTTTTACATAGTGATCATTTTTATGGCATTCTTCACATTAAGGGGTTTTTCGGGTCTAGGAATTATTGCGGGTATTGTCACACTCTATACAGCCATCGCCATAATTGTTCTCAATTTTGTAGAATGTGTTCCACCGCTGAATGTAAAACGATCCTAGGGACGCCTAAGAAATGTCCCAACTGCTGCATGTATTGTAGCAGCGACTATTGTTTTAAGAGGCATGGTGAGCTGGGTGCCCGAGATGAAACAGCGTGTCCCTCCAGGGCATGGTGTACAAAATGTGGTTCTTACAAGAACGTTACGCACCTGTTTGAAGAGTGTCGCGGGAGGGTCTGTAGACAATGCGGTGGGAAGCTGGAGGATGATGAAGAGTTCCACAGTCTGTGTTATTTAGAACCTCTGAAACAGCCCGACGTTTCGTCAAAATACATATTTTATGATTTTGAATGCACACAAGACAGCGTAGGCGGGGTGCACCGCCCCAATTATGTTTTTGCTAAAGCCTTGGGGGAAGATAAAAAATGGCGTGCCAGTGGTAAATCTTGGGAATTCAGGGGTGAAACGTGTGTGTATCAGTTTGTTAACACAATTACCGTACAAAAGCAATTTAAGCATACTACCTTCATCGCCCATAACTCCAAGGCTTACGATTCTTACTTTATTGTTAAGCAGCTGATTGAGGAGGGGTTGGATCCCGAACTGGTAGCCGTAGGGGGAAAGTTAATGTGCGTGAACATAAAAAGTCTCGACATAAAATTCATTGATTCGTTGAACCACCTCCCCATGGCCCTCTCTAAGCTGCCGAAAGCGCTAGGATTTTCCCAGAGTAAGGGCTATTTTCCTCATTTTTTCAACACCGAGGAAAATCAAACTTATGTGGGACTTTTACCAGAGCCCAAATACTACGGGGTAGACCAGATGATGCCCGAAGAAAGGGAGGCTTTCTTAAAATGGCACGAGGAGAACAAGTCTAGAACTTTTGATCTCCAAAAAGAACTAGCTTTTTATTGCCAGCAAGATGTGAACATTCTGGAACAGGCGTGTACGTTGTACCGAACCGAAATTATGAGCATGACAGCCCGAGACGGTCTCAGTATAGATCCTCTACAATATCTCACGTTGGCGGGGGTCTGTTTAGCCATGTACAGGTTTAATTTTCTGACGCCTCTCTCGGTGGCCATTCCACCCCCCGACCACTATCACAGGGAAACAAAGAGGTTTTCAACTTCTTCTATCAGGTGGCTCTGCTACTTGGAGCACTCTGAAAAAATCCAAATCCAACACGCATTAAAGGGGCGGGAACGTAAGGTCGGGAAGTATTTCCTAGACGGGTTTGCGGTGTTGAACGGGAAGAAAACAGCTTTTGAGTTTAACGGTTGCTATTGGCACGGCTGTCCACAATGTTATGAACCTAACAAAATCAATAAATTAGCGGGGAAAACATTTGCCCACCTTTATGGTGCAACAAGGCGGAAGCATGATGACCTTAAAAGGATGGGGTTTCAAGTTGAGAGCATATGGGAGCATGAGTGGAACCGTCTTAAGAACACCGATGATGCCGTGAAAGCTTTTCTTAAAGATGCAGATTTTCCCGATCCTCTGATTCCTAGAGATGCGCTTTTTGGGGGGCGGACTAACGCCATTACCTTGTATTACAAAGCTGGAGAAGGAGAGCAAATACACTACTACGATTTCACCAGTCTGTACCCGTTTGTGAACGCGACAAAGGTGTACCCCCTAGGCCACCCCGTGATCGTTCAAAATAATTTTGCGCCTCTCACAGAATATTTTGGGTTGGCTAAGGTTAAAGTCTATCCCCCGAGGGGACTTTTTTTCCCCGTGTTGCCGTCCCGGGTGGGTGGGAAGCTGTTTTTTACACTATGCAGGACCTGCGCTGAAACGAAACAACAGGAAACATGTCTACATTCCGACGAGGAGAGGGCTCTGACGGGGACGTGGGTCACCGTGGAGTTGCACGCCGCTATGGCCAAAGGCTACAGGGTTGTGAAAATCTTTGAAGTTTGGCATTTTGAGAGGAAAAGCAGGGAGCTCTTTGCAGAATACATTAAAAGACATCTCAGGCAGAAGCAGGAATCTTCAGGCTACCCCGATTGGTGTGTGACACAGGCTGATAAAGAGAAATACGTCGCTGATTTTTACAAAAAGGAAGGCGTCCTTCTCCGCCCCGAGCATATCGGCCACAACCCCGCAAAGCGCCAGATTGCTAAGCTTTTCCTCAATTCTCTGTGGGGTAAATTTGCTCAGAGAACAAACTTGCCAAACACTGAAATTGTGAGAGATCCAAACCGCTTTTTCGAGCTAGTATTTTCAGAGAATTACGAGCCCACAGCCTGCAGTTTCATCAGCGAGGATGTAGCGTGCGTGTCTTGGAAGCACGCAGGGGAGCGTTTGACAGAGGCCGGGTACACAAACGTGTTCATAGCGGCTTTCACCACAGCTTATGCGCGACTGGAACTCCACGCTCTCATAGAAAGTTTAGGAGAGAGGTGTTTGTACATGGATACCGATTCCGTGATCTTTGTGAGCCGTCCCTGTGACTCTAATCCCCCCTTAGGATGTTATTTAGGTCAGCTGACGAGCGAGGTTCCCTCTGGGCAGTATATAACGGAGTTTGTTTCCGCTGGTCCTAAGACTTACGGGTACAAGCTGTCAGGAGGGGAAGCGTGTCTGAAAGTTAAGGGTGTTACTCTGAATGCCTCTAATAGTGAAAAGATCCATTTTGACAGTTTGAAGGATTTGGTTTTCACGCACGTTTCTGGCTCTGAGCCTGGTGAGATCACGGTGAGTCACCCAGGCATAACCAGAGACAAAAAGAACTTTGTTATTAAAACAAAACTTCTTAAAAAAACTCTGAAGGTTGTTTATGACAAACGCGTGCTCAGGGAGGGGTTTAAGAGTCTGCCCTACGGTTATTAAAATGGATACGAGGTGGCGTCACCCTTTCTCGGCCATCTTGGCAGGACCCAGCAATTGCGGGAAAAGCTATTTTATAAAAAATTTACTTGTGAACGCAAAGTCTACGCTTTCTGTCATGCCTGAAAATATTGTGTGGTTTTACGCATGCTGGCAGCCGTTGTATGAAGAATTGCTCCGACGCTATCCTTTTATAAAGTTTGTAGAGGGTTTGCCCTCCAATCTGAATGATAATGAATTGTTACCTGTTAATAAAGTAAATCTCGTCGTTGTGGATGATCTGATGGCGTGTGCTTCCGACAGCGGCGAAATCGAAAACGCTTTCACCAAATACGTTCATCACAGAAATCTGAGTATTATTTACATCGTGCAGAATCTATTCTGCCAGGGGAAGAGCAGCAGAACCATCAATCTGAACACCAAGTACATGGTGTTATTTAAAAACCCTAGAGATAAATTACAGATAGCGACTTTAGCCAGACAGATGTATCCGGGGAAAGCTGCCTTTTTTATGGAGGCTTATGAAGATGCCACGGGGAAGCCCTTCGGCTACCTGGTGGTGGATTTAAACGCGACAACGCCGGAATCTTACAGACTTCGTACAGGGATGTTTCCCCCAGACCTCCCGGTCTGCTATGTTATTAAAAAAACAGGAGGGGGGAATAAAAGGCGCTGACGCTCAACTCCGCGGTGCTTTTAAGGAGCGTCAGCCTGGCACGGAGGAAGCATGTCAGCCTGCTTAAAAAGAAACGGGAGTCTCCTGAGACTCATCTCCAAATCACCCCCTCATCTGAGGAATGCTATTCTGTGCGCCGCTCCAAACGATTTAATAAAGGCGATCGGGGAGATAGCTTTAAATACGCTAAAAGGCGTCATCCCCCTGTCACAGCGGCAGAAGACTGTCCTGCGAAAAAAACGGTCCCTGATTAAAACCCTGAGCAGCTCTAAGACTCCCCTTACAAAGAAGAAGAAACTGGTGAGACAACAGGGGGGTTTTATAGGATCCTTGCTGGGTTTTGTTCTGCCCTTGCTCACCAGCTTTTTAACACCCTCCTGATGGATCATGCGGAGAAGATGTACCTGGTCCCTAGCCAGCAGCTAGATCGTCTAACTATTCAGCGGCCCCCTGAGAGCGAACCCATCAGGCACGCGGTTGTGCACTCTCTAGACAATGAGATGAAAACGGTTCTAGAGAGGGGGGATTTGTCCGAATACCAGAAGGCCAAGGCCTACGCCTCTCTCCTTCAGAAATATCTCACCCACATCAGAATGGGTGAGGAAGAGAAAACTAAGCTGGATCTGTATTTCCCGCAACCTGTGTTAACATCCGACGCCGATAAAAAAAATGCGACGGTTTTTGAAGAGGTGATAGAGAATCTACCGCATCGAAACAGGAACAACGCCCTTGTGCTGCTGAAGAAAATGGATCAAAACAAAGAAATTGCCTCTTGGGATGAAAGGGGAACTTTTCTCTACAGAGGGACCCCTGTTGCCGGAAGCCATATGCTTGACTTGGTCAAGGCTATTACTCAGACTCGTCCGCCCTCTTCCGCCCCATCGCCTAAAGGCCTGGACGTGTTTATGAGGGCTCTGGCCGAACTCAACGTCCCCTCTTCAGTGGCGGGCACCCCGGCTGCTAGAAAAATGCTGGAAGACCTGAAAAGCCCTCAGCCTCCGGCTTTAAAGGGCACGCCTGTAATTTCTTCTAAAAAACAAAAAATTTCACCCCTCCTTATTTCTTCTAAAAGAAAAAAAAAGCATCCCGCGTGGTTGACTATGGAAGAATAAAATTTGTAAATGCAAACCTTTCGCCTCTGAGTATTTTATGGACAAAAGACACACGCTTACTTCATTTTAATATTTCAACATATTTTTATTAAAGGGGACCGCAAGAAACACATGTTTGGGTAGGGGTGTACATGTTTTGTAAAGCCCGTGAATTCTTCAGGGTGCTTTTTGCAAAACTCGCGACCATCCTGTCATTCAGTTCGGGGGTGGGAGAATACATCTTCACAATCTCGTGAAAGGGGGCGCCTTTGCAGCGATGGTGAAGAAAAAACAGGCAGTGTTGTCCGCACGTGTTAGACGTTGATCCTTGGAGACGGTTCCTCTGGAAGCGCACCTCGTTAGAATTCTTGTTTAAAAAGTCCATTATGGTGGGGGGAAAGAGGGGGCTAGAGGGTGGGTTGCCGAATGAGTCAAAAAACTCGGAGGTCCCGGGGTCGCTGAGATAAATCGCCACCCAGTGTTCTCCAGGGAGGTCGTGGGGATGCGTGTTCACCACTAAAGAGACGGGCCTCCGGGACAGCCTTTCAACAGGCAGCCGATCGCTGGGGAAGACGTTCAAGAAGCTTTTTCGGGTGTGGGGATTGTTTAGTAAGACGCGTGTTAGCTGGACGGTATCCATGTTACATATAGTCAAAGAGCACGTTGCGGTTTTGGTTGATCTCGATGACGTTGTCAAACACCCCGTACACGATCAAATTCACAGTTTGGGGGAGCGCGTCCGCAAAGCGTATTTCGGCTCTCAGGTTTCCCGTTTTGATCAGGGAGTAATGGTCTGCACATTCCTGATCGGGGGAGAGGTCAAAGGCGAACAGAGTGTACCCGTTCCGATACTCGTCACGATCTATCAAGAGCGGCCTATCCTGAAGATGCTTCCCCGCTGTTTGCACTAAACTCATGTATTCTCTCACGTTGTTCCCGGCGGCAAAGTCGGGCTGGAAGGGTTTGGGGGGGATCTGCTCACCATCCACATATAGGGCCGCAAAGTTAATGTTGTAATCTTTAAAGTGGAAAGGGTTTTTGGTGAAGCTGCCGCTGAAAGCGTCATTGTCCACCAGAGCCATGACCACCATTTTGGGGAGCTGCCCCAAAAACAAGTTGTCTTGGTTGCTTACACGGGCTCCTGCAGAGATACTGAACACTTTCATGCTGACACGGTCCACGGGGTATTTTGCTGTGGAGGTCATCAGCGCTTCAGCATGGGCCAGTCGGACAACCGGGGACACCCTCACTTTTTTCACAAAGAGAGAGGCCGAATCCAACTGTAGCTTAAAACGTGCAGCGTCTCCCGCGCCGCTCATCAAGCAGAAGGCGTCCCTGCTGCGGGTTAGTTTGATTTTCACATCCACCCCGTTTAGTAGCAGTTTTTCTTGAAAAAATAGGTCCGCGTGGAGATGCCCTAAAAGGTCTATCACCCTGCTCTCGGCCGTTAGTTCTGCTCTCTTGGCAAATCCCTTGTTGACGGGGTTTGCCAGGATGGTGGACTCGTGGTGGCCAGCCGTATCCTTATAAAAACCACCCGCTGAAAATTGTGTGGCTAGGGTTTCCCCGCTGTAATTGAGCAGAGTTTCAATCATCGCCCTATAGGGGTAGCAATTATTGCTCTGGCTGATCAGCCGGTCTCCGACCGTCACATCCAGCTGACTGAATATGGATGCTATAGGGTAGTTCACCAGCGCCACTCTAGCGTCAGCAGGGAGGTCCGTGCCGTCTTCTCGAGTAATTTTGCATTTCGCGTAGAGAAGTGTATTGTTTAAATCGATGTAATCTTCCCCGTTGCCGGCTATGTAGAACTCTAGAGGTGCGGACCCCGTAAGGGCTGATAGGGGTGGGACTTCGATATACAGACTTTTCTCGATGCATGTTTGTGTCGGGGCTATCTGGAACAGATCGAGCTCCGACTTCACACACTCTTCCGAGCCGCAGTGTATGAACGCCATGGTCGTTTATAAAGCGTCTTCGAGTCCCCCGTGAGAAGTCCTCTTCTTCTTCTTCCTCTTTCCTCCCCTCTTCCTCGAGGCTTTCTGCTTCTTGGGGCCCCCGCGGCTTCTTTTAACGGGTCTCGGGGGGCCGCCGCGTGTAGTAGACCGCTTTCTTTTAAGGCCGCCCCTTCTTTTAAGATACAGAAAGCCCGATCCCTCCTGGGGGTCAAGTTTATTCATAACTCGACGTGTCACGTGGCTCACGACATCTTGAGCAATATTGTGAGCCGCTGTTTTCAAGTGCGGCTTGACGATAGCCGCCCCTTTTTTAAAAAGCGGTACGGCCATTCGGAAAAGCCTCCGAAAAATCCCTCCAATTCCTGACCCATACATAACGGGCGCACCGTGAAATCCAGGGAGAGCGTAACCGGCCTGTGAACGGTAATAGCCCCTAAACATCGCGGGGTCCCCGTAATCTTTCACAATCACCATTTTTTCCGCGGTCGTAAGTGCAACCTTACGATGACCTTGCCGTAGCGGAATGACACGTGTTGATTCTGATCCGTCTTTATTTCTACGCGGATCGTTTCGATGTGTTGTTTGTTGACGGGGACGTAGTGGGGCTCATCATAGATGACTGTGACAAAATCGTGAGTTTTCCCTCTTATCGGAATACAACGTAGAAGGGGCGCTGCCGTGTCCCCTACCAGCTGGTGTTCTATGATATCCGTATATAGGTACAGAGAATTAAACCCCTTGGTAATATCTGTTGCGTGTTGAATGTTTTTGAACGGGACGTTAGCGGGAGTCCCCAGGAGCAGCGCTAATTCTTCACCCACGATGAAGTGCGTAATGCTCGAACCGATAAATCTAGTTTTCCCCGTTGTTTGGTCATAAAGGAAACGCACATCGGGGGGAGTGTCGGCGTGTTTCCGTACCGCCGTCTGCATGGCGTCTAATATATGGCGGACGTCTTCGTAATACCCCTGCTTCACCTGGAATTCGTTTCTAGTAGTCTCGGTACAGATTTGGAACATCTGCGGCTTACTGATCGTGTACCATGTGCGGGGATACTGAATTTCCGCCAACCCCACTTCCCACTCCCCCCTCAAATCCAGAGGCTTAAACAAGCGCACCGTGAAAGCCGAACTGGTGTTTTCAGGAAATAGGTTCTTAGAAGCGTTGCTGGGCAGCGTGATGTAAAAACCGTCATCTTCCATCCTGTTCAATGATGTCTTCAGCCGGGACCCAGCTGTTAAATTTTGGTGGCCACCCCCTCCACTTCACTAAGATCTGCTTCTGTTTCTTGTTTGTCCGGGTTTTTATAATTTTCTCTATCTTGTATGTTCTGTCTTTCCAACGCGCCACTTTCTGCAACTCCTCCGTGTAAAACCCCCCGAGGATCGGTTCACCGTCAAAATCTACCAGGTGGTACACGGGCCTCTCGCCCCTCCCCCCCACCTCTTCTATAATAAAAATTTCATCTGTGAAATTCTGTTCATAACCCTTCTCGAATGTCCCCTTTGTTCTAGAGACCCTCACGCGGTCCCCTTTTCTAAACAGGACTCGTGTTTCTTTTTTGGGGGACCCTAGGACCGCACCATACACGCGCCTCCACACCGTAAGCGCGTTAGAGGGTTTGACATCTACAGGCCGCGTCTGAATAGTTCTGTGGTGACTATGATTATAACTTTTGACTAGATCTTGTAACACATCCGTATACTTAAAAGTGTTATTGTGTGTAAAATATCTCCACATCCTGGTCTTTAAAGTTCTATTAAACCTCTCCACTACTGCCGCCTTCACATCATTGTTGGTGACAAAATGGCGAACTCCGTGTTGCTTTAACAGAGCACTCACTTTTTTATTGAGAAACTCCTTGCCCCTGTCAGTTTGCAGCTTCTGAGGGACCCTCCCTGATCCTCTGAAAATGCTTTTAAAAGCGGTTGCAACCTCGGTACCACCCTTGTCTTTCAGAGGCACCACCCACGCGTATTTAGACAGGATGTCTATTACTGTCAGAATATATTTATAGCCCCCGTTGTAATTCAAATATTGCTGCATATCTACCAAATCCGCCTGCCACTGCTCGTCGACATTCCCCACGATTACCTTGTTCCTTTTGAAGCGCACCCTGATCGGTTTATGCAAGCTGTATGCGTCCTGATCGTCCAACCACTCTTTCACCTCATTTCTGCTCAGCTTATACCCCTTCTTAGAGGCTGCCTGAAATAACGGCTCGATACCCCCAAAACTTCCAACCTCCCACGGATTATAATAAATCCCTTTTAACACATCCCCGTGACGCGTCATGACACTTTGCTCACTTTTGCCACAATGAAAGGTTTTTTTATTAGGCTGCGTATATACAGAAAAAAAAAACGGGGTCTTCACTCTGACTCGTTCTGATTCTCATCTTTTTCTCCGAGTTGTTTCTGCTTCTCAGCACGCTCCATCACTTTCCTTTGCAGAAATTTACACAGGTCTGCCCCCTTTACTTCAAACACCGTAAACTTTGGAACATCTACAGACGCGCCTTGGGCACCGTACCCCTCCTTTTGAAACAGGGCGACCAGTCCGCAGCGGTAGCAACAGCCTGGGTTTATCTCCTCGCTAACGCAACTGGCCAGTAGTGCGAAATCAACGGGCCTGTCCCACACCTGTGTTCAAAGAAGAAAACACATTTTTTTAGTTCAAATAGCGCTTTGTTACATTCACACAGCTGATGCAGTTTTATTACACTTACATCGGGGAATAAAGCCTCGATGCAGGGGCGGGTGTCTTCTTCTTCTTCCCCCTCCTTGGCTGGATCAGCATCCGTTGGCTGTTCAGGTGTTTGCGCTTCATCAACCGGGGGTTCCCTCGCCTTTTCCGCGGCTTCATGCTCCGTGTCTGCTCCGGAATTTCCAGAGGTATCCGTCATGTCCGGTCCGGAATCACCGGCGGTACCGTGCTCGGCATCTGCTAGGGAATCTTCCTCACGATCCTTCTTTACAGATTGCATGTTATATACAGTCATGCATTCCCAGCAGCAACTTGGTTCCGGCTTCACAGGGACGACATCCGCCACCTCCGAATACGCTCGAGTTTTCCCTACCTTGTCAGGGAAAAAGTGGCTAAGTCTTTCTATTCCCCTTCTAGACATCAGCATCCCCCCCTTAAATAAAAAAGACTTACACCCGGATATAAATCTCGCACGCAGGGAGGTTGTGGGCGTTCCATTTTCTTTCTCACCCAGCTGCGTTCTTGATACCACGCTATTTCTCCACAATAATCACAACATGAAGGATTCACTTTCTCATGCGCAACTTCCACAATTTGTATAAACTGTTCCCACCTCACATCGTCATAGTCGTTCTGCAAGAGAAAAAACAACGATGTTTATCCTGTCCCCCGCACTGTTGTGATCTTTCCAACGTTCCCGCCGCTACTTACCATCTCTAGGTAATATTCGACACACACTATACTTTCTTCTTCATCATCATCTTCTTCTTCCTTCGCCTCCTCTTCCTCATCCTGTCCCATCTTCTTGTGTGTCATGTTTTTCACACAACTACTCTCTTGACAATATGTTATCGCTGTACAGAATTTACAACAGCTTGTTCCCACTCTACTATGCGCCAATTCCATAATTTGAGCAATCAGTCTCCAATACAATCCTTCATCCTCCATCTGCAAGAGAAAAAACACAATTCTAAATATTTCCAGCCCCACCCTCGCTATCAACAGCATCCCCGTTCTCTTTGTGCTACTTACATCCTCTACCCAATTCTGAACACACTGTGCCCATTCCTCTTCTTCCTCATCCTCGGCTTCATCTTTTCCCTCATCATGTCCAGGCTCCTCGCCATAGCTTTTGGGTGAAAGATGCATCATCTCCTCATAAACAGGTTCCTCACCAGAGTTCATATTCTCAGGAACAGCCTGTTCCAAAGCAGGAACCCCGTCGGCCTCCACAGCATTCATTTCTTCATAAAATGATGGTTCAACAGAGCCGGGAAACCATAAGCAACAAACACAGGCCATGGAGTGGGAGCTGGGAGTCTCCCTATTTTAAAGAGTTCCGTGAGAAAGCACCACCTGCACTCATTGGTGTATTTAAATGTCGCATGGGACACGCCCTGTGACAACCGGAGGTTGCCTGCAACATTTCAAATATAGTGTACAACGACATTTCTTTGCATTGAAGTGTGAGGGGAAGCAAATAGACACATCTAAAATGCTGTTAGGTGTTTTACATTGTGCATGCCTGCACACTGGGGAGAAATAAGCCTTTTTTCTCAGAAGGGGGGTGAGGGGGGGGGGTGAGGAGGGATGCAAAGGAAATCTTAAGCATAAAAAGAAGTTTTTGCTATGCTCTTCTCCTGCACATCTAAAATTTCTTTGTTAGCTGATTCATATTGTCCATCCCTGCCAAACTAGTCCTTTGGGCAACCTTGCTGTGGGTGCTGGCAAAGAACAAAAGAGTGCTTTTTTAATCCACTGAGAACAGGCACTGAAGATGCTGGGTAAATGTTTACAATTAATGTATTAGAAGGGGCAGCAAAAAAAAAGTTTTTTCTTAAAAGTGGATTCATCCTGGGGTTGTCCCATGCAGCTCAAAAAACAACCATAAAAGCTATGGTATGCTGACTCTGGAAATTTTATTGCGTGAGAACCTAATTTTCTCTGTTTATCTTTTGTCCGGGGTCTAAACTGTGTCAGCATTAAATAATTTGCTAAAATTCTTGCTGTCTCTCACAGGGTGAATACCCTCCCTAGGTATGATATACATTTTCTGCACTTCACAGCCATAAAACCCCTTGACCTAGAGCCTTGACCTTTTAGGTCAAATACTTTTCTCTCACAATTAGCAATAAATAAAATAAATGGCAAAAGCTATTTTAAATCACAGACCATAAGAACAGGAAAAAATGCTCTTGGCATTGGATGTACAAGGATTCTAAAATATACTTTTTACTGTGGATGTATAAATGTATGTATATATATTCTGTTTAATGAGGAAAGTGTGGTCTGGGGCAGTTGTCACTTTTTGATTTCTTTTTTAATGAGGAAATTGTGGGGGAGGGGCAGCTGTCACTTTTTGATTTCTGTTTGATGAGGAAAGGGATGTCCCTAATTCTTCTCCCTGCTATGGTGTAGGCAATGAGAAATGAGGCACATTTCTGGTATTGAAGCTTGAGCCAGGGTAGGTTTCCCTACTTGCTGTTATCCACAAGGATGCCCATTGACAATATAATCTGCACTGTAATGGAAGAAAGGATTCATTTATAATTGTAGTTTACAGATCAGCTATCAATAAATGCTGGTAGTTTCTGAATATCAGAGCTTCATTTCACAGAAAAACAAATAATGGAGGTTACTTAATTATTCACCCTTCTGCATCAACAATAAGGAGACTTGAATTTGTTATGACAATTTAATTACTTCTACATATTATGAATCATAATATTTATGAAGACAGAAACGTCTTCACACTCCAGATCAAACAAATTTGTAGCTTCTTATCAACCTAGATGTTTGCCAGATATAACTATGCCCATAAATCATTCTGATACTCTTCACATAAACTGTCAGATGACCAAATAACATTGTGACTGGCAAATTTCCCATTTTTGAAGATCCATCAAAAACTTCCAAAAGTTACATTATATTCCTTTGTGGGGGTTGCTTTCTTGCCTCCTTATCCTTTTAAGGAATTATCTCAGGAAGCATTCTGACAGTATTATGCCCTGGTGCTCTCCAGCTACTTTCCCAGTGAAGCCAGAAAAAAGGCCAAAGTATGTGAATACTTGGAAAGTCATAGGGTCAAAAAAGAATTAGCTAGTTTTCTTTCATTCTCCTCAGAGGAACTACTCCACACCTCATCACTAGGAAAACACTTCTCACAATCACTATTTTTTTTTTTCCTGTAAAGCAAAATTCTCTGCAATAGAATAGAAAATAGATATTGAGATCAAATTCCAACAAAGTAAAATCCCTGGGAAGTCAGAATATTTCTGGTTCTGAAGTTCATTTCACACTGAAGATTTGCTGTTACTTCTGTTACTGATGATCCCTTAACTCACAAACCCAACCATCTTATGAATTGTTTATACGTTTGATAAGATGCCAATCATTAAACACAATATCTTGTCAATTTAGCACTGTAAGCTATCTGTATGTATACCAGAAGTACAGATGACACATTTCATTTTCCCCTTTAGATTAGGAAGTATGAATTGTTATCTGCTCCAGCAATTTGATTTAGATATGTGAGAACAAGGTACATAGTTCTCCTGCTCACAACTCCTCCCTATTCCTTCAAACCAGTTACTGCTTTCTCTAAAATGAAGTAGTCCATGCAGGTTGGAACTCTGTGTGTACCTAGAAGTCATTAGATCTCTGGATCTGTGATTTGCCTTTAATATCTTAAAAGGTCCTCTAAATATATAGCCATTCCAACACATGTGCAACATGTGATCAACACACACAGGTGCTCTAAGAAAGATAATCAAATCTTAGATTGGTATCAAAATTTATTCTGCTAAAAATCTGTCATTGATCCACTCTTGGTACTGTTTTCTCTGACAGTCAGTGGCTCAGGCCAATTAGGTCTTTCCCAATATCTCCCTATGACCTTGAATTGGAAATGGCAGGGCTTCTAGTCATGATTTTTTTTTCTCCATGAGCCAGAGTCACTCACATCTCTTATCAGTTCACCAACTAAATCAATTTTACCCAGTGTTGTATTAGATATATACATTGACACTGAGCATATAAAGAAAGGACAGATTTGTAGTTGGGTTGTTTTGAAAAATGGAGTTTGTTTACTTGGTATTAGATATACTGATAGACTTATTAGAACATCAATCTGATATGATAGTCACTTGATTTCTTAATATCAAAATTAGAAAACATTAGAAATTTTATTAGAAACTTATTAGAAATGTTCATGGGTACTAAAAGAGCTTGAGAATGTAATTTCTGAGCCTCTGGCTATTATTTTTGAGAATTCTTGGAGAACAGGAGAAGTGCCAGAAGATTGGAGGGGGGCAAATGTTGTCTCCATCTTCAGAAAGGGGGAAAAGGAGGATCCGAGTAACTACCGACTTGCCAGCTTGACATCTATACCTGGAAAAGTTTTAGAGCATATCATCAAACAGTCAGTCCTGGAACATTTAGAAAGGATGGATGTAATTACTAAGAGTTTACTAAGAATTACATGGGTTTCTCAAGAACAAGTCATGCCAGACTAACCTGATCTCTTTTTTGGAGGAAGTGACTGTCTTGCTGGATAAGGGGAATGCTGTAGACATAGTTTATCTTGATTTCAGTAAAGCTTTTGATAAGGTTCCACATCCTTGTTGACAAGTTGGTAAAATGTGGTTTGGATCCTGTTACCATTAGGTTGATCTATAACTGGCTGACCGCACCTAAAGAGTGCTTGTGAACTATTCCTCATCCTTTTGGAGAGGAGTGACAAGTGGAGTGCTTCAAGGATCTGTCCTGGGACCTGTTTTGTTAACATCTTTATAAATTATTTGGATGAAGGAATAAAGGGAATGCTTATTAAATTTGCAGATGATACTAAATTGGAAGGGGTTGCAAATACAGTAGAAGACAGAAACAGGATACAGAATGATCTTGACAGGCTGGAAAACAGGACTGTAACTAATACAATGAATGTTAATGGGGATAAAAGTAAAGTTCTGCATTTAGATAGGAAAAATCCAATGCATAGTTATAGAATGGGGGAGACTTGTCTTGGCAGTAGTATGTGCGAAAAGGATCTAGGGGTTTTAGTGGACCATACGCTGAACATGAGTCAACAATGTGATGTGGTGGCTAAAAAGGCAAATGCAATTTTGGGCTGTATCAACAGAAGTATAGTATCCAGATCATGCTTTACTCCGCTCTGGTAAGACCTCACCTGGAGTATTGTACTCAGTTTTGGGCACCACATTTTAAGAAGGATATAGACAAACTGGAATGGGTGTAGAGGAGGGCGATGAAGATAGTGATGGTGTCAAGTCGGCAGAGTCAATAACCAGTCGTTTGTTGATACCAAGAAGCTTCCTCTTCCTGTAGTGGATAGTTTTGCACTGAGGGGGTCTGAGGGGGGTTCCACCTGCAAGCTAGAGACCTGGCCCTGCCCGATGGGGATTGAGGAACACTGGGATCAGGAGTCCTTCGTCATCGCCCCCTCTTGCTCCTACCCAGTAGTCTTGGAAGTGGGTTGGCTAGAAAAACACGAGCCCCGCATTAGATGGGGGGCACAGACCATCAGGTTCGTAGATCCCCTTTGTGCAAGACATGTGTGGAAACCCACGTGGGGTCCGCGAGCCCCAGTAGCCAAGGAGAGGGTGTGCACGTGCGTAGAGGAAGTACACGTCATCCCGAAAGCTTATCGAGACCTGATGGGGGCATTCAGCGAGCAAGGAGCCAACCAGCTATCCCCCCATCGAGACACGGACTACACCATAGAGCTAATCCCTGGGGAAACCCTGCCCCGAGTGAAGCTTTACCCCATGGGGTGGGCAGAGAAGAAGGAACTGTGCAAGTTCCTAGATCAGAACCTGGAGAGGGGGTTCATTAGACCGGCGACGGCCCCCCACGCCGCTCCGGTCCTGTTTAGGAAGAAGAAGGATGGCTCGCTTAGGCTTACCACCCCCAGAACAGACGGACAGACAGAGAGGGTGAATGGGGTCCTAGAGCAGTACCTGCACTGTTTTGTGAACTACTGCCAGTCCGACTGGGTCGACCTGCTCCCATTTGCCGAATATGGGTACAATAACAGTGTGCACAGTTCCACCAAACCTCCCCCTTCTCCACCGTTCATGGCTACGAGGGGAAGCCCATGCCCTTGCTGCCAGGAGGAGAACCCCCCTAAGACCCAACAGCTTTTGAGCAATGGTGGCAAGGGCCGAGTGGGAGTTGGAAAACCATCCAGGAGAATCTGGAGGCTGCCAAAGAGACCTATAAGAGATAATACAACAAATCCCATGCACCTGCGTGGGATTTTAAGGTGGGGGACTCAGTATTCGTGTCTACCAAAAACCTACCTCTCAACCAACCCTCGAGAAAGCTAGCCTACAGGTTCCTGGGGCCCTTTAAGATCAAGAGAGTCATAAACCAAGTGATGGTGGAGACAGAGCTGCCAAAGGCACTTAGTAAAATACACCCTGTATTTCATTGCAGCCTTCTCCGTCGAGACCCTGGGGCTTCGGCTTGGCATCCTTGAGCACCCGCCCCCCCAACCTGTGGTGATTGGAAATCAGCGTCATCACGAGGTCCAATAAATCCTGGACTCTAAAGTCAAAAGAGGGGTCCGGTATTATTTGGTAAAATGGAAACATTTCCCCATCAGCGAAAATGAGTGGGTGGCCGAGGGGGACATCGCAGCACCGGACCTAATCAGAAAATTCCAGCAACAATGCTCCAACGGGGCTGTGGAGGGGGCTTAGGTGGGGGGGCAGTATGTCAAGTCCGTCTGCAAACTCTGGCTCAGTCAGAGAGCATTCTGGGTAGAACCAAAGTATAACCAAATGCTGCTAGCTCAAACCTTTCCCATCCCCTCCTTCCTGTAGTGGATAGTTTTGCTTTGAAATGGAAAGATGTGAAAGCCTTATCTGTGCCTTCTCAGGCTTGGCTCTCAGGAGGGAGTCAAGAGCTCGGGACGATCAAGGCCATCAGCCTGGGAACAAATTGGTAAAATCAATGTGTGAATGTACCCTGCATAATCCCCCTCCCTTAGGAATTCCTCAGAAGTACCCCCTTAAATGCAATGTATCAAGGTACACTCTTTAGTCTTTCAATGCTGGCTTTGCCTCAAGTAACTGTAGCAATAAACTAGCTTCTTGGTATCAACAAACGACTGGTTATTGACTCTGCCGACTTGACATTTGGGGCTAGAGACCATGTCCTATGAAAAAAGGTTGAAGGAGCTGGGTATGCTTAACTTGGAGAGGAGGCGGCTGAGAGGTGATATGATCACCATCTTCAAGTACTTGAAGGTCTGGCATATAGAGGGGTGTGTGGAATTGTTTTCTGTGGCCCCAGAAGGTAGGACCAGAACCAATGGGTTGAAATTACATCAAAAGAGTTTCCAGCAAGAACTTCCTGACAGTCAGAGTGGTTCCTCAGTGGAACAGGCCTCCTTGGGAGGTAGTGGACTCTGCTTCCCTGGAGGTTTTTAAACAGAGGCTAGATGGCCATCTGACAGTAATGAAGACCCTTTGAATTTAGGGAGAGACATTTGTGAATTCCTGCATTGTGCAGGGGGTTGAACTAGATAACCCTAGAGGTCCCTTCCAACTCTATGATTCTATGGTTTCAATAGAAAATATATCTCAACTTTAGCTTGTCTTTCTCTTGTATACAGTTGATCAGAATAGAATTGTCAGGGATTATACATTTCACCCAATGTGTCCTACTTTCTGAATTTCAGGCAGTTAAAGAATAAGCATTCTTGTTTTCACCTGGATCCAAGAAATTGCTTGTAAGATAAGGATACTGGAGCCAGAAATATGCTGAAAGAAGCAAGAAAAAGGAGCCAGCGCAGTCCATTTTTACTTAAAAATGAACCCTTCAACATATTACTTGAGGATTCCCGGGGGGGGGGGGGGGGAGCAAAAGGTCAAACTAGATGTTACAATTTTTAACAAGTTATAGTCTCATTGTCTTTTTGTTGTGACGTAAGTGACGTAAGCATGTTTGCACACTGCCAGCACTCTAGCTATGCTCCCAATTTCTACCTGGGGTTACTGGCTGCAGTCTGGCAACCCCATGTGGGATGGTCCTCCTAGAGACTCCCCTAGTAGAGTGGGTAAAACTATAGAAGAGAAGTGAAAGAAACACATGTGGAAATATACATAGCTGGAAGTCAGACTCAAGGAAGGGCTGCCTCAAAAGGATATTTGCTTCAAAAGGCAAGTTTGTTTTCACTAATTGTGACCCTCTTTTCTGAGATGCATTTGTAGACAGAAGGGTTTTGCTGGTATAAGACATGCTAAGCACCATTGTCCTAAGTAGCAGGAAATCACACTTAAGGCTGAGGGTGGATAAAGGTAAAGGTGCAAGCACCAGTCATTTCTGACATCACTTTCACAATGTTTTCATGGCAGACTTATGCCCCCCCCCCCCCCCGGTCAGGATAAAGAGGCTGACACTGTATGTTGGGTAAAACGGGCCACTTTATTGAACATAATTATAACTTAACTAGCACGGCAAGGGCTGCCTGCAATTGGACAAGCCCCGGGGTTGTCCCTTGACCTCTCCTTGTCCAAAGATGGGTGAGCCACCCTGCCCCCTGCATGAGCCATAATAATATGACTAATTCAGAGCCAGCCAGGCCAAAACTACACCTCCCCACAACTCAGGCCTTGATCACCAGAAGGAGCCAAATTTAGGGGGAGGCATAACTATGATCTGCACTATGTAGCACTGAGCCATGAAGCCCATCTGATGCTCCTGCAGATTGCCTGCACTAAACAAGTGCAGAGCCCTGGGTGCTCACCTGCAACTTAAGTAACCCCTTTTTCCTTCTGCCAAGTGGCCAAGAAACTTAACCCATGCTCTTTCCTCACTTCCAGACCACTGCCAAGCAGTACAAGGTAGGTGAAAAACACTCCACCACCAGCCAATTGGGTGAGAGTGAAAAAATTCCTATCTGGCCCCTAATAAGGTGACCAGTCAAATCCTGTACTATTGCAGGGTGGGCCGAGAGCCTCAAAAGAACTGTGTGGCTTAGCGTGGGGTCGGGGCTAATATAGCCCTGATGCTCCACCCACCACAGTTCCTCAGATGCCCAGGAAGCTCTATAACCTCCCAATCCTCTGGGGAGGCAAAAGGTGGCCCCATGGCCCGTAGATACTATCATGGCATGGCCGGGGCGGGGCTGAATTTTATGGGGTGGTTTGCCATTGCCTTCCCCAGTCATTTACATTTTACCCCCAGCAAGCTGGGTACTCACTTTACCGACCTCGGAAAGATGGAAGGCTGAGTCAACCCTGAGCTGGCTACCTGAACCCAGCTCCCGCTGGGATTAAACTTGGGTCATGAGCAGAGCTTGGATTGCAGTACTGCAGTTTACCACTCTGAGCCACAGGGCTTGTTGAGGGTGGATTTCATTTGTATGAAAAAACAGACTCCATCATACATCCCTCTCCTTCTGGGATAGTTGCTTTTGTTCTAAACTAAACTCAAGAAGCACATAATGCTACAGTTCAAACATTCCAGGTATTTCAATTAATAATAATAATAACATTTTATTTATACCCCGCCCTCCCCGCCGAGGCAGGCTCAGGGCGGCTTACGAAGTATGGCAAAAGCCATGTTGAACAATAAAACAGTTATAACAATTCAATACAATTTACAATTTACCATTAAATTTTTACATAATCTAAAACAGTCTAAAATCAGTCTAAAATAGTCTCATCTCATTGCTATCTCAGTTATATTAATGTTAATGATGGTGTGATGTTTATTTCAGGCTCCATCTTGGAAGGCTAGCCGGAAGAGGGCGGTTTTGCATGCCCTATGGAATTGGCTAATGTCCCGTAGGGCCTGCACCTCTTCCGGCAGCTGGTTCCACCATTGGGGTGCTTTTATAGAGAAGGCCTGTTCTCTAGTTATTTTTAGTTTGGCCTCCTTTGGCCCAGGTACTTCCAGAAGGTTTTGTGAGCTGGATCGCAGTGTTCTCTGGGGAACATATGGAGAGAGGCGGTCCCTAAGGTAAACAGGTCCTCGGCCATATAGGGCTTTAAAGGTAATAACCAGCACCTTGTAACGAACTCTGTAAACAATTGGCAGCCAATGCAGCTCCCACAGCCTAGCCCGCACATGTTCCCACCGAGGTAGGCCCAATAGCAGTCTGGCTGCTGCATTCTGCACTAGCTGCAGTTTCCGAGTTCAGCACAGGGGCAGCCCCATGTAGAGGGCATTACAGTAATCTAGCCTCGAGGTGACCGTTGCATGGATCACTGTTGCCAGGTCATTGTGTTCCAGGAAGGGAGCCAACTGCCTCGCCCGACTAAGATGAAAAAAGGCGGATTTGGCAGTGGCTACTATCTGGGCCTCCATTGTCAAAGAAGACTCCAGTAGCACTCCCAAGCTCCTGACCCTGTGCACTGGTACCAGTGATGCACCGTCAAAAGCTGGAAGGGAGATCCCTCCCTCCGAACCACCGCGCCCTAGGCAAAGGACCTCTGTCTTCGCTGGTTCAATTTCAGCCCACTCAAACTAATCCAATCTGCCACGGCTTGCAGCGCCCGGTCCAGATTTATAGGAACATCGGCAGCCCGGCCACCCATCAATAGATAGAGCTGGGTGTCATCCGCGTACTGGTGACAACCCAGCCCATATCTCCGGGCAATCTGGGCAAGGGGGTGCATGTAAATGTTAAATAACATCGGGGAGAGAACTGCTCCCTGAGGCACCCCACAATTAAGTAGGTGCCTCTGGGACAGCTCCCCCTCAATTGCCACCCTTTATCCACGACCCTCCAGGAAAGAGGAAAGCCACTTTCCTAACTTTAATTGCTTTAAGAAGAGGTTCATGGCCATCCTAATCAAGATTTGAAAGGGTATTGCAGCCAGATCTATCACTCAGTAACCTGTTCCTTTGAAAGAACCAGAATTCTGTGGAGAGTTCTTCAGGCAAAGATATATTGTTCTGCTGCAGTTTGCATCACCATTTTGTATAATTATTTCCCTTAATTATGAAATAATTAGATAAAATGATGACATAAACCCCAGTGGAAAATATACATCTTTAAAGGGCCTAATGTTTTTGTCACTTAAAAGGAGAGCTGTGTAACTCACCAGAGAAAGGAAAAAGCTAATTGGAAAACCAGCCACATCTTATCCATCTTCCCATATTTCAGGCAAGCTGGCAAGAGCTCAGAAGCGATCACAGACTGGCCTATTTTTCAAGGACCTCAGGAGAGTAAAATAATTTAAATCATCATTGTCAGAAAGTGCCCTGAGCACACATCTTTGCTATTCTTTGAAAATGTTTGCCAGTTGGGAGGAATGGTTCTGTTCTCAAAACTGGCACCAATGTTATAAACAATCAGTTACAAGGGCAGCATTTGGCCACCCCAAGTTGACATGGATTCAGACATGTCTGAACCACTGCCAGGATAAGCACACTTTATCAAAAAGACATAAATATCCCAAAACCATATTGTTCAGGAATTAAATCAAAACAATACTGTTACTCAGGATAGTGAGCATATCAGTATAACAATGACAGGGGTAGAGACGGGCACAAACCAAATTACAAACCAAAATTTGTCATGAACTAGGCCCATTTCATGGTGCATGAACCTCTGTTAGGCTTCCCAATCCCCAGGTCCCAGCTTTCATTTCAGAGCAACTGTATGTGTGTGAGTATGTGTGTGTGTGAGAGAGAGAGCAGTGTAGCCCCTGTTCTTTTCAGATGTTGTTGTGGAGGAACCAGACTCAGTAAGTGTGTGTGTGAGAGAGAGAGAGAGGGTTGCCAATCCCCAGGTTTGGAAGCCCTCCCCTCCCCCCGCTTTAGGGTCATCAGAAAGCAGCGGGGGGGGGGGGGAGGGAAATGTCTACTGGGCAATTATTCCCTATGGAGAATGATTCCCATAGGGAATAATGGGGAATTGATCCACAGGTATCAGGGGCTCTGGGAGAGCTACATTTTGAGGTAGAGGCACCACATTTTCATTATAGCATTTAGTGCCTCTCCCCAAAGTACCCCCCAAGTTTCAAAACAATTGGACTAGGGGGTCCAATTTTATGAGCCCCCAAAGAAGGTGCCCCTATGCTTCATTATTTCCTATGGAAGGAAGGCATTTGGAAAGGTGTGCTGTCTCTTTAAATGTGATGGCCAGAACTCCCTTGGAATTATGCTTGCCACACCCTTGCTCCTGGCTCCGCCCCAATGTCTCCTGGCTCCACCCCCAAAGTCCCCAGATATTTTTTGAATTGGATTTGGCAACCCTAATCTGTTCTCTTCATCCCACCCTCATGAGCTCCATGGATCTCTGAAGTGGGTTTGTGTGACACACTGGCAGTCTCTTTAGATGCCTTCTCCAAGCCCTGCTGTGGCAGTGTTGCAACTTGCAAAAAAACCCAAAACATTTAAAGTGATTCCATTTAAATTGATTTTGCAAGTTGCACCATTGCCACGGCAGTATGACTCACAAATGAACTGGGAATGAATTTAAATGTATTCTCAGTTGACCCACTGAGTCATGCCACTGTGGCAGTGTGACCAAGTTGGGGGAGGGGGGTTGAAAAGGATTGCTGAAATGTCTTGCAAAAGACATTTAAATGGAATGTTCCCTTTAATGGCTTTTGCCCATGGGCACTGCATGGAAGTGGAGTCCACATGGTGAATTCACCTGGAAGTGGTGAATTCACCACTTGGACTCCATTCCCATGTGGCGTCAACCTGCAAAAGCCATTTGAAGGGAACATTCCACTTAAATGGCTTTCAGAAGATTTCTCCCTCTCCTTCCATTCTGCTGACATTGAGAAGTTGCTGCTGCCAGCAGAAAAGAGGGAGAGAAGATCCACAAATCTCATGAATCCAAACTGGTTCATGAAGCAAGGGAAGTTCATCCCCGTTCATGATCTGTGGGACTTCATAAACCACAAACTGGGACAAACCATTTTCCTGATTCATGCCCATCCCTAGACAGGCATTATGGGATCAGCAGTGTGCTTGTTTTGCATACAAAAGGACCTGAGATGTTCAGCCTCAGGCATCTTCAGTTAAGTAGCAGGTATTGGCTAAGGCCAATATGTGCTTCAGACACTGGAGATGTGTTGCCCACCAGTGTAAACAATAAGGAACTAGATAGACCAATAGACTGGTCTATCAAACAGCTTCTTTATATATGTTTCTATATTTTCAAGTCTGTTTTAAGCTGTTATCAGGCAACTTTCATATTTGTTTTGTTGTTGTTCAGTCACACAGTCAATTCCGACTCTTTGCAATCCCATGGACGAAGTCACGCCAGGCCCTCCTGTCTTCCACCATCCTCCGAAGTCTGCTCAAATTTGTGTTTGTTACATCAGTAACACTGTCCAGCCATCTCATCCTTTTCCATCCCCTTCTTCTTTTGCCTTCTGTCTTTCCTAGCATCAGGATCTTCTCCAGTGAGTGCTCCCTTCTCATTTGGTGGCCAAAGTATTTGAGCTTTGTACCACTTTGTACATATTTGTACCACTTGATTAATGGGATTCTAATGAAGGCTTGTATGTGTGAAAAGGTCATCACATCACTTACAGAACTTTTGTATGTTTTTCAGTGCAATTACTTCATATGTTCTGCTTCACAATCATGTATAGTAATTATATAGAAATTGTGTAGTTATGTACATTTGTGACCCAGACCAGGTAGATGCAGTTTAACATCTACCAGGTAGGTGTAGACAGTTCAGAACTGTTGACATGACTTTTTTTTTTTAGCAGTTAAGGACATAAGAAGAGTCATTGCTGGATCAGACCAGTAGTTCATCTGGCCCAGCTTCCAGTTTCACACAGTGCCCAACCTGTTGTCCCGGAAGGCCAACGAACAGGACACAGTACCCAAGGACTTCCCCCAATATTGTCTCCCAGCACTGGATTCTAGAGATTTACTGCTTCTGAATACAGAGGCCCCCTTTATTCACATTATGGTGTAATTTTTCAGACTTATTTATGAGTCTTTTGAAGAGTACACTATTCATATATGCTAGTGAATCAATGGGAGATAGAAGCAGATTGTGAACTATGGTTCAGTCATAGGCTGAGAGGGTTATAGCAAGTCACATTCCTGACCACTGGCTTTGATCTTTCAGTTGAGAGCATTTTTTTACTGATAAGTCCCCAGAAAAACTGTGCTTTTGGTAACTACATCAAAGAATTGGATGGTTTCATATTAACTACAAATAAATGCAGGAGCAATATCACAAAGGGCTTCAGTTGATCTTAAATAATATTGGTACTTTCTCATGCCACATTTTTCCCCACTGTGTCATATGTAGTGTGATGAGATTTGGTAGACCCCATCCTTCACACCATGCATTCATGGTCCATTACGAGTCTTACAGCAGCAACTGTTTGTGGGGTGTGTAGCAGGGAATATCTTGACCCTCACCAATGTGTGCTGCTGAAGGGGGAGGGGTATCCACTAGCAAAAAACTCCATATTGTAATTTAAGACAGGGTTTTTGTTATAAGAGGGAGAATGGAGAAGAGAGTTATGTAAGTTGCATCCCCACTGAGGAGAAAACTGGAGTATAATTATCTCAAAATAAATAAGAAATATAAATAAATAAATTGCCTCTACTGAGTATCAAAATGGAAGAGGCTGAAAATTTACCCTAAGATGACTTCTTCACTGTTGAGGGACCCTCAGTAAAGCAGGTTAGCCTGCCAAAGTGACATTGGAAAGAGACCAGCAAAAGATTTGTGTGGGATGATGATGTAATGACTGACTGTACAAGCTCCCACATAAAACACATGGGTCACGTAGGAATCAATGTTCTCAAAGGGAGCAAATATTAACTTGAATATTTATTAAAGAACATTATATCTAAATGTCATTGTGAATTGCAAATTCATGATTCATTTTTGCAGCACAAAAAAATAATATTGGCACATTTAAATCTGCATTGATTATAAGCTCTTTAAAATCACCTCTTAAAGTTTACTGAGACAGTACAGAACCAAGAACAAAACAGCAAAGCCATTTGTCTTAGCTATTTTTTAATATTCAAGTGACATTGATACATAATGGATTTAGAAAATGCAAAGGATAAATATGTGCAAGAGTTTATCTTAGCCTTTGCTTTGCTGAAATGTGGTTAAATGTTTATTATCATAAATTTAGATAGTTATTGCCTGATCAATGTTGTCTTTCCTGGATAAGCTGTTATTTGCTTTGGGGGCATATTTTGTCCATTAAAACTGGTACAGGCTGAGCAGCATATGAGGTGTATGATAAACCATTTGCCAAGTTTAGAGCAGTACGAAAGCTTAATGCAGACTCTCTGAGGATATGTATTCATTTCAATCAACTAAATTCTGTACTGCTTACACTGCAAACACTGACTACAATAAATAGTTATTCTGTTGCAAGACCTTGAGCTAAGTCACATGGGCCTCTTTGGATGCTTACATTTGATCAGTGTCGCCTTTTATTGTCAGCCTCAATAAGTAAGTGCCAAAATGTTTGAATGTGCATAGATCTCTGTTTACTACTAAATAAAATAATTTCCTGTAGATCAAAGTCTGGGGCTCTGGGCATTTAGCAAAGTGCTCAGACTTTTTGCTGCAGAGAGGTGGACACTGCAGGACTGAAGGCACGTGAGCAGCACTTCTCACACATGCACGTTTTCACCTACTCTAATCTCCCTCACTTCCACACACCTGTTGTCATCACATGCGTGCTGTGAGAAAATCCAAGATTTGGTTCACAGGTCATTGTAGCATTTCTACCCCTACCTATTGACTCCATCCCCCTTGCATCTTGTATCTCCTGCCTTTCTAGATTATAAGCCTGAGTATCAGAATTAAGTTTTTTTTTCACATTTCACAGTCCAAAAAAACCAAAGGCAACATGAATATATGCTTTGTCTTCCATTTTCACCTCGCCTGAGGTGGTATATAATATTTTTCTAAATCTTTTAAATTTTCTAAATCTAAATCACCAGTTCTCTCAGAGCTTTTACCATACCAAACCTTTAATGGCATAACAGTCGCAAATAAAAATACACAGAATATAAAAATTTAAACATTGGAGAAAAAATTCAAAATGAAACAGAGCTTAAAAATCAAAATGAAACCGAGATGCATTCATACATGGTCAGATTTAAATTTAAGGATGTCAGTCAAAAATTTTGGCACAGCCTCACTAACCTCCCCCTCAGAATCGTTCAATAAATAATATCAGGGTGGCAGAATAGACATCTGGGGAGAAAGAAAGCTTGCAAAATAAATCTTTATGGAGATTATGATAAAAGGAACAATCAAGCAATATATGCTGAATTGAGTTGGGAATATTCACTCCACAGGAACAGAGTCTGTCGCCTAAAGGGACTCGATGATATCTCCCTTGTAAAACTTTGGAGAGAAATGCATTTAGTCTAGCCAACATAAATGCCCTGCAATGACTTGGAATGGTTAAGTCTGATAGATAATGGGGCATTTTGCCGCAGAAAGCATAAAGACCTAAGGAAGCTGGGGAGTCTGTTGGATATAGTTTCATTTCCTCCAACTCCAACAGTCTCAGTTTAATACATCTAAAGATATATGACTCATCAGAAGTAAAAAAAATATCAACCTCTAACCCCAACTGGTTAAGTTTGGACATAAGAACTGCTGACCAGGATGAAATATATGAGTCTCCTTTAATACAATCAAGAAGGCTGTTAAGGGGCTTCCGGCTTGGGAATCGTGTCAAGCTGACTAGTCGTCTGAACGGGGACAGTCTTAAGCCTCTGTTCAGGGTAGGAAAAGGCTTTCTTTGGCCTTCTGCCTACATTTCTCAGTTAAAGATTTGTCCAGGATACGCACAGAAACTCAGAGGAGGTTAACCTTGGCTGATAGGGAGCTCCGTTGGGGGCTCTTTAGAGGCTTTGAGGGACCACCGGAGAAGAGTGGCATTTTTCATCATCTACAGAGGCTTGTAGAGCCATTTAATTGGCATAAGCTTGACAAGGTCCTAAGCTCTTTTGGGACTGATGAACATCTGATATTTGAAGAGACCAAAGCTAAGCTGGTTATCAGTGCAGAGGTAACTGATTACAATCTTTCGCTCCAGGATTTTTTTAAGGCAAACTAAATAATTTTGAAAGGTGGGAAGGAGTGATCTAGAAAGAGGGGAAGACAAAGAAAAGAAAGATTGAACTTTGGACTTTGTTAAAATAAGGACAATGCTAAAAATTGGGAAAGAAGTATTTGTTTGAAATACCTGTGGTCATCAACGAAAGCATCAGCATCACAGCTCTGCATTCTCTACAATCAACACAGGAACTATGTCAAAGATCGTGAGACTTGGATAACATTGAGGACGAGACTTGGTGCCTAGCAAAGCAGGAAGTAACAAGGGAAGTGAGACTAACAAAGACTGTAAGATTTGGATACCATTGAGAACGGGATTTGCTGCCTAGCAAAGCAGGAAGTAACAAGATAAGAGAGACAAACAAGAAGGCCTACTCTAGGATTTTTTTCTATAGAGAAATTGCGATCGCCATTTTGAAAAAAATACAACTTTTAAAAATTAATATCTAAGCCCAGGAAGGTCGTAGAATGGCGAAATTAGGCTTATTTAAAAGGGCAAGTTCTAAGTTATTGAATCTGCTGTTTGGATTTTGATTTTGAGATGTTAAAATCATTGTAGGTTTTCTTTGATGTCAGTGTCAAAAACAACACGTGCAAGAGCTCTCTCTTTGGAAAAAATGCAAGACCAATTAGAAGCGATAGAAGCTAGAATAATGAAAGGAGTTGACAAGATGCTTACAGCCTGTAAAAAAGAACTTTAAAAAGATATAAGAGATCTTAAAAAGGAAGTGGAAGATTTTAAAAATTGTGTGGTGGTGGTCACAAAAAAAGTCCAGGATGTAGAGGAGAAGGTTAAAGTACATGATTCCACCTTGCTAAAGCTGCAAGAGAAGGTAATACATGATTGCAGAATGATGGAAACTCAAGTTTGTCTGAGAGGAGTACCTGAAAGGGAGGGAACTGACTTAAAGGAATATATGGTGAAAATAATTGCTGACTTTTTGGAGGAAGATCCTGAAGGGCCTAGAACTATATATGATAACATGTACAGAGTTAACTCATCATATGCCAAGAGCAAAAATTTGCCAAGAGATATAGTTATAAAATTTATATCAAAAGACATGGCAGGGAAAATTTTGAATAAAAATTTCCAAAAGACTCTGATAGTAGGAGGGAGCAGAGTCAGAATAATGAAAGAGTTGCCAAGACAAGTGATAAATGATAGGAAAACATACAAGAAACTGACAGAGAAATTGTGTGCTAATGAAATAAGATATAGATGGATAATACCTGAAGGCTTGAGTTTTGAGCTACATGAAAGGAGGATTACAATCACAAATGCACATAAGTTGTCTAGTTTTTACTAACAAAATAAAGACTTTGCACCATGATGGATTACAAATTATTATCTTAGAATGTAAACGGACTAAATTCACCACAAAAAACAAAAGCGACATTTCATTGGATTAAAAAACAAAATTGTAACATAATTTGTTTACAGGAAGTTCATATACAACAAAAAGGATTACATTTTTTTATGGAATAAACAATTAGGACTGGAAAAGGGGCAGGGTTTTTTATATTAATCAGCAATTAGAGCCAAAATTGGTATTTAAAAATAAAGATGGAAGATATATAGCAGTAGAGATAATGATTAATGGGAGAAAAATGTTGTTATTAGGACTGTATGCATCAAATGGTGCAAAAGATGCTTTTTAAAAAGACATTATCAGACAGTTGGATGAAGTGGCTTATGACCAGATCTTGATGATGGGAGATTTTAATGGAACAATACAGAATAAAATAGATCTGGACAAAAAAGTAATAATAAGGAAGGAAAATTGCCAAAATCGTTTTTTGAACTGATTAAACAAGAAAATTTGGAAGATATTTGGAGAAAATTTAACCCTGAAGTAAGAGGCTATACTTTTTTTTCAGCAAGACATAATACTTCTTCCAGAATTGACATGTTATTGGGTACTAAGGATTTGGGCCTTATAACTAAAAAAGTAGAGATTCTTCCAAAAATAAGTGCAGATCATAATCCAATATTATGGGATACAAAATTGCAAAGAAAAACAAGAAGGTGGAGAATAAATGAAGATTTCCTACAAGATAAAGAAATTGTAACATTTTTAGAAAACGAAACTATAGCTTTTTTTCCAAATAAATGACAAAGATCATAAGAACATAAGAGAAGCCATGTTGGATCAGGCCAAAGGCCCATCCAGTCCAACACTCTGTGTCACACAGTGGCAAAAAAATTTATATATACACACACACTGTGGCTAATAGCCACTGATGGACCTGTGCTCCATATTTTTATCTAAACCCCTCTTGAAGGTGGCTATACTTGTGGATGCCACCACCTCCTGTGGCAGTGAATTCCACATGTTAATCACCCTTTGGGTGAAGAAGTACTTCCTTTTATCCGTTTTAACCTGCCTGCTCAGCAATTTCATCGAATGCCCACGAGTTCTTGTATTGTGAGAAAGGGAGAAAAGTACCTCTTTCTCTACTTTCTCCATCCCATGCATTATCTTGTAATGATATAGAGTTCCAGATGGTATGGGACGCTTACAAAGCTGTAATGAGAGGAATATTGATTACATTAAACAATAAGGATAAAAGAGCGAAAGAAAAACAGAGATTGTTACGAACGTACAGAACTACAGACCAATTTCATTATTAAATAATGATTATAAGATATACACAAGAACCTTGGCAGAACGACTTAAACAATATTTGATTAATTTCATAAAGGAAGATCAAGCAGAATTTCTCCCTAAAAGGCAAATAAGAGATAATATAAGAACAATTGTAAATATTGTAGAATATTACGAAAAACATCCAGAAAAATAAGTTGCATTATTTTTTGCGGATGCAGAGAAAACCTTTGATAATTTGAACTGGGACTTTATGTTTGCAGTAATGGAAAAGATAGAACTTGGAGAACACTTCATAAGAATGATAAAAGCAATATATATGGAACAGCGAGCAAAGTTGTGTATAAATGCAGATCTCACAGAGGATATGATGATCAGTAAAGGTACAAGACAAGGTTGTCCACTTTCACCATTGTTGTTTATAATGACTCTTGAAATTTTGCTGATGCAAATATTAGACGATAAAAAAAGGGCTGAAAATTAGAGGATTTACTTATAACTATAAAGTGTTTGCTGATGATATAATGTTTATAGCTGAAAATCCTATACAAGTAATACCTTTGCTGTTAGCCAAGGTACAAGAATATGGAGAGTTGGCGGGACTTTATGTTAATAAAGAAAAATCGAAATTTTTATTTAAAAACATGCAAGTAAATAAGCAAAAGGAATTGCAGAAATTGACAGGATGTGAAGTTACTTCTAAAGTAAAGTATTTGGGTTTGGAGATAACAATGAGGAATATTGATTTGTTCAAAAATAACTATGAAAAGCTATGGCATAAAATGGATGAAGATATGGTGAAATGGAATAAGCTTAATCTGTCATTGCTGGGCAGAATAGCTGCAATTAAGATGGATATTCTGCTGAGAATAATGTATTTGTTTCAAACCATTCCGATTGTGAAAGATTGCAAATAAATGGCAAAGGAAGATTTCAGAATTTGTATGGGCTGGGAAGAAACCAAGGATTAAAATGAAAATTTTAACAGATGCTAAAGAGAGAGCAGGATTCCAGCTACCAGATTTAAGATTATATCATGATGCAGTTTGCTTAGTATGGATAAAAGACTGGATGACGCTGTTGAATAAAAAACTTTTAATGTTGGAAGCTCATGGAAATAAATTCGGCTGGCATGCTTATATGTACTATGGGAAGAAAAAGATGGATGGGTTTTTTTCTCACCATTATATTAGAAATAATTTGTTAAATATATGGATGAAGTACAAGAAATATGGTGATGAGAGAAAACCATTATGGATAGTTCCAGCAGAAGTAATAAAAATAACATCTGAAACCAGTGAAGAGAGAGGATTGCCATACAATCAATTACTAAAAATACAAAGTGGCAAAATAGAATTGAAAACTGCTGAGGAGTTGAATAAAAAATATGATTGGTTTCAAATGCAACAAATAAAAGCCTGGTGGAGAATGATATCAAAACTGAAGGAACAAGACGTGAACAAACAGAAATGGAAAAAGTTCTGCTTGGAGATAATGAGAAATTAATTTCAAAAATATATAAGTTACTGTTAAAATGGTCTACAGAAGATGAGGTAGTAAAATCTCAAATGATTAAGTGGGCAATCAATGTAAATAAAGAAATACAGATGGATACATGGGAGTATCTTTGGAAAAACTCTATGAAATTATCAACATGTCAGAGTATAAAAGAAAATTGTTTTAAGATGATGTATAGGTGGTATATGACTCCTAAAAAATTGGCAAAGATCAATAAAAAGACACCAGACAGATGTTGGAAATGTAGAAGACATGAAGGCTCTTTTTACCATATGTGGTGGACTTGTGAAAGAGCGAAAAAGTATTGGCTGATGATTCAACAAGAAATTTCAAAGATCTTGGGATATGAATTTAAGAAAGTAGCAGAGACTTTTTATTGGGATTACAAATGGAAAAATTTCCAAAAGAAGATAGAACTTTGATCTGGTACTTGCTTTCAGTGGCTAGGACATTGTATGCACAGTTATGGAAGCAAGAAAAAATACCAGAAAAATGGGATTGGATTGTAAAAGTTATAACATGGAGTGAGATGGGCAAACTAACAAGAATCTTAAGAGACTATGATTTGGAAGTGTATGAAAAGGAGTGGAAAAAGTTTAGATGTTATGTAGAAGAAGAATGGAATATAAAAGGATATTGGACAATTTTTTGATAATGATAATACTAGAAAAAAGTAGAATATGAATATAGGTTCTTATGGTTTAAGGGTACCTTTAAATGTTAGTATTTTAAGTATATAACTTCAGCGGGAGTCAAGTAACGGGGGGAGGGGGGACTAGAAAATAGCATATGGGATAGATAAAAAGAAGGTATTAATGGATATGGTTACCATATGTTATCAATAAAATTATGTTTACACACACACACACACACCCCCAAAAAGAAGGCTGTTAGGATCTGTTCTAAAGTGAATTTTGAGCCAGAATTAAAAACTGCAATCCAGGCTTTTGTCTCCACCAAAGAGCAGAGAGAAAAGGAGGACATACATTTTGGCATACCAAGATTTTGTCTAAAGAATGAGGCTTGAATGCCCTCCACTTTCCTGGTAAATGCTGAGATTCATATAGGGATACCATAGAGAATTTGGGCTAGCGTTTTAGCTTTGAACACCTTAATTGCTGCCGGAACTAATTGGTTGCCCCTTGCAAAAAAAACCTGTTTAATTTGAGCAACTGAACATTTAGCCAAGTTGATGGTGTTGTTACGATGTGAAACCCAGCTTAATTTGTGATTAATTTGTGTTTAGGCGGAGAGCGTATTTTAGCTCACCCGCGGAGCCTGATGGACCCGGAACGATTCCTAACGGCTCTACGGGATACCTGGCCCGCTGGCGATTCCCTGGATGATCTGGTAGAGTCCTGGAATGATGGGCTCTCCAGGGCCATTGAGGAGATCGCACCAAGGCGCCCTCTGCGCCCCCCCCCCCGAAACCGTCGCCATGGTTTAACCGGGAGCTGTGGCAACAAAAGCGGGGGCTCAGACGACTAGAGAGGCAATGGCGGCGTACTCAAGACGAAGTGACCCGAACATCTTATAGAGAGAGTTTGAAGGCCTATGAGATGGCAATCAAATCCGCAAAGAGAGTATTCTTTGCGGCTAAGATTGCGTCCGCAACTTCGCGCCCGGCACAATTATTTGACATAATTAGAGGACTTACAACGCTGCCACAAGGCAGGTTAAATTCTATTGAATTGGAAATTGGCTGTGAGGCTTTTGCGAATTTTTTTGCGGATAAAATCGCATCATTCCGTCCCGACCCCCCTGCCAGTTTGGTGACAGTTAGCGAACCTGAGGCCCCGAGCCTGTCTTCGGACTATACTCTGGATGGCTTTAGGCCCCTCAGCCTGGAGGAAGTTGACAGGATTCTCTTATTGGCTCGCCCAACAACTTGTAAATTGGACCCATGCCCTTCCTGGCTTATTAAATCTTGCCAGGGGGATCTTAGATATCCTGTGCGGGATATCATAAATAGATCCCTAACGGAAGGACACTTTCCAACGCCACTTAAAGAGGCCGTGGTCCGTCCCCTCCTAAAAAAACCATCCTTAGATCCGGCCCAATTGGCACATTATCGGCCGGTTTCAAATTTGCCCTTTTTGGGTAAACTTATTGAGAGGGCAGTGGCGATGCAATTACAGACTTTCCTGGAGGACGCTTCCATCCTTGACCCATTTCAGTCCGGCTTTCGCCCGGGACACGGGACGGAGACAGTGTTGGTTGCCCTGGTAGATGACCTTCAACGGCATCTGGATCGGGGTGGCTCGGCGGTGCTGATGTTGCTAGACCTGTCGGCGGCGTTCGACACGGTCGACCATCGGCTACTGACGTGCCGCCTCGCCGACGCGGGGATTCAGGGGTTGGCCTTACAGTGGCTTTCCTCTTTCCTGGAAGGTCGGGGACAAAAGGTCGCAATAGGGGGGGAGCTATCCCAGAGGCGCACACTTGATTGTGGTGTGCCCCAGGGGGCGGTTCTCTCCCCGATGTTATTCAATATCTACATGCGGCCTCTTGCCCAGATTGCCCGAAGGTATGGGCTGGGGTGTCACCAGTATGCTGATGACACCCAGCTCTACCTACTAATGGATGGCCAGCCGGTCTGCGCCCCGGAAAATCTTGACCGGGCATTACGGGCCGTGGCTGAGTGGCTCAGACTGAGTGGGCTGAAGCTAAATCCAACGAAGACAGAGGTCCTTTGCTTGGGTCGCCGCGGCCCGGGAGGGGGGATCCCCCTGCCAGCTTTTGACGGTGCGCCGCTGATGGCGGCGGACAGAGTCAGGAGCTTGGGGGTGCTGTTGGAGCCTTCCTTAAAGATGGAGGCTCAGATAGCAGCCGCTGCCAAGTCCGCATTTTTTCATCTTAGGCGGGCAAGGCAGCTGGCCCCCTTCCTGGAGCGTGACGACCTAGCAACAGTGATCCATGCTACGGTCACCTCGAGGTTGGACTACTGCAATGCCCTCTACATGGGTCTGCCCCTGTCCCGGACTCGGAAACTGCAGCTGGTGCAGAATGCCGCGGCCCGGCTGTTATTGGGTCTCCCAAAGTGGGGACACATTCGGCCGGGTCTTCGGACCCTGCACTGGCTTCCAGTGATGTACCGAGTCCGGTACAAGGTGCTGGTTATTACCTTTAAAGCCCTATATGGCCTGGGACCTGCCTACCTGAAGGACCGTCTCTCCCCACATGTTCCCCAGAGAGCACTGAGGTCAGGAACACATAATCTCCTCTCTATCCCCGGGCCAAAAGAAGCCCGCTTGAAAGTCACCCGAGAAAGGGCTTTCTCCGTTATGGCCCCCACTTGGTGGAATCAGCTGCCGGAAGAGGTGAGGGCCCTGCGGGACTTGGCTCAATTCCGCAGGGCCTGTAAGACGACCCTCTTCCGGCTAGCCTACACCTAGCTGGGATAAAACTTGACGTAACTGGCCAGCCATCTGTTTATATAAAATGACATGTTATTGGTTTTAAGCTGTATTGTTTTATGGAGTGAAATGTTACTGGTTTTAATGTTTAAATGTTAATTATTTAATTGTTTTATATTTAAAATTGTTAAATTTATGTTGACTAGTTGTTGGAAGCCGCCCTGAGCCACTTGTGGGAAGGGCGGGATACAAATCCCAAATAAATAAATAAATAAATTAAAAGTGATCCCCAAGTATTTTAAAAAAATTGTTTGCTCAATTGTTGAGTTGCCAATAAACAATCTCTGTGGGCACCAGCAATTTTAAAAGACAACTTCTTTAGATTTGGCATAATTGATAGAGAGTGAATTACAATTACAGTAGTTATAGAAGGCATTCAAATACCTTTGCAAGCCCACACTTGTGCAAGAGAGGATGGTAGTATCATCGGCATAAAGTAATAAGGGGACTGCTCAGCCTACTAGTTTAGGCGGATGACCATTAATAGGGTTCAAAAATTGTACCAGGTCAGTTAAAAATAAATTTAAAAGATGCAGGGCCAGCACGCAACCTTGTTTAACCCCCTTTAACACTGGGATTTTGCTAGTCATGTCACCACTAGAAGAAAATTTCACTTGGCAAAAAGTATTAGAATGAAGTTTCCTCAAGAGAAACAGCAGACGAGGGTCCATTCCCAGGTAACCTAGCTTAATCCATAGTTGGGCTCTATCTATTGAATCAAATGCACCCTTCAAGTCGATGAAGGCAGTATATAAGTTTTGGTATATTTTTCAGCAAGGAAGGCCAGAGTGCAGCAATGGTCCATAGCAGATTTGCCTTTGGAGAAGCCAGTTGTTCAGGACCTATGATGTTGCCTAGGTGCATCCAGTCAGTTAATCAGAATTCTAAATGTTTAGCATACAATTTGCCCACTACAGATAATAAACTAATGGGGCGGAAATTTTCTGGTATCTCCAATCCCCCCTTTTTGTAAATTGGGATAATTATAGAATCAAGCCAAGAGTCTGGGATGGAGCCATGCAGATCAATGAAAGAGAATAATTTTGCAAGGGGCAAGAGTCACCAATCGGCAAACTTTGTGAAAACCTCAGTGGAAAGGCCATCAGGGCCTGGTGCTTTACCCGCCTTTAAATCCTTCAATAAATCACTGATTTCCTCTAGAGTTACTGGAGGCCAGACTGGCATATCTGTAACTGTGGGGTTTGTTAAGATAGGAGGGGATACACATGGAGCAGCAAAAATGTTAGAGAAATAATCAACCCATGTTTGCACAGAAATATTTGGGTCAGTAAGATAATTGTTTTTTAGATTACCTGAAATGATTCTCCAGAAAGCCTTATTATTAATAGATTTTATCGAGTGGTAAAGTTGGTCCCATTTATTCTGAAAGAAAACTTTCTTTTTGGGAAGTAATAAACTCCAGGTAGGCTGTCTTACAAGCAATATAGGCCTTAATTTTTGTTGGGTCTTTGGAGTGACAGGCCTCTTTAAATAGTGCTCTCAGTTCTTGTTTCCAAGCTAAACAGTCTGTATCGAACCAGCTAGAGAAACTGGACCTAGACAAGATCACAGGTTTAGCGTTAGCACTGCAGTAATCAATTAATAATGAGACTCTTGAAAGGACTGTATCATCTGAATTGGAATTTATGATTGAATCCTTTAATCTGCACAGTGCTTCAGAGACAAAGAGGGAAGAAAATGCCCTTTCTTGGGCCGGGGACCACTTGATTTTTTTTAGAACATTCTCAGAGGCCTTCACAGATAGGGAAGATGATACCATATTAACCTCCAGATCCAATCTTAAAGATAGAATTAGGGGCAAGTGGTCAATTCCGTGCGCGAATCAATGTAAAAGTTATCAATATATGACAGAAGGTTAGGTGAACCCAAACAAAATCTATCACACTGCAATCCCGTGTGGAAAAAAAAAAGTAAATTCAGTTGCAGCTGGAAATTTGGAGAGACCATTAAATATTATAGCATTGTGTGCTATGCAGAATTCAATTAATCTAAGACCCGCCTTATTGGTTAAAGTATCCTTAGAACAACAGGATAAACATAATTGTAGTAGAAGGGATTCAGCCACTTCAAAGCCAAAATGAGAGATCAATTTCTGATTATTACTGCCTATCCAAGCATTAAAATCACCAAAAATCATGAGCTGAGCACTATGGAATATCCGAGACAAAGACATCACATAATCAGAAAATTTCTCCCAGACAGCATCAAACTCCAGCTCTCCATTAGAAGGGGCTAAATAAACATTAATCATGATTAGAGTCAGTGCTGGAGAGGACAGCAATAAAGCCTGGGCAAATGGCAGGCAAGGATCCAAGAGGGCCACCTTAAATGTTAAGTTGGATTTCACCAAAGCAGCCAGACCTACTTCACTGTGACCTTTAGAATGAGTTCTATAAGCAGGGAGATTAAAAACTTTAAAATTCATCAGTCTAAAACGTTTATCTCAAGAACAGTTCTTGAAAGAGCTCTCTTGGCCCCACCTACCTCACAGGGTTGGTGGAAGGGAAGGAAAAGGAGATTGTAAACTGCTCTGAGACTCCAAGTGAAGGGCAGGGTATATATCCAATCTCCTCCTCCTCAGAATAGGGTCTTCCTGGCATTTTAAAACTGATTTAAAATAGTCCAGAGTAGCCCAATCTCATTAGAGCCTGGAAAAGTCAGTACTTAGATGGGAGACCACCAAGGAAGCCTGGGGCTGCTATGCAGAGGAAGGCAATAGCAAGCCACCTCAGCTCATCTCTTACTTGAAAGCCCGATGAGGTAGAACTTCAAGAGTTCACCATTAGCGAGTCACCACTCACTAGTACACTTTACCTTTTAAAATGGTGGTGGCACAGTTTAGACCTATGGATGCTGCCATGTGTAGTTTGGTCCTTAGAATAAAATTAATTAAATGAAGACCAGTATCACCTTGAACTCCATGGAAGAAGAACAAGATACATAACAGGATTAATTACTCAGTCACATTTTGAATATTAAGATTCCTTAGAGCAAATAGAAAGAGAGAGAGAGAGAGAGAGAGGAAAATGCAAGAAAATCTACTTCAGTGGTCAATTTCATTTGATGAACATTTACTTCCACAATCTCAAACTGGTCTGATAATTTACTACAGGCTTTTTACATCTAGTATGAGGTGTCTATCAGCTTGTAACAATTTTATTAAAGAGCTAAAACCAACAGTGAGAGAAGTGTAATTACTGGTTTCTGACTGGCTCATTTGAGTGGCAGACTATTTGACCAATCTGGGTAATTAAGTCAGAAGAGGCTCTCAGGTTATGCCTTTAAAGAAATCCAAAGTACCACATTTTATGCATTCAGCTTTGAAAAAGACACATGCCAAACAAAGGCACTCTTCTGTTCTGACTTTGCTACAGCACCTTGCCTCCAGGTATGGAACTGGCAGTAGCAGTAGAATAATTACAAGCTGGGAGAAGAGAATAGAAATGAATACTGCTTAAACACTCCCTTCCAGTTCCACATCATTTTCAAAGGAAGACAAATGTTCTAAAGATTTTTTTCCCTTAGTCATACTTCTGTTTACAACAATTCCCCGAGAGAAAGAAAATTCACAAAGAGTGACTTCTAAGTGAACACGGAGGGCTGAATGAAAATAAAGATTTGAACTGGCTGAAGGAGGTATTTAATGTAATATGCTACAGTATGTAATACAATCTCCTTCCTCCTTTCTTAGCTTCCTCACAATAAAATGGCTTTCCCTCTCAGAAGACTCAGCCTAATGTTATAGAAGTTCAGATATAAATATGGACCTAGCAATGGTAGCAATAGACACTCCCTGACTTTTCATTTGGAAAACAGGGTTTACTGGGCATCATGTGTAAATGTGGAGCTTTAATAAAAGCAAAAGCAAATCCCTGATTAGCTTTAGGAGCACCATTATTTTTTCCAGTGAGTTTGGCTAATGACATTTCCATCTAATTTAGAATGCCATGCTGCCCAGTTGATTCTATATGAAAAATGCAGTTTTCTCACCAGAGGCAGTGCCTTTCTTCTCTCTGTGTCTCTCTCCTTCCCTCCCTCCCTCTCTCTTTACACTATGAGCACAAACTAATACCAGGTATGTTGGTGTATGTTGCCTTCTTGAACAACTAACTTGCCAAAAAAAAAATCACTTGTCTTTGTTAACAACAGAGTGACAGTGAAAAATAATACCAGGCAATGTTTAACTGCAAAGGGAAAGAGAGCTATCAGTCACAAAATTTATACTCCCAGCATTGTCCTTTCTCTGACCTTAAACATCCAATGTGGTCTACAGGCACCTGCTTTAGTAGGAAATTTAAGCTTCTGGCAGCACAATTCTGTGCAGAATTACTCCATTCAAAGATTACTGAAATCCATGAGCTTAAACTGGGACAACTCTGCATACGATTGCACCATAAAATACTTAGCAATATGCCTTTTAAGCAGAATTACTGGATAAGGGTAAATGATGTGATATCATGTTGGCTGTAGAACACTAGGAGCTTTAAGAAAAACCAGTGATTTGCATAATGTCGAAAGTAGATGTCATTATTTTTTTTATTGAGACGTACTTGTGGCCATGAAGCCTGGAAAAGCTGTCAACCCACACACATGCTCTTGCTCCTGTTCTGCTCATTGTTGCCATATTTTCCATATTGAAAAAACAATACAAATGTGAACCATGTAGGGTAGCCATTGCCAAGGTCCCAGTGGGTGTACTGCTTTTGGGGGCTCTAATGGGGGAAGCCCCTTTAAATACTTTGGGGGAGCAGGGGGCAGCACATGCCTGCAATCCAAGCTGCAAAATTGCAGCTTGGAGTGCAAATACATATGACCTCCGGTCCCCAACATGATGACATCACTTCTGCATGACATCATCACATTTGGACTGCCCCCAAAGTCCCCTGCCAGGGACTTGGAGAGACCTAGCAACCCTGTCTCTGGACACACATACTCTTCATTCACCCCAGCTAAGGTGCACTATAGCAGTACAGTGTGGTTTGGCAAGTAAAGTGAAATAACCCTTTGAAAGGCTGAAGGGGAGATGGAGCATGACACCAAGTTGCTCCACACCATTTCACAGCATAGCTGAGCTCCCCCCTTCCTGGTAGTGAGTACAGTTTGTAGAGGAAATGGAATGTCCAGGGTTTCCAGAGGGGTGATCCACCAACAATAACCTCATAGTCCCCCCTTTGAATCAAATCAAAGTAGGTTTTTATTTTCAATTCACTTTAAACAGAAAATCCCCAGGAGTGCCACCAATTGTGCCCAGAATGAGCATGATATCATTCAGATGTCCCAATTAACCAACAAGAACTGATTAAGCAATATAGCAACTAAGGAAATCCCTGGATGTGTTGAACTTCTAGTTAATACTATCAAGCCTACTAATGAATTCTAATTTGGCAGTTTCCAGGTGAAGTGCCTTTGCTAAAGAACACTGACCTTCAAGTTAGCAACAGAGTGAATTAAATCTTCTTCCACATGTTTTTGTTTGCTGCTACTATTTATATTAAATGTGTGCATTTATTTATTTTTTATAATTGCTATGTTTGCATGTAGTCCCTCCAGTTATATTGATTTACATAACCTTAGCATTGATTCCTCTCCTTTTGGAATTTAAAGTGCAATTTTTCTAGAGAAAGTGAAATACTAGAGCTCAGATGAGCAATCACTTATAGTCTGTAACTGTTGCTCAGAACAAATTTAATGTAACTAAGCACTGCTATCAGCAATTACAGTCCAATCATTATGTTGGTCTGTATAGTTTTAAGTTTTGCACAGAAATATCACATATTAGGCTTGGCTACATCAATCATGTTTGATAGTTACATAGTTTCCTACTGCCATCTGGAAATTGTAGTTTGATTTCTTCTGTCCTAAATATGTGCATGATGGATTCCACTTACTGATGAATGCTGCTAACTTCACAGGTTAAAAAGAAACAGAGAGACTTTGATATAAGCTTATGTTCAATGATGCATGAAGTCCATTATAACCAGGGGCATAGACAGACAGACAGACAGACAGACAGACAGATATAATAGATTGTCAGACCATATCAATACAGATTATCTGGCCCCTCCATAAATGCAAGAATGCTTGAAATGCTGCTGATTTTGAATTTTCAAAATGATATGAGATATTCTTGAATTTGTTTTATTGCTTTTAATCTATTATAATTTATTGTAATGAGTCTGACTCTGCTTGTTGAAATCCACCTGAGTTCCTTTGGGGAGGAAAGGAAAGGTCCCCTGTGCAAGCACCAGTCGTTTCCGACTCTGGGGTGATGTTGCTTTCACAATGTTTTGACAGCAGACTTTTTATGGAGTGGTTTGTCATTGCCTTCCACAGTCTTTTACACTTTCCCCCCAGCAAACTGGGTGCTCATTTTACCGACCTTAGAAGGATGGAAGGCTGAGTCAACCTGGAGCCGGCTATCTGAACCAGCTTCCGCTGGGATCGAACTCAGGTCATGAGCAGAGGTCTCCGACTGAAGTACTGCACACAGGATGCAGGCTGAACTGATAGTTGTTGGAGCAGTCAGCCAAACTAAAGATAATGGATCTTAGCATCATAAAATCATTGAAGGGACCTCCAGGGTCATTTAGTCCAACTCCCTGCACAATATGGGCAAGACTAGTTTCTTTACTACAGAAGCTGCTTTGTTTCCTTAAAATTGTTGATAACACCATGGGGCACATGGTTGGTTTTGACTAGTAATACTGAGCAGGGTTTGCATGGTTAATACTCCTTTGTCCCTTCCACATGGCTGTAGCCCAAACTGGAGCTCCACATAGGCAGAATTTATCTTTCAGTTTATAAAAGATAAATTCTGCCCATGTGGAGCTCCAGTTTGGACTACAGCCATGTGGAAGGGGCAAAGGAGTACTAACCATGCAAACCCTGCTCAGTATTACTAATCAAAACCATCCATGTACCCCATCGTTTTATCAACAATTTTAAGGAAACAAAGCAGCTCCTGTAGTAAAGAAACTAGTCTTGCCCATATTTGGGATATTTGGTTAATATAGCAGAGTTTTGCCCAGTCAAAGAAGTGTGATACTGAGTAGAGAAAATAAATTTCCCAAGAAATATATTGCAAAAATGGTAAACTTACATTTATTCAAGTAGATCCAGTTCACATTCAGGACACAGTTGAAAGGAGAGAGAGATGCCTAATCTAAAGAGCACTTTCCCTATTACAAATAGCTGGCTAATCTGGCATCATGTGTGTGAGAATATGAGGGGATTGTATCTACAGGAGAGACCTACAGAGACATGTGCTGTGTATCTATGGAAGAAGATGAAGAAGATATTGGATTTATATCCCGCCCTCCACTCCGAAGAGTCTCAGAGCGGCTCACAATCTCCTTTACCTTCCTCCACCACAACAGATACCCTGTGAGGTGGGTGGGGCTGAGAGGGCTCTCACAGCAGCTGCCCTTTCAAGGACAACCTCTGCCAGAGCTATGGCTGACCCAAGGCCATGCTAGCAGGTGCAAGTGGAGGAGTGGGGAATCAAACCCGGTTCTCCCAGATAAGAGTCCGCACACTTAACCACTACACCAAACTGGCTCTCCTAAGACCATGTGAGGCAAGAGAGAGGACAAAGTGAGAGAGGAAGGATCATGTTAAGACAAAGAGAGGCAGTAATCGGGGGGGGGGGGGGGGGATTTTCAGGGGAAAAAAGCCCACAGAGGAAAAACACCATGGTCATAAATGCTCACAAGAAATAAACCCACATGGGAAAGAGCCCAAAGAAAAAAAGCCATGTAAAGTACCGTAGGTATTTATACTTTTTTCTGTGTGGGTTTTTTTTCCTGTATGGACCTAATTATGTGTGGGCAGTATTCTGTATGGACTTTTTATCATGTGAGCTTTTTTCCTGTGAGCATTTATGACCATGTTTTTTTTCTGTGAGCTTTTTTTCATAGAACCAAGAGAGGCATTCAAGGAGACAATACCTATTCACACTTAGAGTGATGTAGTGCCCCCCCCTAAAAAAAATGTTCAGGCATGCTAAGTTGCTCAGTCCAGCAGCCCACTACACCACTAATGGGACTGTGGAAAGCCCAGATTTGACAGGCCAAACCAAGCAGGGTCAAAAACTTAAATCCCTCTCCCTTTTGGCCCTGATCCAAATTGTAGCTTTATATGCTCACTTTTTTCTATTTGCTGAAAAAAAAGTCTTATCTTTGTGTGCATAGAAAGTTAGTTCAGATTCTAGTGTTTCAAAACTCTTTATGAACTACTTGTTTGACTTAAAAAAAACTGCTGCCTGTGTCGATTTTTGAACCCCCCCCCCTTCCCATCATGGTATTGGTTTTATGATTTTACTGTTTTTATGTACATACAGTATTTATAGTCCTGGTTTTATTGTGAGCATTCTTGGATTCTTTTAACAGGCAGGGTAAAAATAATTTAAAATGTGATTATGAAAGTCATAAAGCACTAATCAATAATAAAAATATATTTTAAACATTGATGAATCCATTCTTGGAAAATCTTCATGCTGCTCAGAGGGCAATAGGCATTTTTTTCCTCAACATGGCATGATGTAGTGATTAGAGTGCTGGAGTAGGGCCTAGAATGTCCAGGTTTGAATCCCCCATTCTGCTAAGGAGGCCTATCAGGTCACCTTGGCCTGTCACAATCCTTCTGCCTCACAAAGTTGTTTTTGTAAGGATTATGTGGAAGAGGGGGAATGATATGAAAAGTCACTTTGGGTTATAACAGACGGGCATTTTAGGGCAGATGGGAGGCATCCCCAATTGGGATCACTCAAAAACAGCCACCCTGAAGTCTCCAGATGCTCCCCCACAAGCCATCCCCATTCCATCCATGGGGTGACATGGGCGTGTTCAGATGGCTGTCATTCCCATCACTCAGCTTGAGAGGTGACTGGCATGCGGCTCAGATATTTGGTATCACTTTGGAAGTGGTAGCTTTTTGAATTGCACTGCAGAGGCCAGAGAAAGGGGTGAGTACGGGACAAAGATGGGTGGCCGACATTTGTGTGTGGAAGGATTTTTTTGATTGATTTCAGAGCCATCTCTGAGTCAGCCCATAGTGCCAGTCTGTAATCACCCTTTGGATCCCTGGTCAGGGAGAAAAGAAGGATATAAATCTAAATAAATATAAATAAGGAAACTTCTTTGGCAGTACAACTGCTGACTGAATTTAACAAAGATCCTTGGAATTGGAAGGGATCTCCAGGGTCATCTAGTTCAAGCCATTGCACAATGCAGGAAATTCATAATACCTCCCCTGACACCCACAGTGACCCCTGTTCTATGCCCAGAAGATGGCAAAAAACCTTCCAAGTTTCCTGGCCAAACTGACCTGGAGAAAATTGCTTCCTGACCATAAAGTGATGATGAGCATTTTCCTGGGAATGTAAAAAGGGACTGTGAAAACTAAGCACTGATGCAATCTGTTATGTTCTGAATTTACTGCTTCGCAATAGCTTTTGTGGGCATCCGGGTAACCAAGGGAAATGCTAGAGACTTGGATAGATTTGAACTTGGAACAGCAACCAATGAGCCATCTTGGCACGAAACTTGACCGCTGTGATTTGATATGGGAATTGGGGGGTATTGTTAGTGCAGATATATAAGCAGGGTCATGGCCCCACCATGTTGCCCAAGTGTGTAGCTGCTAATAAAGCATGTTCCTGGTTGAACTCCTCTGTTTTGAACCCAGTATTTAACACAGCCCTTCCTGCCAACCCTCTTATAATCTGCCTAAGTTCACAGAATCAACATTGCTGTTAGATGGCCATCTGTTTGAAAACATCCAAAGAAAAGCCCACCACCTCTCAAGGAAGGATTATACCCTTTCTTGGCCATAGACAAAAATGGTGTTTCACAGCACATGTCTGGATAATTCAAGTCAAAATTAATTAGATGAGAAAAATACATATCTTTGGTATGATACTGACATAAAGAAAAATCAATAATAATCAATAATTTAATCCTTCTGAAGAATTTAAGTTTTTCAATACATCATTTTATCCTTATTAAAATTCTTTCTTAGAATATTTCTTTAAAACTTGTTATTCCCTGATCAAATTCTCTAAGAAAGGGGTCATAGAGAAATCACTTAGAGATAAATAAACTTTAAGGGATTCTTAAGTCAGGTGACATTGCTTTCTATTCATCTCAGCTGACCCTAAATTCATGCCCCTCAGAGATACCCCGCAGAGATAATTCACAATATTGTTATATTCACATTCCTTCCCTCAAGGAAATTATTCTGGAGTAGCCATTGTTTTGGGTTCTTCCATAGGTCGAATACCTGACCTAACAGCCATTGTGGTTTGCAAGGAGCGTTTCATATCAGTGAAGTGAAATACACAGAAATTGTGAACTTCTGTGAATGCAGATTTAAGTATAGTTTTTTTCATGATATGTTGCTCCTGCCTGTACTAGGAACATTGCAATGCTTTACAAAGTATTAAAGTCATTGCAAACACACTCTTGTTAAAATATGTCTAGTGTAAATTTCAAAGTACAGCATTCAGGAACAGTTGCGACAGTTATTTAATTACAGCACAAATATTTGAATTACACTTGTTAGAAGGCTATACAATCCCAGTTGGGTCTCTTGCTGCATGTTAAAATTTAATCTGTGCAAAGGATTTATGTCAATGTAGTATTAAGTGTAAACACTTCATTGGTGCAACTGGAGGCACTAGTGAAGGAGCAGGACCACTGGGATCCTAAATTCCCACATATGAGTCCTGTACCGAACAATATTATACTATTAAATTGCACTGGCCAAAAAACTGGTAAGGTTACAAAGAAGTTAGAAAAGGGTGAGCTTCTCATCAAGCTTCTAATAGATTACCCACTCCTGAGTCTTCTAAATTTCTGATTTTGTTTCTTGCACATGCTTTAATATTATGCATGCTACTTGAGGTACAGAAAATGGCACAGTGGTTCCATAACTGCAAGACATTTTCTTCTCTCCAGAACTCTATGTCATGGCTTAGTGTTGTGATTGGCTGCTTCTCTGTTAGAATGCAAAACATGGAGTCCCATATGAAATCAAAAGCACCACCTGGGAATGGGACATTACTGGCATTACCTAGAGAAAGAACGTTGATGGCAATGGGTTCCAAAACAATGAGCTTTTGGACAAGGCACCTGCATGTACAACCTGCACAAAGTGCCAATTCCGGCACAAGTTCCTGAACTCTTCTTTGTGTGACACATAATGCTCAGCAGCACATTTGCTTGAACTTGCCATAAGCATGAATACATCTAAGGATCAGGTCAATTTGAGGCAACAATGCAGACATCAATTTGGCAAGTACAGCAACTGCATTTTTCATTGCAAGGTATGCTATGCACGCAGGGGCAAAACTACTCTCAGAAACAATGAATGCAAGAATTTTGAGAGAAATGCTTCTATTAATAGTTCCTGGATTTAAAAGGAGACAGCTCATACTGTAGCATGTGTATGGGAACATTATCAGCATGTAAGCAAAACAAAACAAAACCTTACAATTGACCCAATGGACAGACAAGATACTGTATGTCCATTCCCACTTCCTTCCATACAACTTGTAGAGACATGACAGAACATAGTTCTGCAGTTAATCACAACAGCCTATTTCTCTGGCAGAAAATCTATTTCTCAGATGATTGGTTGTGTGAAACAAGGTTATTGTAACGTACTCAAACGGGAGACGCAAGTTGAGCAACATTCTTTATTCGGAGCATGTTGCAGGAGAGCGAACACGCGGGCCAGGTCCCGCTTATGTACAAACCCCAGTACAGCCTACTGGACAGGTCAGGCCAATCCTGTCCTGTTAAACTTCCCGCCACAGCTGGTGATTGGCGTGGGCTTCCGTGCCCTACGCTGGGGCGCCTGGGGCAGCCCAGTCGCCTCTGCGCATGGCGCGTTTAGCTGACGATACACTACAGCTATACTACGCAACAAAAGTAGAAGTGCAGAAACAATTAGGAGGGGAGTCTGGCAGTGACGGCAGACAATGCTGGGGTGCCAATACTGAAGAGAAGAGTCTATGCAGACGACCTTGGAAGTAGCTGGGTGTACGGGCGGAGCAGGGGCCCTGAATGAACCGACTGTCTCCACAAATAAAACGGTGGAGTTTTACTTTGTGGTGGGGGAGCACGAGGGGGGTCTTTGACCTCCACGGGCTCGCCAGGCTACGTGGAAAATACCGGACGGGACCCTTAGCTGCTGGATCCTGCACCTGGGGACTACTGCTCTCAGCGTTACATCTGGTATGGCATCCCCTCGACGCCAGCATTTGACTTTGCAGTTCGCACTTTACTACCTTTAACATTCTGCCTTGCAATACACCACTCCCAGTATCCTACCCTACTTTGTACTTGCCTAATTAGAAGAACTTATATTGCACTCTAATAACATCCTACCTCCACCTAGTAATTTTTTTTTACTAATTAACTCACTTTGATTAGTTTATTGTATATATTGGATTTGGATTGTTTAAAAAATATTTTTTTAGCTAATTAATTTAAGGATGATTAATAGGGTGGGATTATAATTAATTATTGCTATTTGATCTAAACTTTTACCAATTAATATACAAGGGAAATTGAGGGTTGGGGTTTTATTGGGTTAATTTGAATATTGGGATCTAGTAGGGCGGAGTGGTCTGGGGGGTATTAGTGACAGTAGTGCTTTGATGGTGGCTAAGATAGCGGTTGCTACCAGCGGGGAATGGCTGGCCTAGGGATTCCAGTGCTCCTGGGGAGGGGGAGGTATGGCGGTGGGAACAGACGTTATAAGGGAGGAAGACTGAGACAAGATAGTGCTCGATCTTCCTCCAATCTGTGTCCCATCCCAAGGGTGACAGGTAGTAGGGTCAGGCTGAATAACTTGCCTCCGTCATTGGTGTTATGCAATGCCAGGTCCATTAATAATAAGACCTCAGTCCTTCGAGAGTTCCTACTTAAACAGGACATGGACCTGGCTTGCGTGACTGAAACCTGGATTCGAGAAAGAGATACAGTAGCCCTCTCACAAACAGTTCCCCCGGGCTATTCAGTCTTCCACCAATCGCGGACTAGTGGGCGGGGGGAGGAGTGGCATTATTTGTACAAGAGGCTTACTCCTTTAGGGTGCTCCCGGCCCCAAGGATCAAGGGTACTGAATGTGCCGGTCTGGTGTGGGAGGCTGGAGAGGGGTTAGCGATCTGGCTGGTGTACTGTATGCCTAACGCACCAGCTAGCACTTTACCATCCCTGCTTGAGGTGGCGACAGGCTGGGCGCTGGAGCACCCAAGGTTGGTAATCCTGGGTGACTTCAAGGTCCATGCTGATGACCCAACCTCCAATCAGGTGATGGACCTAGTGTCTTCCATGGCGACGCTAGGACTCTCTCAATTTGTTACAACCCCCACTCACCAAGCCGGGCACATGTTAGACCTGATCTTTGCGGCCGGGGTCACAGTGGATGATATAACCGCTGAAGTGGTGCCATGGTCAGACCACCTCGCCCTCAGGGCTTGTGTAGATATGCCACCCCAAACCTGTTTAGACAACAAGCTTATTATGGCTCGCCCATGGAGCCAGATGGACCCGGAACAGTTCCAAATGGCTCTGCAGGATTCCTGTCCCTCTGGCGACTCTCTCAATGGCCTGGTTGAGACCTGGAATAGCCGGCTCTCTAGGGCCATTGATGAGATCGCACCTCGATGCCCTCTACGACCTCGGACTAGGCTGGCCCCGTGGTATACCCCAGAGTTACGTCAGCTGAAACAAGGTCTCAGACGGCTAGAGAGGCAATGGCAGCGTACCCGTGATGAAGCAACTAGAACATCTTATAGGAAGTTTATGAGGTCCTATGAGATGGCAGTCAAGGCCGCAAAGAAAACATACTTTGCGGCTAAGATTGCATCTGCAAATTCACGCCCGACACAACTGTTTAGGATAATTCGGAATTTTACTACATTGCCACAGGGCAATCCAAATGTTAAGGAATTGGAGATAGGCTGCGAGGCTTTTGCGAAATTTTTTGCAGACAAGATCCAGTCGCTCTGCCACGACTGCCCTGCCAACTTAGATACAGTAAGTGAACTCGAGGCCCAATGTGTGTCTTCTGGTTTGATCTTGGACTGTTTCAACCCACTCAGCTTGGAGGAAGTCGACAGAATCCTTGTCACTGCACGCCCAGCAACTTGTGATCTGGACCCATGCCCCTCCTGGCTAATTAAGGCTTGCCAGGAGGAGCTAAGATGTCCTATACGGGACATCATAAATAGATCTCTTTCAGAGGGCTCCTTTCCAACACCCCTGAAAGAGGCAGTGGTCCGCCCTTTCCTGAAAAAGGCTACATCAGACCCGGCCGAATTGGCTCATTACCGGCCGGTCTCAAATTTGCCCTTTTTGGGCAAAATTATAGAGAGGGCTGTGGTGTTGCAGTTACAGGATTTTCTGGATGATGCTTCCACCTTAGATCCGTGCCAGTCCGGCTTCCGCCCGGGCCATGGGATGGAGACAGTTTTGGTCGCCCTCATGGATGACCTTTGGCGACATCTGGATCGAGGCGGCTCGGTGGTATTGCTGTTGCTAGACCTATCGGCTGCGTTCGATATGGTCGACCATCGGCTGCTGACCCGCCACCTTGCCGATGCAGGAATTCGGGGGCTAGCCTTACAGTGGCTCTCCTCCTTCCTTGAAGGTCGGGGACAAAGGGTGGCAATTGGAGGAGAGCTGTCCCAGAGACACCTACTTAATTGTGGGGTGCCTCAGGGGGCAGTTCTCTCCCCGATGTTGTTTAACATCTACATGCGCTCCCTTGCCCAGATTGCCCGGGGGTATGGGCTGGGTTGCCACCAGTACACTGATGACACCCAGCTCTATCTATTGATGGATGACCGGACTGACAATGTCCCTATAAATCTGGACCAGGCGCTGCAAGCCATGGCAGGTTGGCTCAGGCTGAGTGGGCTAAAGCGAAGACTGAGGTCCTTTGCATAGGTCGCGGCGGGCCAGGAGGGGAGATCTCCCTACCAACCTTTGACGGTATGTCACTGATACCAGTGCACAGGGTCAAGAGCTTGGGAGTGCTACTGGAGCCTTCCTTGACAATGGAGGCCCAGATAGCTGCCACTGCTAAATCCGCCTTTTTCCACCTTAGGAGGGTGAGGCAGCTGGCCCCCTTCTTGGAATGTAGCGACCTGGCAACTGTGATCCATGCAAAGGTCACCTCGAGGCTAGACTACTGTAACGCCCTCTACATGAGGCTGCCCTTATACCGAACGCGGAAACTGCAGCTAGTGCAGAACGCGGTGGCCAGGCTGTTAGTGGGACTACCTCGGTGAGAACATGTACAGCCTAGGCTGCAGAAGCTGCACTGGCTGCCAATTGTGTACCGAGTTCGTTATAAGGTGCTGGTTATTACCTTTAAAGTCCTATATGGCCAAGGACCTGCCTACCTTAGGGACCGCCTCTCTCCATATGTTCCTCAGAGAGCACTGAGATCTAGTTCTCAAAATCTTTTAAAAATCCCTGGACCAAGGGAGGCCAGACTGAAAACGAGGGAGCAAGCCTTTTCAACAATGGCTCCCCAATGGTGGAATCAACTACAAGAGGAGGTGCGAGCCCTGCAAGACCTAAATCAGTTTTGCAGGGCTTGCAAAACTGTCCTCTTTCAGCTCGCTATTAAGATGGAACCCGGTTAATGACATCTAGCCATCCTATACATATTTTGAACTATAGCACCTTAATTGATAATCTATAATGGTTTAACTGTTTTATTTAACTTTTAACTTAATTTATGAATGTAACTTAACTATATTCTAACTGTTTTTATAGTAATGATTGTATTTTACTGTAATCATGGTATACACCATGTCCTGTGAGCCACCCTGAGCCTGCCTTTGGCGGGGGAGGGCGAGATATAAAAATAAATGTATTATTATTATTATTATTATTATTATTATTAATTTTTATAACAGCAGTTTTAATTAATGGGACTTTGCACAAAAATAGATATCACTTCACACAAACACAAATTGCTCTAGACTGCTAATAAATACTTGGAAGGCATACGGTTAATATTTGTCTCCCTGAAACCCTTCAAGATTCCAAGACACTAATTTAAGAATCATTATTCCATCACTCCAGTGATCTTTTACACCAGTCAGGGCCAAATTAGATATGATACAGTCCTTGTGTCTTCCATGGGAATGCCACCACTATTGCAAAACCTAAAATGGGCACTTTCAAAATGCCACCAGGAACCAGGTGCTCATGTGCCCCCTGCAATTATAGTTACTTACTTATTTACTTACTTTGGATTTATATCCCGTCCTCTCTGCAAACAGACTCAGGGCAGTTAACAATCAAACAAAAATTACAGATAAATAACAGTATTAAAACCAATAAACAGTGTTAAAAACAGTTAAAAACATTGTGGTGCTACTCAAGGAAATTAATAGGCAAGATCATAACATTCTTTAGCAGGCAATTTAGTTCATTTTTGACTTCATAGTTACTTTTATTTGATGGTGGTCTTTATGTTGTCTCTAACTCCCCAATTTTAGTATTGCTCAGCCTGTTTGAAGTGTCAGTTCTCTCCCATTTAAATATTGTAGGCCAATCTGAATAATTCTGTTTTGCAGGTCCTGTGGAATTGGGAAGGGTCCCACAGGGCCCTTATGGCCTCTTGGAGGGTGTTCCACATCATCGGCACTGCCACTGAGAAGGCCCTGGCCCTTATGGAACTCAGTTTGGCCTCTCTTGATCCAGAGGATAGAGAGCAGATTTTGTGCCCCGAATGCAGTGCTCTCTGGGGAACATATGGGAAAGGTGGTTCTGTAGATAGACAGGACTTTGACCATATAGGGCTTTAAAGGTCAATGCCAACACCTTGAAGTGGATTCAGAACATAATAGGCAGCAAATGCAACTCTTTCAGCACCGGTTGAATGTGCTCCCATCAAGGGAACCCCATTAGCAACCATGCTGCAGCATTCTGCACTAGCTGTAGTCTCTGAATCAGAGTCAAGGGCAGCCCTGTGTAGAGGGCATTACAGTTGTCTATTCTCAAGGTGACCATAGCATGGATCACCATTGCTAAGTTGCAGTGTTCCAGATAAGGGGCCAGCTGCAGGTGGAAGAAGGCAAATTTGGTAGTGGCTGCTACCTGGGCCTCCATAGTCAGAGAGGACTCCAGGAGCACTCCTAGGCTCTTAACCTTTGGGGCCAGTGTCAATGGCATGCCATCAAAGGCTGGTAAAGGGATCTCCTTTCCCGACTAAGATAGAAAACCTCTGTCTTCATCGGATTCAGACTTTCCTCCATCTCCCTGCATTACATGGTAACTCTTTGTTAGTTAAACAAGCCCTTCTCAATTGCTACTAGTACCCTCTTTCAGGCAAGGGAAACAGGGTAAATAAGCACCATGCAATATGGGAAGAGCTGTGTTGGCTATCAGTCCCATATGTTGGTAAACTCTCACCAGTTACAGCCAGGGCTCTTTTGGTAGAAGAAGCCCAGCAGGAACTCATTTGCATATTAGTCCACATCCCCTCACACCAAGCCACCTGGAACTGTGTTCCTGCTAAAAAAAACCAACATGAATCACAGATCACAGATCAGCAGCCTGCTGAAGCAGCCTGTCGGTCACTTCCGGGTTCCTGTCCTGCATCTCGACTTGTGTTATTAGTGACAGGCTGCTTCGGCGTGCCGCTGTGCCGGCCCCCTGGGTCCCACAACGATGGGTCCGATGCCACAGGGACGGGCTCGAAACACTCTATAACCCCTCAAAAGAACAGCAGTCTAGCTCGCTTCCCCCGAGCCCTGCCGCCATAAGCCTCAAGGGGGCTCATTTTGCGGCATCTCCCGGCGGGAGGGTGGCACCCGCACGGGACACATATCAAATGAAAGAGGGGGCGCAGGGCTATCAGAAACAGCCGGCCGAGGGAGTCGGGAGACCACCCCACTGGGGGATCCACACCTGGAAAGTGATGAAGGTGGCGCAGATAGAGCCAACAAAGCAAACAGGACAAAATAAATAGGCTGCATTATGCAGCACAGTCTCACTGGAATCTCACTGGAATCTGACTGGCTTCTCAGCGTGGAACCCGTTCTCTCTAGTCTTCTCACTTTGAAAAAAGTAAAAAAAGAGTTTTATTTAACTTTATTTCCCCCTTTCCCTCTCTATAAATAATCTTGGTGTTTCCGGCGGTTATATTTGGGGGATTTTTGGGGACGTCACAGGAAGTGCTGTGAAGTCACTTCCTGTTTCCGGCAGTGGCATTTGGGGGAAATGATGTCATTTGGGGGAAATGATGTCACAGGAAGTTATGTCACTTCCTGCTTCCGGCAAGTGGCGCAGGGGAAATGATGTCACAAGAAGTGATGTCACTTCCTGTTTCCGGCAGGTGGTGCGGGGGGAAAATGATGTTACAGGAAGTGATGTCACTTCCTGTTTCCGGCGGTGGCATGACATCACCGGAAGTGACGTCACCGGAAGTGACATCACTTCCTGTTTCCGGCTGCGCGCACACGCACACATTCCTTCCCCCCTCAAGGTGTCCCTGGCTGGCCTGCAGAAATTATGGCCACCCTACCCCCAGTCTTTTTCATAACCAGTCTGAAAGAACATGAAAGCTTCCTACTTACCCCCCAAACATCCAGCCAATCCCATATTATTCAAATCAGGGCAGCCATACAGCTTCAAATGGCAAATGGAGTGACAAGTGGAGTGCCTCAAGGATCTGTCCTGGGACCTGTTTAGTTCAACAACTAAAACTAATAAAATAAATTTTAACAGGGATAAATGTAAAGTTATGCATTTAGGTAGGAAAAATCCAATGCATGGTTATAGGATGGGGGAGACTTGTCTTAGCAGTAGTATGTGTGAAAAGGATCTCAGGGTCTTAGTGGACCATACGCTGAACCTGAGTCAACAGTGTGATGTGGTCGTTAAAAAGGCAAATGCAATTTTGGGCTGTATCAACAGAAGTATAGTGTCCAGATCACATGAAGTGATGGTATCACTTTGCTCTGGTAAGACCTCACTTGGAGTATTGTGTTCAGTTTGGGGCACCACATTTTAAGAAGGATATAGACAAGCTGGAACAGGTCAGAGGAGGGCGACGAAGATGGTGAGGGGTCTGGAGACTAAGTCCTATGAAGAAAGATTGAAGGAGCTGGGCATGTTTAGCCTGGAGAGGAGGGTGGCTGAGAGATGATATGATTACCATCTTCAAGAACTTGAAGGGCTGTCATATAGAGGAGGGCGTTATTGTTTTCTGTGACCCCAGAAGGTAGGACCAGAAACAATGGATTGAAATTAAATCAAAAGAGTTTCCGGCTCAACATTAGGAAGAACTTCCTGACCATTAGAATGGTTCCTCAGTGGAACAGGCTCCCTCGGGAGGTGGTGGGCTCTCCTTCCTTGGAGGTTTTTAAACATCTGACAGCAATGAAAATCCTGTGAATTTAGGGGGAGGTATTTGTGAGTCTCCTGGATTGTGCAGGGGGTTGGACTAGATGACCCTGGAGGTCCCTTCTAATTCTATGATTCTATTAAATGCTATTGTCAGGGGTGGAGAGGGGTAACCAGCTTTGGGTTGGAAAATACCTGGAGATTTTGGAGGTAGAGCCAGGGGAGAATGGGGTTTGGAGAAAGAAGGGACCTCAGCTGGGTATAATGCCATAAAGTCCACCCTCCAAAATAGCAATTTTATCCAGGGGAACTTATCTTGGTTGCCTGGAGATCCATTGTAACAGCCGGAGATCTCCAGATATCATCTGAAGGTTGGCAAACCTACTCCTTGCAAAATGGCATCTACATATCAAAAGCTTATACTTTCCCCTGACATCCTGATTTTCTACATATGGAGGGAGTTGATTTTTGCTTTGTTTTTGTATGGGAGAGTATTTCGAGGCATGTGGTCTGAAGTGGTATAGTCCGTATAACCTTCGTGAGAACGAAGTCCCAGCATCAGGTAATAATCGCCAAGAAATCATCACATTATCTGCTAATAGTTGGATTTTCAGTTAATGGAATAAGCCAAAGACAAGGGAAGTTAAGATGATAACAAACTGCAGCAATATAACCAATTTCAAGGAGATTATTGCTATCATAAACCGTATTAAATGGCTTTTTAAAAAAGCAATAGCCTGCTTTTTTTTAACTTATCTGAAGTTGAGTAAATGAAAGGCTGCTTTGTTAAATTGGTTGTTTCCAAGCAATTTTCTAAGAATTTAGGACACAGGGAATGCTCTGATAGCCATATAATGAACATTTTAAATGCACCAGAGGTTGTTCTTTATTCTCATTGGTGGAAGGAAAGACATTAACTTTGTAATGTGATCAGCCTTCAACAAAGCTACTTCCTAACTCAGTGTACAGAATTACAATCAGTCTGCAGTATGTTTAGCAATTAGAATGTCAAAGCTCATCAGCAATTAAAAATGTGGGACAGAAAACTAAATGGAAAAGGACACTCTGCTCTGAGATTGGAGTGGGCTGGATTAGCAGCACTCATGAACACATGTTTTCTTGCATGAGTGCCTTTGACTTCTATGAGAACCAACACATATTGGTACTATTACCCACAGGAGGAAGGATCCATACTTGTAACTGAAATCCAAATGCATTGTATAGTAATGAGAAGTTACAGTAGAGGCTGCCAGAGTTCAAGGGAAGTTAGAAGATCTGGTGGCAAATCTTTGTTCAGCTACCAGCCAATGCTGAATTCTTTCCCCTTCAGCACTTTCTAATAGAGGCATCCTGTGCTATCCCAAAGAATTCCAGGGCCTTTAAGCAAATATCTTCAATAGCAGGGCAGGGCTTCTTTCTTCATGCATTGTTTGTGAACCTTCTGGGAAACAAGAACTAGACTAGATAGTCTGACTTGTAAGGGTTCATCTTTTGTTCCTAGTTTCATAGGATAGCTATGTTGGCCTGCAGTAGAAGAGCTAGAGTCCAGTAGCACCTTCAAGACCAACAAGATTTTCAGGGTTTAAGTTTTTGAGAGTCAATGATCACGGGATATCTGGCAAAAGGAGCTTTGAAGCTCCAAAAAGAACTGCAAATCTTATTGGCCTCAAAGATAGGGTTGCCAGGTGGTGGCTGGAAAAGCCCTGAGATTACAACTGATTTCCAGATGACAAGGAACCTAGAGAAAATGGCAACCTTGGAAGGTGGACTGTATGACATTATACCCAATGAAGTCCCTCCTCTTCCCAAATATCACCATCCTTAGGCTTCATCCCTCAAATCTCCAGGTATTTCCCAACCTGGAACCCTGCTCTAAGGTGCTACTGGAGTTGAATCTAGCTCATATGTTCATACTAGAAAATACTGATCTTGATGAACCAGTGGACTGATTCAGAATAAAGGCAGATTCATGTGTTCATGTAGTTTATGTTATTGTGTTTCCCCTTACTATTGAGAACATGGCTGCACTCTGGTCTTTTAATGACTTTAATTTATAAATGGCTTTAATTTATAAAGTTTTCCTAAATCAACTCATACTTTCTACTTGGGGAATCAAGTTTTTTTAAAACTCATAGGATTCTTAAGCGATAAAACAAACAGGTATGGTGAGGTTTGTGTAAAATTATATAGATTCTTAATATATAAAGTTATATAAAGTTCTTAATATATAATAAACTGCTCTGAAACCATTTCATGACAGGTGAAAGCATCTGCAACTTGTTAAATGCAGACTTGCTGTGCTAATGGACCTAAAGAATTCATATAGAATGCTTATTAAAGGTAAATAACCACCCTTTTGATGAGGTCAGTGGTTTGCAGAGGTGCTTCTACAGGTACATATGGCCGTATGGTAACCAGTTTAGAGTAATACCAGGATAAGGATGCCAGATCCCCCCTGATGTGGGTGTGAGTCCCCCAGTCTCAGGTGGTCCTCTCCACTCCCCATTATCCTCCCCAAACACTCAAGAAACTAGAAATAAATGTGACATGCCTGTATGACCCAGAAGTGAAATGCTGGGGACCTCAGAGCAGCAATGCTCTGGTTTTGGGGCAAAACTCTATGGTAGAATCTAATTATATGATCACTTATGACACCCAGAGTCCCTTGGAAGAAAAGTGGGATAAAAAAAGAAACAGCCCTAACAGGAGATCAACTTAACATCACAGTTCTGGGCACTGAATGGCAGGGAGGTGAAAACCAAGCAGGAAGTCAGTCACAAAGAATAGCCTGGTAACCATCTTCTCTCCCAGGGAGAGAACAGCAGCAAGCTGTGGGCCTTTATAGTGACAGAATAGAGCTGCCAACTTCCTGGTAGGGCTTGGAGTTCTTCCAGAATTACAGCAGATATTCAAACTACAGAAATCAGTTCCTCTGAAGAAAGTTGCAGCTTTGGATGGTATAATCTATGTCATCCCATTCCCACTGAGCTCCCTTCCCTTTCTGTCCACCTGCTCCTAGTTCTCTGCTTGGAACCCCTGGACAATTTTCCAGTCCTGTGGGTCCTGAAGGTTGAATGGGCACAGGAAAACTCTTATAAAATATATAATAAATACAAATATTAAATATTAAAAAATACAAAAGTTGTTTATTAAATTATTAAAAGAATTGACTACGTAGTATAGTCTCTATAATATAGCAACAGGAAAACAATGAAGCCAACTTTTCTATCTAATACACTGAGTACCTTGGTATTAGATGGCAAATCTCTTGCAGCATGAAATCCACACAGTAGCATAAAAAGCAATCTGTTCATTGCAGTCCATCATGATGAAGTATAACATATCTAAGCATACTACTCTCTGGCCTATACCTTTATTTTAACTTTCTACCCTATGGCATCAGATGGTCTTTCTGGTTCAATCAAGGATCTTCTTCTGAGGAACTTTCCAGAGGATGTTGGCAACTGCTCCTAAGTCCCCTTCCCATCCAGTTAAACAACTAAGCACAGTTTCTTACAATTGTAGGGTTGCTGGTTCCAACTCAGAAAATATCTTGAGACTTTGGAGTGGAGCCAGGAGAATTTTCAATTCCCTAAGCTAAATAAAAATACAATAGTGCAGTTCCTCTGAATACAATCTTCATTTCCCCAGCAGCTGCACTTCCACTAAATGAAAGTGAACACACACACACTGTCATTATACCCCACTGAAGATCTAAAAAAGCCATCAGAGGACTAACTTCTAGAAACTACTCACTTCAAACAACCATTCTAAACTACTAATTTAATTTTAAAGCCTGAATTAAAATACCAAAGATGATGTAGGTGTACGATGTTAGTTTGTCCGTGTGTGTGAATTACGGGAGCAATCCTAGATAGGTCTATTCAGAAGTTCCATATTATTCAATGGAGCTGACTCTCAGGTAAATACACATAGGACTGCAAACAATTTTGTATTTGGTGATACTTCAGACACAGACTCTGTTCAAACAGCTGTAATATGCACTGGGGCAACAATAGGACTTGTGATAGAAGGAAAACTCTGATTTTATTGGCAACCTTCAAGCCTTGTATCAGTATTGGAAAAATTTCAATGGAGATGAGAAGTAAAGGGAAGACTGCTTACATCATGTGTTACAAAATCACCTTCATTTGCTTTTCACCAAAATTATATCTACACATATAAACACAGAAGAAGAATCATTTTCCATGTTTGGTAGGCATTTTGGAGTTTTTCATGTCATCTTAAATGTAGAATTACAATATGATTAAAATTATCCTACCTAAAGAAACTGTAATTTGCTGAGGTCACCTTGATTTTTGAGGAAAATGTGCAGCTGGGCAGTGGGGGGTGTGTGTGTGTGTGTACACTGGAGCCCTGAGCTCCTTTGAGGAAGTTTGAAAGAAAAGTGAGATAGATGGATCGAAGGACAGACAGTAGGGTTGCCAAGTCCAATTCAAGAAATATCTGGGGACTTTGGGGGTGGAGCCAGGAGACATCGGGGCGGAGCCAGGAACAAGGGTGTGACAAGCATAATTGAACTCCAAGGGAGTTCTGGCCATCACATTTAAAGGAACCGCACACCTTTTAAAATGTCTTCCTTCCAAAGGAAATAATGAAGGATGGGGGCACCTTACTTTTGGGGCTCATAGAATGGGACCCCCTGGTCCAATCATTTTGAAACTTGGGAGATACTTTGGGGAGAGTCACTAGATACTATACAGAAAATTTGGTGCCTCTACCTCAAAAAACAGCTCCCCCAGAGCCCCCGAAACCTCCAGATCAATTCCCCATTATACCCTATGAGAATCAATCTCCACATAGAGAATAATGCTCAGCAGACGTGAGAGGATGCAAGGACTACAAGTCCCAGCATGCACCTCACAAAGGGAGGCTGGAATGGAGTGAATAGAAGGCCGGCGGTGGGCGGGTCTTTGTGATTCGGAGGAAGGGAGAAGCCAGGCAGGGAAAAAGACACGATGCCGTTCCACCCCACCCCCACCCCCTCTATCAGATTTTTAGGGAGCGGTGGATTAGGCTGCTAATTCAGGGGTCCCCTGGCAGGGCGGGGGGGGGGGGTTGGGAAGCCTAACAGACAGAGGTTCTCATTATTCCCATTTTGTTCTGTCAATGTATCTTTCTTCACATTACCAGGCCATATATTCTGAAATCCTGATCTTCCGGTAAACCTGCTCTGAACTAACGGCTTTAGAGCAGCACTATTCCTAATGTTATAAATCCCATGAGACAATGGACACACTGGCACAATATCAATTTCTGTGGTCTATTCTGTAGAATGTTGTCTTTATACAGTCCTAACCATGCTCAGAAATTGTAAATTTTAAAATCATATTGACCTTTTCTATATCAAAGAAGTCAGTTGGTTTAAGAACCTGCACATGCTAAATACAATGCTTTCCAACAGTGTGTGTTTTGTAATTCACTTCTGGCCTCAGTGCAAAAGGCAGATTATACATGAAGTAAAAAAATAAATACCGTATTTGCCGGCGTATAAGATGACTTTTTTGCCCAGAAAAACATGCCTCCAAGTGGGGGGGTCGTCTTGTACGCCGGGTGCACTTCAGTTGGGATACCGTATTTCCCCGAAAATAAGACCTACCCAAAAAAATAAGCCCTAGCAGGATTTCTATGCATTTGTGATGGGCTTGTTTTTTGGGTAGGTCTTATTTTCGGGGAAATATGGTAGATCCAAAGCGCAAGGGACGGGGTCACGGGGGCGAGAGGCTGTCTTTTGCTGTGGAGGGAAAAGGTGCTGTGCAAGCCCGATCCTTTGCATGCTTACTTGGAAGTAAGCCCTTTCTGAGTTCTGCGGTTGCTCGCTCTCTGGCTGCTGTCTTTGCAGCCTTGAAACGAAAACCCAAAGCAACCACCTATACATTACGGTATTTAGCGACCTTCTGTCTCCTGTTCCTAGGGATTCGCTGCCTTGCAGCTCTCGCTTCGGGGGAGAATTAAGGGGGCAGTTTTCATCCAGCAGGAGAAAGGGGCCGTGGATGCTCTTCGAGCCTTTCTCCCTTTTCTTGCTGGTGGGCAAACCAGACTTGCATTTGCTTACAGGCTCCGTCTGTCGTTCTCTGTTTGTACGGGGAGGGGGAGAGGCAAGAGATCTGCTGGCCGGGTGTGTTTGTCTGGGACTGTAGCTGCACGCGGGCAGACATGTGCTCCCCCCACCCCCAGTTTCCACCAACGATCATTCCCCCTTCCCTCCCCTGTATCACTTCGGCTGTAAATGCCCTTATTGCAGATGGTCTCCCATTTCTCCAGCTTCCAATTTTGCCCCAGAGATGGAGGATGGGAAAACGCAGTAAAAAGATATTATCCAGGGCAGGGAGGATTTCTACTTTTAAAAAAAATATTGCAACGATGGCTCCTCCCCCCCCCCCTTTTTTATTTGCACCTTGACTCCCTGCATCCTTTGGCCTGCTGGCTGGTGGGGAGAGAAGCTGACGCATCTAAAGCGATGAGCGGCCTCCCAGCTGGCATTTTTAAAAAGGGAAAAAAGCCTCACGAAAACCAGTGGCTCCTCTCCACACATGCTGCTTTCCAGGGTTGGGGGGGGGGGCTGTCTTTGAAGCGCGCGAGCCTGTGGGTGCTCTTGCGTGCGTGTGCAGGCATCCTTCTCTGACCCGGCCGGGTAACAATGAGAGAGGGAGAGACAGAAAAAGTGGCCCAACACCACCAAATTAAATTCCTGAAAGATTGGGGATTTGAACTCAAGTCTTCCAGATTCTAGTCCAGCAATCACTATACCACACTGGCCAGGAGACTTTAGTTTATTTTACCTGAATATGCCTGTGTTTGAACTTACTTTCCTCCTTGTTAAACTCTCTCTCCTCTTCTTCTGCTGTTTCTGTACTATTGAAGTTCTAACTATAAGATTGCTTCAGGTGGGGACTTGCTTTCTGTGTTTATATTATGCACTACTACAACTCCCAAAACGCTTTCTCCCTACTCAGCTGCCATATTCTGCCACTCTTCCTCTCCAGTGAAGGCTAAGGGTGGGAGCTCAGGGGGCGAGAAATCATCCCTCTTAAAAGGGCCACGCTTATTCGGTCTAGAGATAGACTACTCTGCAAGCTCTGCCACCCGGCGCTAGATGAGGCAGGAACAAAGAGGAGAAAGTGTGTGGAAGGTGTGCAGAAGAGAGGGTAGTCTTAAACGGCAAGTATATAACAAACTCTATATTTTGAGTGGAAATGTTGGGGGGTCGTCTTATACGCCGGCAAATATGGTAACTCTCTCTTTAACCAAAGGAATGTATGTGTACAGCATGCATTCACAGAACCATTTTATTGTAAATTAGCATCACTTCCTGTTTCATAATAGGAAATGATGACTCAGAAGTTTCTCCTCTCCCACAATAATATGGGGCCTGCAATGTAACAGAATGAGTTTAGATTCCTGTCCCTCCCAAAATGCGACTCCTTCAGCTAATTATTCAGTGCTTGAGACCTGTGAGTCAAATTGCCAATTTATTACTTCTATAAAGGTTTTGTTCACTGCACTGGTTTACAAATAATAGGTCCACTCATTCTAAAATGCCCTTTCAGTTGGTGGAACATATTTTGTATCTTTCATAAAATCAGGGAGTTTTTTTGTAGAAAAAGTCAAGCAAGAACTCATTTGCATATTATGCCACACCCCCTGATGTCACTGTTGTTTCACACAGGGCTTTCTTGTAGAAAAAGCTCAGCAGGAACTCATTTGACTATTAGGCCACATCCCCTGACACCAACCCAGCCAGAATTGCGTTCCTGTGCATTCTTGCTAAAAAAAAGCCCTGCATAAAATTATGTGAACAAGAGTCTAAAATATCAGCATTCTCTTAAAGAAGTCTTCTATAGCAGTGCCACTCGTGTTTCTCTGTACCCACAGTTCTACAGAAAATATTTTAAAAATAAAGTTAGTATGGACAGTAAAACAACCTTCTGTGCAATTCATGCAGTACACAAGGGGGGAAATGAATGTATTCTAGAGCTTTTGCAATAGTAGGGGGAAGAAAAAATGTTATCTCTCAGTTTAAGCTCTTGTCATATAGATCAGCATGTCCTAATGATCACTTACGTACTGTGGTTTCTACTTTCGTAAATTCTTTGCTGAGAAAACCTTAGACTAAGCATTGTGTTTTCACCCTAGTCTGCTCTCTCTCCAGTATTCCAGCTATGTTAAGGTCATCATATAAGTAGGTCAACCTATTTGTCTAAAATAGGACAGGGAATGTTTGACTAAGCAGAGACTGCCATTGGCACCTGGTGGCACAAAATGGAGTCTGGGTGAGAACCTGTTATTGTTGCTTGTGCAGGCTTTTTGTTATGCATTTTGACGAGCTTCTAGTGGCCCGAGGAAAAGGTATATAGTTCTGGCTCTTCCAGGTATAGCCAGATCTGACACAAAGAGTCATACGTGCTGTAATCACAGCAAGAGGCCTGATTACTGAGGACCACTCAGGAGCTGACAAGTCCCCAGGTCTGGGAGGGGGATCCCCTGGTTTTCAGGGCTTCTCCCTGCTGACAGCCAGCTAGGGAACCCTTGCCTGGAAAAGCCATGTCTCCATGCAATGTCCCTGATGTGATGACATCATGTGGAGTGACCACATCATCAATATTGCATAGCGACACTGCTTTTGGGGCAAAACTATGGTTAGAGCTAAATTTTATCATAGAGTTTACCCCAAAAGTGGAGCAGCACTGCATGACATTGGGGGTGGAGCCAGGAGATATTGGGGTGGAATCAGGAACAAGGATGTGACAAGCATACTTGAACTCCAAGGGAGTACTGGCCATCACATTTAAAGGGATAGCTGACCTTTTTAAATGCCTTCCATAGGAAATAATGAAGGATAGGGGCACCTTTTGGGGCTCATAGAATTGGACCCCCGATTCAATCATTTTGAAACTTGGAAGATATTTTGGGGAGAGGCACTAGATGCTATATGGGAAATTTGGTGCCTCTACCTCAAAAAACAGCCCCCCCAGAGCCCCTGATACCCACAGATCAATGATCCATTATTCCCTATGGAAATCATTCTCCATAAGGAATAATAGAGTGCCCAGTAGACAGTCCCCCCCACTTTCTGATGATCCTAAAGTGGGGGGAGGGCCTCCAAACCTGGGGATTGGCAACCCTCTCTCTCTCTCTCACACACACACTTACTGGTCTGGTTCCTCCACAACAGGGGCTTTTTCCTCTGAAAAGAACAGGGGCTACGCTGCTCTCTCTCTCTCACACACACACACTCTTAATTGCTCTGAAACAAAAGCAAAACAAACAGAGGGACTGTGCTGCTGACCCTTCCCCATGAAGTACTTCCTGCTTCCTGTTCCTATTTAAAGGCACACAAGAAACACACACACACTTTGAAATGGAATCTGTTTGCAGGTTTCTAAATCTGTGAGAGATCTAGAGGTGCATGGTGGCTGTGTGGGCGAGGCTTCCTCCACCAGCCAGCTGGCTGGGGGCAGGGGGAAGCCTGTAAAACCCCAGGATCCCCCGCTGGGACCTGGAGATTGGGACGCCTAGACATCGCTGATATGATGACATCCCCACCCTCTCTTGAAGCACCCTCCAGATACCCGTCCGTCATGACTAGGGGACCTGGCAACCCTGGTTTTTGAACTTTATCCACTTCTTTGCAATTCAGTCTGTTTCTTCCCTTAAAATGTGTGCCAGGACTGTTTGGAAAATAAATATTTGGTGATTGTCACATACTTGGCACAGGCTTCGAAATAAAATTTGAGATTGAATAGTAGTATATGATTGTAATTCATGCACACAACACATGCTGCTATAATACCCTGTGCATTTTCCTTGTATTTGCACACACACTTTGTTGCTTAGTCACATTGTATGACATTTAGACTCCTATAAAAAGTGGGAGAAAATAATCAGAACTGGAAATGTGATAGCACTAATAAATATTGCTATATTCTGGTTTCACATAGGAACTGTAATTAACTCCAACAAAACTTTCTTGGCAATGAGGAATGTTTTTAAAAATTTAAGAACAAAAGTTTCACAAATTCAGCAGAGTAGGCTTCAGCTCAAACCCTCCTTAATATACAGATTACATCAGAGTTTGTTGAAACTACCAGGAAGTTCACCTTTTAAAGAAACAGTAATCCTTCTACCACATATTATATTCAGTATCACAAAGAGACCACACAGAAGGTACAAAACCAACTAGGAACTTTATTCTAAACCACAGAGCTACATCAGGAGAAAACCTTGATGACTTAAAAGTAAAGTGGCTGCTAACAGGAACCATACTGAACTGAAACTAGAAAGTGAAACTCCTGTTGCTAAGAGGTGGAGTTCCTGCACTTCCTATTATGGCAAGCCTGGGGAGCCAATACACACTCTATATAAAATATATAAAATGGGAGAGAGAGGGTAAAAAGTAACCACATGTTGAGTACATGGATAGCTTCGCAAATGACTAACTTTTCCTGCTTATGACTGGAGTGGACTGAAGTCAGGCTATCAGGCAGATAGGGTTGCCAGGTCACCCCTATTCCATTTGGAGGCTGGCAATCCTAGGTGTAGACAGCATCTCTTCCACCTTTCTTGCCTCTTAGAAGCAAGTAGTAGGGCTTCTCTTGCGTTTGGACAAGACTGAACTAGACTCAACTTTTCTCATTATCATCAGCCATATTTTACATCATCATCTAATACTCTATAATTTGTGCACGACCTGATTTTTTTAACTGTGCAAACATTCTTTTGGAAGATCTTATATCTCTTGATATTTTATTTTAGCCCTGTAGTGGCATGCACTTTGCTGCTAACAGCAACACCACTTTACCCCAGTCAGTTCACTTGCCAGGCAACAAGCCACTCTTAATTATGCTTAGCATTGAACTGAAAACCAGGGTCCAAGATCCCAAGGTTTGGGATTAGCTAAATAAGTGTCATGAACTGTGTGTTCTCATCCTCAAGTGCAAAAGAAATATGTGTACAACATTCAGGGTTACCAGTTTAAGGTTGGGAAATACCTGGAGATTTGGGGGAGGGGTTGGAGGGCAGAATTTGAGGAGGTAGATCAACCCCCAAAAGCACGTATTTTCTTCAGGGGAACTGATCTCTGTAGGCTGGAAATCAGTTATAATTCTTGGAGGACTCCAGGCTTAGGGTTTCCATGTCTGTGTTCGAAAATACCTGGAAACTTTGGGGGTGGATTCAGAAGAGGGTGCAGTTGGGGAGGGGAGCAGCCTCATCGTGGTACAATGCCATGGAGTCCACCCTCGAAAGCAGGCATTTTCTCCAAGAGAGCTGATCTCTGCCAGCTGGAGATCAGTTGTAAAAGTGGGAGTTCTCCAAGCCCCACCTAGAGGCTAGTGACCCTATCAGGTTCCACATGGAGGTAAGCAGTCCTAAAAATATCAGCCAGTGGGATTGGCTGGCAATATGATGTCTCTGTGGTGACCAAATTTTACAAATGGTAGGACCCCAACCTGCTCAACAGTGTAGGTTTGCTTGCTGACATTGAGGATCCTGAAATGTGGGGATGGGCCTAACCCTGGAACGCATGCAGTGAAATTCTAAAAATGCTTTCCTTGAGTAAATCCCTCTTGGTGTGGGTATGAGAGTGGCTACCTATTTCCCTAGACCAACTGATCTTTTTTTTCATAATAGGATTGCCAACTCCAACTTGGGAAATTCATGGAGATTTGGGGACAGTGCTTGTGGAGGAAGGAATTTGGGGAGGGATTTCACATAGATTCTATGGTATATCATAGGGTCAGCCATCTGAAACTGCCATTTTCTTCAGGAAAACTGAACTCTGTAGTCTGGAGATCAGTTGTAATTTTGAGGGAACTCCAGAGCCCATCTGGGGGTCGGCAACCATAGCCATTAATGCTCAGGCCATCAGAATGGATATTCCATAAACAACAGCTCATTCCCAGTCACAACACCATGCAAAGATATCTGCATGCAATGTGAGACTTCCCATAAAAGGGATCCTGAACCCTAGTTTTAGAGCTGAGTACTTAACGGTATGGAGGGAGGTAGCATGGTATACCCCAAACTTGTCAGATCATGGAAGTAAAGCAGAGTCAGTACTTGGAAGGGAGACCACCAAGAAAGACTACACAGAGGAAGACAATGGCAAAACATTTCTGCTTCTCACTTGCTTTGATAGCCCCTTGCTGGGGTCACTATAAGTTGGCTGTATTTTGATTGCACCTTGCAACACATCACTGTAGGGGAAAATGGGAGATCTCAAATAAAAGATAATGATTTTAATTGGAAAGGTGCAGGGCTTTTTTGTAGAAAAAGCCCAGCATGAGCTCATTTGCATATTAGGCCACACCCCTGACACCAAGACAGCTGGAACTGCGTTACTGTATGTTCCTGCTCAAAAAAGCCCTGGAAAGGTGACAAAGTCACTGATCGAATCTAGAAAGTCAAAATATGGAATTGGTTTCAATCCAAATGGGCCTCACAATAAACCACAGTTTGATAAGATATTTATTTTCTTGATACAGCTGTGTATAAACTCTTATCTATCTTATAAAATTACAGATCTGAGAAATTAAGGAGTCAGGCTTACTTGTCCTTGATAAAGTGCCAGCTGCTGGTATATCTGTTCTCAGAAATTACACCCCGTCCTTTTCTCATCATGATTCACTCTTTTTTTCCTCCTTGCTAAATCTGAAACATATTAGGTAATGAAAAATGCACTCTCTTATTAGAATTGTCCCACCTGTCTTTGGTAGTTTGTTTCTTCACACTATTGTCAAATGAAATTAAGAAGGAAAGTGGTAATTAATTAATGCACGTGAACATAGTTTCTATAAAAGTTAAATTTATTGATTTTTTTTTTAAAAAGGTGTAATACCAGCAAAGAAAACAACTATTTGAGTATTTCAAGGGCTCATTTTCTGCATCAATGAAAGGGGGAGGCAATTTATTTATTTAAATTATTTATATCCCACTTTTATTCAGTGGAACTTGAAGTGTCTTGCATAATTAAAACCATATAAAATTTCATTTCACAAACGTACAATACAAATAACATAAAAAGAATGCCAGGTTAAAATAACTTTGTATGGTGTTTAAATTTATAGATTAGTTAGCTAAGAACATGAGACTATCAAGTGGGACAGCTAGCCATTGTTAGGAAATGATTTAAAAACATATTATTTGCAAATCTGCAAATGCAATTTTGGGCTGTATCAACAGAAGTATAGTGTCCAGATCACGTGAAGTGATGGTATCACTTTACTCTGCTCTGGTAAGACCTCACCTGGAGTACTGTGTAGAGTTTTGGGCACCATATTTTAGGAAGGATATAGACAAGCTGGTACAGGTCCAGAGGAGGGCAATGAAGATGGTGAGGGGTCTGGAGACCAAGTCCTATGAAGAAAGGTTGAAGGAGCTGGGCATATTTAGCCTGGAGAGGAGGCGGCTGAGAGGTGATATGATCACCATCTTCAAGTACTTGAAGGGCTGTGATATAGAGGAGGGTGTGGAATTGTTTTCTGTTGCCCTAGAAGGTAGGACCAGAACTAATGGGTTGAAATTAAATCAAAAGAGTTTCCGTCTCAACATTAGGAAGAACGTCCTGACTGTTAGAGTGGTTCCTCAGTGTAACAGGCTCTCTCAGGAGGTGGTGGGCTCTCCTTGCTTGGAGGTTTTTAAACAGAGGCTAGATGGCCACGACAGCAATGAAGATCTTGTGAATTTAGGGGGAGATATTTGTGAGTTTCCTGCATTGTGCAGGGGGTTGGAATAGATGATCCTGAAGGTCCCAACTCTATGATTCTATGAAGGTCAAGACTGGGTAGCCATGTTTGTCCGCAGCAGTAGAAAAGAACAAGAGCCCAGTAGCACTTTAAAGACTAACAAAAATTTTGGTAAGGTATGAGTTTTAGTCAGTCACTGCTCATTTCTTCAGAAATCTGACTCATGAAAACTCATACCTTACCACAAATGTTGTTAATCTTTAAGGTGCTACTGGACTCTTACTCTTCTCTATTAAAAACGTGTTATTTGGGAGGCTGGATTGATTGGGAACTCACTGGATCCTTGATTGTAACCTGCTTACCTTTGGATAAGATACTTTTATGGACTCATGTAATTGCTCTTCTTTAATCATCTATTAGTCTGACCTGGATTGCCCAGGCTAGCCTAATCTCATCACATCTGGGAAGCTAAGCAGGGTCCTGCTCAGTACTTGGATGGGAGACTACCAAGGAAGGTTGCTATGGAGAAGCAAGCAATGGCAATCCATCTCTATTCATCTCTTATATTAAAACTCTATGGTCGTTTTCGCACTCACCTCCAGCCGGCGCGACCCCCCTCTTCACCGCGCAGGATCTGCACGGATTTCACACTAAATACCGTGGAGCAGCCTTTTGTGCCAGAAACTCCCGTCGCAAAAGCCGTGCAAACGTCAAACTGCTTTTTGGCGATTTATGTTTGAGCGGCTTTTGCGACGGGAGTTTCCGGCGCAAAAGGCTGCTCCGCGGCATTTAGTGCGAAATCCGCGCAGATCCTGCGCGGTGAAGAGGGGGTCGCGCCGGCTGGAGGTGAGTGCGAAAACGACCTATGAGATTGCCATAAATCACCCACACTGAAAGTGAAAAGGAGAGTCAGCTAAATTGTCCTGACTGGGAAAAATTTACACATGCACATTCTATAAGGTAATGTGTCCACTATATGTAACGCAAACAATGAAGGGGCATGGCATCCCTTGCTGCCCGGCCGCAGGCCAGGGTCCATAGGGACCAAACTGGCCCATTGGCCATGACCAAGCTGCAGACCAGTGCCCATGGAGGAAGAGGTACCCCCCAGCAGCAGCACCTGGCACCACCTGAGAAGCAGGAGCCCAAGGACCTCATGGCCAAGCCATGCCCGTGTATGACTGTGTAGTGCCCCCAGCCTTACCCCCAGATCCAACCGGCACCAGTGCTGACCCTGCTCCGGGATCTGCTGGAAACAAAGCTGCACCTCCATCTGCACCGCTGGTGCCCTCAACTCCTCCAGTGCTGAGTCCTGCAGACCTGCCCTCAAGGATGGACAACCTAGTTAATATATCAGCCTGCAATGCCACCGTAGAGGTTTTTCCCAAGCCCAAGCCTGACCTCTGCGAGGAAGGAATGCCCGCCACCTTTTCCAATCCCGAAAGCCTTTGCAGAATAACTGTATTAACCCCCCATTGCCCTCCTCATCAGAAGAAGATGAAAGGGGGGGGGGGATGGCATTTTTGGCGGGGCTTTAGGGCCCTTGGGTGCTGGCTGCTTGCCTTTATGCTTCCCAGACCCTTTCTTCCCAGGCATTTTGCAAACTGAGATAAAAATAAAACCTAACAAAATGCCCCTGAAAATGGTTGCCCTTGAATTCACTGAAACTGACCTAAAATGGCTGCCACCCTAAAATGGCTGTCGCTGGGCACCACTTAAAATGGTTGCCTATACCTTCACAAAGAACAACCTCCAGAAGCTGATACTGGATGCCTATATGAAGCTGCCTTATACTGAAACAGACCCCCAAAATGGCCTCCGCTCCACTGCCTCCAAAATAGTTGCTGTTCTTATGAAGAAGCAAATATGGCCGACCCAGCCTGAAGCAGCCCAAAAAACAAAATTTTGGCCCCGTACAAAATCCCCCTCCCCTTGGCCAAACTAAAAGGGAAAGGTGCACAGAAAAACACCACCACCCTGAGAACCCTCAAATCTTTACTTTTTGGGGGGGGGGAGAGAAAGGGAAGAAATAACAGGCTGTGAAATGGAGCTCCTCTTCCAAAATGCCACCAGTCCAACGCTGAGAAACAGCCAGCCACGGGGCCTTATCAGAGGCCTGATTGCAGCAGCTGAACTTGAGAAAAGGCCCTACAACCTCCGTCCAGGCTGCTCTTCCTTATCTACGATCTGATCAGGCAGCAGAGAAGCAAGCGAAATCGCTGCTTAGCCTCCCAGCCCTGAAACTGACAAACAGAGCAGAGCTGTCAAAGGAGCTCCGTCTGCCCCGATCTCAGCCTGGAGACTGAGGTAGGGGGCAGATGGTGCTGCTGCTAACACAGCAAGCTCTGCCCCTTCAAAAGCACGCCCAAATGGGCTGCAAAAGTCCTCCCTTTCCTCCCAGAGAGGCAAAGACGTTCCAGCAGCCTAGCAGCGTGCCGCTGGCTGCTAGAAACAAATTGCGTAACTAGGAAACAATAAAATACTTTATGATTTGTTGGTGGTCTATGACAGTATGATTCAATAAATTGTTCAGGGTGGTGAGAACCAGAGAGGAGTGTAAGGAACTCCAAAGGGATCTGTTGAGGCTGGGTGAGTGGGTGTCAATGTGGCAGATGCGGTTCAATGTGGCCAGGTGCAAAGTAATGCACATTGGGGCCAAGAATCCCAGCTACAAATACAAGTTGATGGGGTGTGAACTGGCAGAGACTGACCAAGAGAGAGATCTTGGGGTCATGGTAGATAATTCACTGAAAATGTCAAGACAGTGTGCATTTGCAATAAAAAAGGCCAACGCCATGCTGGGAATTATTAGGAAGGGAATTGAAAACAAATCAGCCAGTATCATAATGCCCTGTATAAATCGATGGTGCAGTCTCATTTGGAGTACTGTGTGCAGTTCTGGTCGCCGCACCTCAAAAAGGATATTATAGCATTGGAGAAAGTCCAGAAAAGGGCAACTAGAATGATTAAAGGGCTGGAACACTTTCCCTATTAAGAAAGGTTGAAACGCTTGGGACTCTTTAGCTCGGAGAAACGTCGACTGCGGGGTGACATGATAGAGGTTTACAAGATAATGCATGGGATGGAGAAAGTAGAGAAAGAAGTACTTTTCTCCCTTTCTCACAATACAAGACTTCGTGGGCATTCGGTGAAATTGCTGAGCAGACAGGTTAAAATGGATAAAAAGAAGTACTTCTTCACCCAAAGGGTGATTAACATGTGGAATTCACTGCCACAGGAGGTGGTGGCGGCCACAAGCATAGCCACCTTCAAGAGGGGTTTAGATAAAAATATGGAGCAGAGGTCCATCAGTGGCTATTAGCCACAGTGTGTGTATGTGTGTGTGTATATATATATATATAAATTATGCCACTGTGTGATACAGAGTGTTGGACTGGATGGGCCATTGGCCTGATCTAACATGGCTTCTCTTATGTTCTTAATATGAGGAAGTGTTTAGGATAATTAATAGTCAGATTTCACGGTTTGAATACTATCAGATGAAGATTGTTTTCTAAACTTTACCAACTGATAATAACATCAAATATAAATGCCAAAGTTTAAGCTAAAATGGAGCTCAGCACTAGGACATGAAGTTTAATGGAAGTTTGGGAATTTGCTTTATCTTATGGATCTAAGTTTTCTATATGTTTGAATTTCAAGAAAAATCTGTGGAAAATAATTCATCAGTTATATTTAACCCCAAAAGCAATTGTCAAACTCATATTCTAGATCCTACTGATATTATAAAGCAGAATCAGCTGATTTTGTTTACATTTGGTGGCTTTGCCCTAGAGTTTGTTTCCCCCCCCTCTTTTTTTTTTTTTTTAAAGGGAGGGAGTTGTGTGCTTGGTGAGCATTGGTTTGGAAAGGACTATAGAAAATAAAACAGAATGTCTGTTACTGAATTATGTACCAAGAATTCCAATTAGGTTACAAGATATAGCTTTGTAGCTAATTACTGCAGCACATTTAACTTTTCCATGTTATTGGAAATCAAACAAGATGCCTGAAGTTATAGAATGACTCAATAAAATGAAGGAGGTTTTTCTTATGCTAAAACTTACATCTCTCCAAACGAATGATAGCTTTGATTTACTAAGGTCCAAGTGGTTTAAAGTTATAAAGAGTATTAAGTCAAAAGCTGAAGGACAAAAAATGTAAAGTTTTTATTTGTTTTGTAATGTATAGGTGTGTATATGAATTTTTTTTTTAAAAAAAAGTACAGATAAACATTCTAGAAGATAATGTATCCACTATATGTCATGCAAACAGTGACATCAACTGTAAGCACAAAGAGTCTTTGAATCAAGAGTGATAACATGTAGATCATGTTAATGACCCAGCCATGAAGACGGGATATGTGCTTTCATCAGTGATCAATAAGATTTTATGCTCTGACTGTGCATGTGCAAAAGTAGCCACAACCTGCAAAATACATATTGCAAGTATAGCTTGTTTACCAAAGTAAACCTCAGCCAGATCCTGTAGCACAAGTGGCTACTATACAGGCATGAGCTGCTTGGCATAGGCAGGAGCTACTATAGCTATAGTGGGAGTCTCTCTCCCCCCTTTGGGACCCCATTCCCTAGTGCTGCTCAACAGGATGGAGGGAGGACGTGGGGGAAACAACTTAGTGTCACTTCCACCATAAAACTGGAAGCGACAGCACACATCAGCTGAAGGCTGAATAGCTTGTCCCTGCCCTCTAAATTCTGACAACTCTATTGACACAGCCTTCAAGCTTAACTATGAACAGCATTATTGAGACAATGTGTCAAGATGCCTCAACTCACGGGTAAATTAGCAGTTCAATCACAGGAAATTCAGCTCAGAATTCCATACATGTCTACGTTCTCAAGATCCCTGGCCCCAGTTTACAGGAGAAGCAAAAGTGACATTGGGTATGCATATTCACTGTGAGAGCAATTTGTAATGGTATATTAAAATAAGCATTTGATTGCATATTTCCATAGGGACTAATAATATATAACACAGCGGCTGATGTTCTGAGCTTCAAGTAGCTTAGTTTACTTTAAAATTCAATTAAGATATCCTCAGTTTGTAGAGGAACTGGTAGTGGTTTATCATAAGGAGCAAAATCCAGCTTTCACTTTCCACTAAAGTGATAGAAGGGAATCCGGCCCCACCCTGGCCGGGCCGCAAAAGCAGCTATGGGCCGTGGGGCCGTTCTTTGCAGCCCCGGATGGATCCGAGGCTTTCCGGAGCTTTCTGGCCATCCGGGTCCTGCAGGAGGGCGGAGGGTTGAGGCTATATATAGCCTCGGCCCTGCCCATCCTCGCATTTGGAAGAAAGCTCTCGGCTGGGTGGGAGGCATATTCATGCTCCTCAGCCGAGAGTGCATAGTTAACATTTCGGCGAGCTTGACTCCTTTGAGCCAAACAGGCGTCGGAGAGTTGACGAGCCGGCGTTGAGGCGGCAGCTGTCTTTGTCGATGGCGGTGTTCATTGCCAGGCCCCAGGAGGGGCGAAAGTAAAGGGAAGGGGGTGGGGGCACCAGGGAGCGGCCCACGGTTTTGCACGAGCCTCGGTCAGGGGCTTTCCCCCCCTTATCACAGAGTTGGACAAAAGGGGGGCTGTGCGTGCTCATTACCCCCCCTTCTTCACCCCTGGGGATTTTTGATAAACCCCCTCCCCCTTTTTCGGTGGTGGTGCTCATAGTGGGAGGTGAAGGCTGCCCATACTCTGTTATTTTCATTACCCCCCCCCCCCAAACAACCAAAGTAGTTTGTGAACGGGGTGCATTAGGGCCTGTGATATGGGTATAAAGAAAGGCAAGGGCTCTTCAAAGGGTAAACAGCCGGCTAAGGGGACAAAGAAGCGGGCCCATCCAGGGGCACCGGGGGAGGACCAATTGGATGGTGTTGACGTGAGGCAGGCTATAATGCATAGCCTCAGTGCTCTAGAAAGAGAGCAGGGTGTGTCAGGGGCGTTGGTGGTGTGGCCTGGGCATCGCAGCGCCACGGGGCGCTCTGGGACTTTCACTTTTGAGCGTGAAGTATTGGCGAGACTTTCTGCTTTACAGAGCAGTATGGCTCCTAGGACGACATCCGAGCAGGGTCAGGAGGCAAGTACGAGCAGGGATGCGGGTGCAGAATGATGAAGTGGTGGAACAGGAAGTTGCGGACCATGGGCAACAGACGGCACAGCCAGTGGCAGTTGCAGTGACACCGGCAAGTGCCGAAGGTAAAAGGGGAGTGACACAGCAGTATGCTACTTGGCCTTGGGGTCCTCGGGGCCCCAATGTATTGCCAGGGCCTGGATCTGCATTGACTGATCAGGGGGGACAGTGGGTTTTACCGGCCTAGCCAGGACCATCATGGGCATCAGGGAACCCTGCTGTGGGTCGGGTTCAGGGCGCACCAGTTGTTTGGTGCCAGCCACCCGCTGTTTCAGTGGGATCGGAGGTCGCCCAGGGGGCGACGACATCGGCTGCAGCAATGAGGGTTTTCTCCAAGATCGGGGACAAAGCGTGGTGATAGGGGAGGAAGCATCCCAGAGGCACTCCCTTAGTTGCGGGGTGCCGCAGGGAGCGGTCCTATCCCCGATGCTATTTAATATCTATATGCGCCCCCTTGCCCAGATTGTCAGGAGGTATGGACTGGGTTGCCATCAATATGCGGATGACACCCAGCTCTACCTAATGATGGGTGGCCAGTCTGACTGTACCCTGGAAAACCTAGACCTGGCATTACAAGCCGTGGCCTCCTGGCTCAGACTGAGTCGGCTGAAATTGAATCCGACGAAGACGGAGGTTCTCTACCTGGGTCGGGGCGGTCCGGGGAGAGAGATCCAGCTGCCGGCCCTTGACGGGGTGCCACTGATACCGGTCCCCAAGGTCAAGAGCTTAGGCGTGCTCCTTGAGTCCTCCCTTACAATGGAGGCTCAGGTGGCAGCCACTGTTAGATCTGCCTTTTTCCATCTTCGGCAAGCACGGCAGCTGGCCCCTTACCTGGAGCGCAGCGACCTAGCGACGGTAATCCATGCTACGGTCACCTCAAGAATAGATCACTGTAATGCTCTCTACATGGGGCTACCCCTGACGCTAACCCGGAGACTACAACTAGTGCAGAACGCTGCGGCACGGCTGTTAATGGGGCTACCACGACGGGAGCACATTCAGCCAGTGCTGAGAGAGCTGCACTGGTTGCCTGTTGTGTACCGAGTTCGCTTCAAGGTGTTGGTACTAACCTTTAAAGCCCTTTATGGTCAGGGACCTGCCTATCTACGGGACCGCCTTTCCCCATATATCCCCCAGAGAGCACTGCGATCAGGGACAAAAAATCTGCTGTCTGCCCCTGGCCCAAAAGAAGCCAGGCTATGCGCAACAAGATCTAGGGCTTTCTCGGTGGCAGCACCAGAACTTTGGAACACCCTCCCAGAAGCTATAAGGGCCCTGCGGGATTTGTCGGCGTTCCGCAGGGCCTGTAAGACCGAACTGTTTAGACAGGCTTTTCTGGTTGATTGAAAATGGGCTGCCACCGGACATCCTACAGAAGCTGGCGATCATAGTCAGAACCCAATACCGCCAGACTGGATTGAGACAGCGCAAATAGTTTTAAACTGATAAGTGTATTATGGTTCTATATGTTTTATGGAATTGATTGTTTTTATGATATTGTAAGCCGCCCTGAGTCCGCTTGCGGAGAGGGCGGGATATAAATGTAAAGTAATAAATAAATAAATAAATACCCTGGGGGAGGCAAATGTTGCTTGCCCAACCTTCAGTATGGCCCAGTGTCCCTTGTAACCCTTGGGGTTATTCTCCTAACCCTTATGGGTCAGTGCCTTTTTTGGCTCTCCCATTTGGGAACTCGGCAATGCCCTTGGGGGACCACTTGACCCCAATGACTTGGGAAAAAAATTTGAGGGGCGAATACATGGATTTAGTCTCCTTTATAGAGAACTGGAGAAGAAGCGTAAGGAGGAAATGGACGAAAAGGAGAAGGTAAAGCTCAGGCGTAGGAAGGTGGATGGGACCTGGGCCGATTGGCTACCAGGTTTTCTTATTTACACGGGAGTGATTGCTAGGGCACAGCCAGCAAGGGCTGCGCCATTGTTTCAGTATTGTGACATCATTTATAGGGCTTACATCAATTTTGCGGGGGCGGCCTGGTTATAATATGGCGGCACTTTCAGGATGAGAGCAGCAATTAATCCAATGTTGCCGTGGGACCAAATCAATCAGCAGCTGTGGTTGCAGCTAATGGCCCCGGCTAAGCTCAACTTGGGTGATAGGGCCGATAGTGGGCATTTAGTGCATAGGCAGCCTGGAACCTCAACAGCCTGCTCCATGGCGGGTAAGCCAGTTTAACCCCGGCTGCTATGTTGGGAGTTCACTTCCAAAGGAGTATGTTCACGTAAAACATGCACATTTCGGCATGAGTGTGGTGGCCCCCATGCATTTTTGGCATACAATAGGGCCAAACAAAAAGGGGGGGCAAAGCGCCCCGGGGGAGGGGGTAATCCACAGGCACCTGGTAAAGGGTCCCAGTCCCATTCGACTGAGAGTTCTTAGGTGCTTCCTGGAAGAAGAAGAAGAAGAAGAAGAAGAAGAAGAAGAAGAAGAAGAAGATATTAGATTTATATCCCACCCTCCACTCTGAAGAGTCTCAGAGCGGCTCACACTCTCCTTTACCTTCCTCCCCCACAACAGACACCCTGTGAGGTGGGTGGAGCTGGAGAGGGCTCTCACAGCAGCTGCCCTTTCAAGGACAACCTCTGCCAGAGCTATGGCTGACCCAAGGCCACACTAGCAGGTGCAAGTGGAGGAGTGGGGAATCAAACCCGGTTCTCCCAGATAAGAGTCCACACACTTAACCACTACACCAAACTGGCTCTCTTCTGGGAAGGTTATCCCAGAGTTGTGGACAGAGTCTACTTGTGGGAGGGGTTCAGCTATGGATTTTGGATCCCTTTTTAGGGGCCTAGGGCGCCCTAAATGGCATCTAACCTTCATTCCGTTGTAGGGCTGGAACATGTTGTTAGAGCTAAGATAGCTAAGGAATGTGAGGAAGGGCGAGTTATCGGTCCTTTCAATGCCCCTCCAGTTCCATGTTTGAGAGTTTCCCCATTGGGAGTGGTTCCTAAAAAGGCGGTGGGTGAATATAGGTTGATTCATCACCTGTCATACCCCAGCGGGGGGTCGGTGAATGATGGAATTCCCGACCATCTTTGTTCGGTAAGATACACTTCTTTCAACCAGGCGGTCAAGGTTGTTCGGGGGTGCAAGCTGGGTGCAGAAATGGTCAAATGTGACATCAAGTCAGCATTTCACCTGTTACCGGTGCACGCTGATGATTTTGAGTTGTTAGGGCTTAAGTTTGAAGGTAAGTTCTATATGGATAGAGCATTACCCATGGGGTGCTCTGTATCATGCGCTGCCTTCGAGAGGTTTAGTTCCTTTTTGGAATGGCTGGTGAAGGATAGATCTGGGCGAGGCGAGACCGTTCATTATTTAGATGACTCCTGTTTGTGGGCATGGCCGGGACTGGCCATTGCAGCAAACTTTTGGAGCTCTTCATGAAACTGGCGGATGAGCTTGGAGTGCCTTTGGCACATGAGAAGACGGAGGGCCCGGCCATTCGGCTCACTTTTTTAGGTGTTGAATTGGACACTTTCCAGCAAGCTTTGCGACTGCCAGCGGAAAAGGTTCAACAGCTGAGGGACAGGCTGGCTACCTTGAAGTGAAAATATAAGGTTTCACTTTTGGAGTTGCAGCAACTAGTTGGGCATCTCAATTTTGCCTGCTAGGTAGTAGCCCCAGGCAGGGCATTCCTCCGGTGCTTTTGCGATGCCATGGGGTCCCTGCGTTTACCTCATCACAGATTGCACATAACAGCGAGTATGTGCAGTGATTTGGAGGTTTGGGAGAGTTTTCTGGAGTCATTTAATGGGGTTTCTTTTTGGCGGGAGGATACGAAAGTCGAGGCCGACCTCCAAATATCCTTTGATGCTGCAGGTTCTTCCGGTTTTGGTGTTGTGTTTAGGGGACATGGGTACGCTGAGCAGTGGCCTAAGGATTGGCATACCAGCGGCATTTGCAGGAACTTGACATTTTTAGAGTTTTTTCCAATTGTGGTGGCAGTCTGTTTGTGGGGGGAGCACTTGGCTGACCGAGTTGTGCACTTTTGGTGTGATAACCTGTCGGTGGTGCATGTCATCAACTCCTTATGCTCCAAGTCAAAGCTAGTGATGAATCTGGTTAGGGTTTTCACGTTACGCTGCCTTCGTTTAAATATTTTGTTCTTAGCCAAGCATGTTCCAGGGGTCAATAATAGGGTAGTGGATGCTCTTTCGCCATTTGGCCACGGAGGCCGATCCTTAGCCGGTTTGGATGCCTCGGGACTTGTGGCAGCTTGGCAGTCTGAAGCCGGAAGGGCAATTCTTTTAGCTTTGGCCCCGAGTACCCAGAAAGCTTACAAACGTGTGGCCCTACGGTTCAGGGTATTCAGGAATTTTGTTGGGCTGGGGGGATAGTTGGCCCATCCCGGTCTCACACCTGATGCAGTTTTGTGTGCAGCAAAAAAGTAGAGGGCTGACGGTTAAATCTAGCCGGGGTCAGTTGGCCTCTTTAGCTTTTATTAGTAAGGCACAAGGGTACCCAGCAGCTGTAGATGATTTCAGGGTTAAGAAGATGCTCGAGGGCTGGTCGAGGGAATGTGGGATGCAGGCAGACACCAGGCAACCCATTTCCCCTTCTATTCTTAGTGGGTTAGGTGGCATTTGGCCCGAGGTTTGCAGTTCTAATTATGAAGCTATGCTTTTCCATGCAGCAGCACTTACCGTGTTTTTGGTGCTTTAAGGGTAAGTGAACTAGTTAGGCTGTCACGTTGTGACCAGTCTGATAGCACATTACAGTGAAGCAATGTATCATTTAAGGGCGGACACGTGTTTTTGCGTATACGGAGATCCAAAATGGACGAGGGCACCATGGTGGAGCTTGGTCCTTGTGTGGAGGCTGGTTTGTGCCCTGCGCAAGCGTAACAGCATTATGTTGCTGTTCGAGGGGATGCCCAAGGTCCATTTTTCTGCCATACAGGTGGGGTTCCCCTCACCAAGTATCAATTTTGGGTGGTGACATTACGGGCACTGGATAAGTAAGGATTGGGGAGATTCAAGTTTGGGACCCATTCCTTCCGAATCGGAGCTGCATCAACCGCGGCAGCAATGGGCTATTCTGGACCGGCTATCCAACGGGTGGGACGTTGGCGATCAGCTGCTTACCGTTCCTATGTCCGCCCAATGTTGTTTCCCTGATGACTCTTAGTTAATGGTTATGTATTTTTAGTTGAGTTCAGTTCTTAATTGTTGTTTTATTCTAGGTGCTGTGGCTCGTCATGGGAAGCTGCGGATCCTCATATGCGGGCACAGTATGATTTTCTGGGCTGCCCACTTTGCAAGGAGATCGCCAATCGGCTCACAGTTGGGGTTGAGCGAGTGGGCTATTGTTGAATGGCAGGGGCGATGGGGGCTAAGATGGCCTGGGCTCCTGCCTTTGCTGTTTTCGGGAAGGGTCGGTTCCCCACCTCACATTCTTGTCATTCACCTGGGTGGTAATGATTTGGGTTTGATGAAGGGGAAGGCTTTGTCCCTGCAGGCGGTGGCAGATCTTCGGGTCATCCTGCGGAGGTGGCCCGGAGTTTGTCTGATTTGGTCTGCTATCCTGCCTCGGAGACTCTGGTGGGCTATTTGGGATCCAGCGGGGATCAAGCTGGCCCGCGGGAAGGCAAATCGGACCCTGAGGAAGGCCTTGGAAGGGGGGCTGGGTACCTTTCTTCCCCACCCTGGGATCAGAGTGGGGATGATCGAGTTGTATCGGTCAGATGGTGTCCATCTTTCGGATACGGGGAACCAGGCCTTTTTGAGCAACTTGCGACAAGGTCTGCGGGTGGCTCTGGGCCGCCTGGGGGGTGCGAATGCCTAAGCGGAGGCTTGGCATTTGTGGTGGCAGAAGGAGCAAGGGGTTTATTCCTTGCTGGTGAGCACCCAGGCATCTGCACCTGTTTAGTGCAGTCGATCCGCAGGAACAGCAGATGGGCTTTACGGCTCAATGTCATATAATGTGGATTGTATTCATGCCTCCCCTTATTAGCCTCCTTCTGGTGATCGGGGCTCAAATGTAAGGGGAGGATAATTTGTGGCCTGCCGGCCTGGCGCTAGCCACATTGGTATGGCTCGCGCTGGGAGTGAGCCATACCAATGGACTTGGTGGGGTCAGTGGAAGACCCCAGGGCTTGTCCTATAGCTGTTTACCTTGCCGCATTTGTTTTGAAGTTAATAAAGTGGGCCATTTCCCAATAATCATGTATCAGCCTCTTTATTCCGACTGGGGGTGCAATAGTCATAAACCACAATCTCCACCAGAAGTAAGAAATGTGAAAATGATGGGGCTGTGTGATATAGGGTTGCCAGGTCCCTCTCCCTGGCCACTGTCAGGAGATGGCAAGAGAGTTGCCAGATCCAGATTGGGAAACCCCTGCAGATTTGGAGATTGAGCCTGGGGAGGCCAATGATCTTGGTAGGATACAACACCATAAAACCCATCCTCCAAAGCATCCTTTTCTCCAGGGGAACTGATCTCTGTAGTCTGGAGATGAGCTGTTATTTGAAGGGATCCCTAGGTCCTACCTGGAGATGGGCATCCCTAGTGTGGAAAAGTGGCTAAGAGTGTCAGACTAATATCTGAGAAAGCTGGGTTTTAATCAACATGTGCCACGGAATGACCTTGGGCCAGTCACAGTTTCTCAGACTAATCTACTTCACAGGGTTGTTGTGTGGATAAAGTGGAAGTGTGGAGAATGATGGACTGAGACAAGACTGTTCACTTGCAGATGTAGAACCCTATGCTGGCATTATTGATGGTCTATTAATGGTTCCTAGCCATGGTGACTAAAAGGAGCCTCCACATTCAGAGGTAGAAAACTTCTGAAAACCAGTTCCAGGAAACAACTTCAGGACAAGGCCTCAGTAACAAAACACTGTGTTGGGTTCTTATCATGTTAGAACAGCATAGGAAAGGAGAGGACCAAAAAAATCCTTGCCCTTCCAGGAAGCTGAATGCAGTTCTTTCATGGGATTGGTATTTATGGTAACACAGAATAATTTTATATATACATAATCAAGGTATGTTATTATTGACCACAAATTACTGTGCTTTATAGAAATAACATTCTGGTTTTTGATTTTTAATTACTAGTATTCCATGGAAAAAGCCATCTTGTCCTGCATTCTTTGCTGCTGTGATATTTGTCCTTGTAATTTATACAGTTGACAGCATTTGAATAAGCTGGAATGATGACACCAGGAAAGGCATATTTCTTTCTAAAAAAATAGTCTTGCCTGCAGGCAGCAAAATTACTGCTGTTTCCTAAAAGACCCAGTGCACGGATTGTGTGCATGGATTCAAATTTGCACTTCCATAGCATCTGTATAATTCTCTCTCAGCTATTTTTGGTAATAGTCCTTAGCCTACATTTACAGTGGTCCCTGCTGATGCATTCAATGCTGTATCATGTGGAAAAAAATTATTCATGTCCTTATTAAATATTCCGTATGGAAGTTGGTGAATCCCACATTAGATTGTCTGAAGATAGCCTTGCAGCCTTGAGCAGATGATACAGGTAGTCTAGAGGGTCAAGGAATAAATGCACTGCATGTTAAAAATATTTTAATTTCAGCTTTTAAAATGTAGTGGGAAGATGGATTCCTTATGGGCATAGCAGTGAGCAATCTTATCACTGAGTAAGTGTCCCTTTGTTTTTAACTAGCAGGTACAGCCATATGTTAACATTAGTTCTGCATTAAATTGCCCACTTGGAATTTGTAGATTGAATTCTAAACTTAATGTGCTATAACTTCAGATTAGTAGCTTTTATGTTTGCAAATGTGACATGCTTCCTCTTTGTTAATGCTGTGTGGCACATTCGTGAATCGTCCCCGAACTTTAACACTAATTACACAATTGCAGGTTTTTACTCAGTTGTGCTTAAAATAGTCAAAAGAACAAAAATATCAACCAGGCACTGGAAAAATAATTGAATTTCCCCATTTAACAGTTGTGATATGATTTGTGCACTTTTTTATTTTGTTTTTTTCAATTTTCAAGATAAAATATTCCATCCAAAATCCCTACTGATGAGAATATTTACCTTTTCCTGTGACTATTTTCTGCCACTGTTACTATGCTCTGCTCCTAAAGCTTCAATGCCACATTTACAAAAAGTTAACTTCTTCACAACTTCCCCAAAATAATCACATTGAGAATTCCAACTAATAGAGAATCAGGTGGTTAACAGGATGCCATCACAGCAATATGTGGCCAATCAGACTGAGGTCAACTGAAGAAGCCATCCAAAAGCATTGAAGTTTCTCTCAGTGGAGCAGCACTTTTGCTTACCTTTGATACAATGTCAGCAATGTCGGGGCAGGGGGGATGTTGAAAGGAGACTGCATTTTTACTAAGGCTGAACCAAATCATGAGACATGTTTCATGAAAATATTTTATAGCCTGTGGAACGTGCTCTTCTTTCCACCTTTGAACTATCATATCACCCAATATTGTTGATTCAATACCACTACAATACCTGATGTAGCACTGGTACTGTTCTCACCCAAATTGATTCCTCACTGGCAGTTACTCCACCCCCAGGCTGACTGAGCTTTTTTGCTGGCTAAATAATTGTGCAGACCTTCTGGTACCTTGGAAAATAAATAGAACTGAGCACCAGATTAATTTCTGGGTTTCTCAGTAAATCTCAAGCCTGAAGAAATGGATGCATGAAACGGGAATTACATGCTAACAAACCTGTTGCAATCTACAATTTTGGGGATTTGAAGATATATTTGTTCTACTGTGATTAAAACAATTTTATTGGTAACATATGGTAATAAATCTATTTCTTACATCTTTAAAAACTTCTTTTATCCACCCCGTATATTACTTTCTACCCACCCATCCCCCCATTACTTGACCCCCACCAGTGTTATTTACTTAAAATGCAAATATTTAAAGGTACCTTTAACTATTAAAACAAAAATTTATATATTTTTAAAAAAACTTAATCATTATCAAAAATTGTCCAATGCCCTTTTATTTTCCACTCTTTTTCTACATATCTTCTAAACTTTTTCAACTCCGTCTTAAAAACTTCTAAATCATAGTCTCTTAATATTCTTGTTAATTTGTCCATTTCACCCCATGTCATAACTTTTATAATTGAATCCCATTTCTCTGGTATTTTTTCTTGCTTCCACAACTGCACATATAATGTCCTAGCAGCTGAAAGCAAGTACCAAATTATTTGCATTTTATATATATATATATATATATATATATATATATATATATATATATATATATATATATATATATATATATATATATATATATATATTTGTTCTACTGTGAACCATATCTGTGTGAGACATTTCTATGAGACATCTGATTTATTAAAGACTTTGATATACAATATGAACATTACAGACTAGTTATTTGGATCACATATACCTTCAGAGGTTTTTGGTTTGCATATATTGACTAACAACATTTAGTAAAACCTTTTAAAGAGTTATATAAATCTTTTGTACACATTATAAAGATGTACAACTCAATAATATTACAAAGAGAAGTCCGTCCAATGAGCACTGGATGTAGGCTGATTTCATCAAAAGTCTTCCTCAGGAGTGTTCTTATTTTCTTCAAAGTTATCAGCCTTTTATTAAATTCAGTGTTAATATTGGGAGCAAGCCGGGCCTTAACTTCTCTAAACAGATGCAAAAGTCTTCTGGATTTGAATGGCAAAATACTCTCTGCAACCTCTTTATTTTTTTCAAAATCTCAATACTACTTAAGTGTTTATATTAGGAGCAAGCCAGTCCTGAACCTCTTCTCTGACCAGATGCAAAAGCCTTCTGCTGGCAAAATGCTCTCTCTTTTGAGAGCAAATGGGTGCGATCACATGAGATATTTGGCCTGACCTAGCCGTAGTTCCCATCTGGATTTAATGTGCATGATCACATATATCTGCCTCCTGAGTCCCACCAGTCCTTACCTAATCTTAGGATGGGCTGGGACCGGATTAAATAGCTACTGGGTACTTCCTGGTAGCAAATATCTAAAGCGTAGGTAGGGTCCATTTCCCAGCTATCTGAACAGCTAGGCACACAGTACAGGCACCCCACATGCACATGAGCGGTCTGAATGCTTCTCATGCAGGTGTGCCTCTTCCAGCAGCAGGGTAGGGGCCGTGTGAATGCCCCAGCACACATAAAAGAATAACAGCTTTTTCAAAGCTGGGATACTGCTGGGCCAGATTCCTTGTGTGATTGCACCCAATGAAAGATTTTGAATCAGGTGGAGTTAGAGTTGCAGACTTGAAAATTCATTGGGTCTGAATCACTGTGTTTATGGTTGGATTGTGCCTTTCCGTGGCATTTAAGTAGGTCAAGTCCTAATAATTCTACTTTACCCAGTTTGTGGATGCAGGAAATGAGACTGTAGAGAATGTGTGGAGCATTTACTAATTGGAACTACATATTTACAAAGAACTCAGTGGAGTCATGAACATTCTAAACCTATGCAGTCATAATGAATTTTTCCTGTATGTATAGTTCCAATTAGTATGAAATGGTCCCCTGAAGAAGGGCTGTCTAGTTTAAATTGTGTTAGGATTTTCATGATTTGTGGTTTTTAAAAAATTATATCTTTTCTGTGAATACATTGTGATTTCTTTTTTTTCTATTTAGTATTAGTGGACTCCCCCAACTTTTTGCAATTAGTGGCTTGTGGTTCAAGTGGGAATGAATTAAGAAATAAGACAAAAATAAAATATTACTGAGACAATATCAAAGACATCTTATCTCTATTGGAACCGGTTTTAAAGACAGCATTTTCAAACAAGTGGGTAAAATAACCCACCAGTGTTCTGCTTCCTGTTTTGTTGATTCATTTGAAAAAAGTTTGCATTTTTAACAATCCCAGTTTGATGACATTGATCAAGAAGTTTTACAATTTTAAGAGTTCCTTGTTCATCACTCAAAAATTATCATCGAAAGATAAAGCATAAATAGAATAGTTTTCGGGCATTATTATTTCCTCCATATGTAAATATGTACTTTGTCTCTAAATGGCCACTGCTTTAATAACTCCAAAAGTAAGAGATTTCTTGGCAGAGGAAACTGGCACTCATTTTAAAGGGCTTTTCTTAAAATAAAATAAAAAAGTCTCCATCATAGTCCTTGGAGTGGCTTGACTCAAGGGTGGAAAGCCTAAGCTAACTCCACATTCTTCTACTTATCTTTAAGCCTCCTATCCATGTGGCTATTGAACTTGGCTCTGTATAGTACTTTTCATACTCCATATATCTCAGAGTGCTTTATAAAATAATGACTTAGTTACTAGTAATACAGCAACCGTACAGGCAAACAGAGTGGCAGTTATTCATTCTGCAATAGCTCATGTGCTGTAGCCTTGTGTCTCTCCTCCACCCCCAAGCAGAATCTTTGCCAGGACAGCAAGCTTATTCCTTTTTGCACCTGGAAATCGCAAAGTAATCTCTATCTTTCACCTCAGCAGTTGGCAAAGAAGGAAAATGGGATATTTTTCTTTACCACCTTGCTATAATTCACTGAGGAAAACCATGGTATATTAATTTATTTTAACACTTCACAGTTATCCACTGAAGGAAGAAAATTGTGCTAATGTGCTCAGAAGGAAACTGCAAATGCCTATATTCACTTAATGTATTCCTATTTTGTCCACAAAGTGCATAATGAAGCTTCTTTCATGCTTGCTGCAGAATCACCAGACATATTGCACTAGCATTCAGCATCCTGACCTCCATAAAAACAGGCAGTGCATTTTAAAAAAAAATTCTCATGTATGTGTATTGTAGAAGCAAGCAGAATTTCACTATATATGGATATCTTAATTGAGGGGCAATTTAGGGAACCAAATTGGTATGGTGGATTTCTGGGGGAGAGTAGAAGTGAATGGAAGATGGCCTATGATGCCACATTGATAATTAGTTTACATGCCCAGCTTGCTATTGAACCATGTGCCATCATTGAATTTAGTTTAGATGTTTAAAATATATATATTTTCTCCAAAATAAACTGGGACTTAAGGTTGATGACAAGATAAGAACAGTTAGGCTTACTTCTTCAATAAATGCAAGTAGGATCAGGCTGAAAGTCACTGAACCCTTCTTATATATAACACACAACACAAAATAGTTACTTTTTATAGATTTCTCTTGTTAACATAAGAACACAAGAAGAGGCATGCTGGATCAGACCAAAGGTCTGTCAAGTTCAACATGCTGTTCATTCGGTGGTAGGGTGGCCATAATGTCTGAAGGCCAGCCAGGGACACCTTTGGGGGGGGAAGGTAGGGGTGTGCGCACGCGAAGCGCGCGCACCGCCGGAAACATGAAGTGACGTCACTTCCAGTGACGTCACTTCCGGTGATGCCATGCCACCGCCGGAAACAGGAAGTGACACCACTTCCTGTGACATCATTTCCCCCGCGCCACTTGCCGGAAACAGGAAGTGACATCACTTCCTGTGACATCATTTCCCCCGCGCCACCTGCCGGAAACAGGAAGTGACTTCACAGCACTTCCTGTGACGTCCCCAAAAATCCCCCAAATATCACCGCCGGAAACACCAAGATTATTTATAGAGGGGGAAAGGGGGAAATAAAGTTAAATAAAACTCTTTTTTTACTTTTTTCAAAGTGAGAAGACTAGAGAGAATGGGTTCCATGCTGAGAAGCCAGTCAGATTCCAGTGAGATTCCAGTGAGACTGTGCTGCATAATGCAGCCTATTTATTTTGTCCTGTTTGCTCTGTTGGCTCTATCTGCGCCACCTTCATCACTTTCGGGGTGTGGATCCCCCAGTGGGGTGGTCTCCCGATTCCCTCCGCCGGTTGTTTCTGATACCACTGCGCCCCCGCTTTCATTTGATATGTGTCCCGTGTGGGTGCCACCCTCCCGCCGGGAGATGCCGCAAAATGAGCCCCCTTGAGGCTTATGGCGGCAGGGCTCGGGGGAAGTGAGCTAGACTGCTGTTCTTTTGAGGGGTTATAGAGTGTTTCGAGCCCGTCCCTGTGGCATTGGTCCCATCATTGTGGGGCCCAGGGGGCCGGCGCAGCGGCACGCCGAAGCAGCCTGTCACTAATAACACAGGTCGAGATGCAGGACAGGAACCCGGAAGTGACTGACAGGCTGCTTCAGCATGCCGCTGCGCCGGCCCCCTGGGCCCCACAATGATGGGACCTCCAGGGACCAGCGGCGGCCTCTCCACGGCCTCCGCGGGCCTCTGGAGGGCCTCCAGGGACCAGCGGCGGCCTCTCCGCGGCCTCCGCTGGCCTCTGGAGGCCCTCCAGGGACCAGCGGCGGCCTCTCCGCGGCCTCCGCGGGCTTCTGGAGGGCCTCCAGGGACCAGCGGTGGCCTCTCCACAGCCTCCGCGGGCCTCTGGAGGGCCACCAGGGACCAGCGGCGGCCTCTCCGTGGCCTCCGCGGGCCTCTGGAGGGCCTCCAGGGACCAGCGGCGGCCTCTCCGCGGCCTCCGCGGGCCTCTGGAGGCCTCCAGGGACCAGCGGCTGCCTCTCCGCGGCCTCCGCGGGCCTCTGGAGGGCCTCCAGGGACCAGCGGCGGCCTCTCCGCGGCCTCCGCGAGCCTCTGGAGGCCCTCCAGGGACCAGCGGCGGCCTCTCCGCGGCCTCCGCGGGCCTCTGGAGGGCCTCCAGGGACCAGCGGCGGCCTCTCAGCGGCCTCCCCCACCGCTGCCGGGCCCCGCGCGTGGGCGGGGAAGGCGGCGAGTGAGGGAGCCAGCGTCCCTGCGCGTGCGCACACCGCCATGCGCATGCGCAGGGACGCTGGCTCCCTCACTCGCCGCCTTCCCCGCCCGCGCGCGCGGCCTGCCGGCTCCTCGCTGGCTATACCGGGACTTCTAATGGTCCCGGTATAGCCAGCCCGGGAGCTGGGAATTGGGGGCCAGAACCGGGAAAGTCCCGGGAGACCGGGACGGTCCGGCCACCCTATTTGGTGGCCACCCAGCTGCCTCTAGGAAGCCTGCAAGCAGGGCTTTCCCCCAATTTCCTCACTCTTTTGTAACTTTTTAAATTCATTCTAATTATTTTGTTGTTTTGAGATTGTTTCTTGCAACCTTCACCAGAACTACTTCCTTCAGTACAATAACTCATGGGAAACTTCGGTTTCTGTTTTTAGGATCTTATATAAATAAGAATAATAAGAGTAACTATATGTATTGTATCATTATTGGGGTTTGCCTCCAGAACCTCCAGAGAACAAAACCCAGACAACAGATACATCAAAACAGTGCACAAGTAATTTCAAATTATTTCATGTAGCATATAACTGTTAAATAATAGAAGCTTCCAGTAATAGTTAAACTAGAAAGAAATCCAGGTATTTCTATGCCTTACCCCCTACCAACTGAATGTTGCATGGCACCATCCTTTGAAAGAGTTAAACCTGTGCCTGGTTTTTAGGCACAGATTCTTATGCAAATAACATAGGGAGGCTGCTGCTCTTTGGAACTGTCCCAATTCCCATCTGCTTGCTTGCCTCACAAAATCCTTTGAACAAAGAATTGAGATAAAATCTGTCATTGTAACAAGATTAGCCACTGGCTTCATTCACAAGTCTGTTGGGATACCTCTATTGCCTTATAATCTATTATCTCTGTGAACCTTCCTTGGCTTTCAAATCTGTTTCTTGTACTTACTAAAGTTGCTAGGTAATTACTACTTTTATCCCCATTTAAGCAAGCTGATTATATAAATGTTAGACATTGGTAGGTCCTGGCATAATCTTAATCCTGTGACTTTGCTTTATGCTTGCCTACTAATGTGGAAGAGCTGAAATGTGCAATGTGGGATATTTTCCATAATAGCGACTCAAGGGACATGCAGAGGACACCACACACAAGCAAAGAAAGGGGAAGACTGACACATGTGATTCACTCTGCATTGTACTGATGCACTGCAGGTGCCAGGAAGAGAACAAAAAGCAAAAGAGAGAGAAGCAGGAAGGAGAGAGAGAAAAGGCTCCTAAAAGAGGGGGGGAAAGTTCAGCAAATGCCAAATGTTTCTTGATTCTAGTTAACTTGGAAAATAGGAAGTTTCTTGGGGGCAGACTTTTATGGGGTCATTTTCCCTATGAGGAAAGAATACTACTTCCAGTGTTTGTATAACTGTTTATATAAATTGGAGTTGGGGCAGCACACCTAGCTAAGCAGTATTAGAAATTAAAGCAGCAGCAGTTTCCCTGATCAGGGTCCTCTAAAGTTCCATCATGTTAGTTACCTGCAAAAACAAACAAACAAACAACAACAACAAAACTAAAAAAAAAATTGCCAGCTACTTCATTCTGACTGCCTAAACACTTGGAAATGTAGTATAGTCAGAAAGATATCCTGCCAGCTTTTCTGCTAGTGAAAGAAAAGGAGGCCCCTTTTGAATACCAAACAAACTACATCAAGGTTCATGTGAACAACATAGGGTGGTCCTTACACTGAGGAGAAACAGATGATACTGACCAGAAAAACAGGTAGGATCTAGCTCTTTTTATAGTATGAAACATGAATACTTGGAACTGAGATATGTTCAGAAGATATGTAGTATGCCTTGCTAACTAATCCCCTCCTTCCTTCCTTCCTTCCTTCCTTCCTTCCTTCCTTCCTTCCTTCCTTCCTTCCTTCCTTCCTTCCTTCCTTCCTTCCTTCCTTCCTTGTTCTGCATTTAGAAATATATATTTCATATTACGAAACTGTGAAACATTTTGTGTATTGATAAAATTTGTGTATTGATAAAATTTGGAGGTATTTTATCTGTGGATATGGAAGGTGTATGTCATGTAAATAAGTATTTCCAGGATGAGAGTACATGTTTATTTTAAAGATTCCCAAACACTGGTTTACCTCTCATTTTGCTTGCTGGTAATGAACAGGGTCCAGATTTTTCTGTGAACAGTTTATTCCCCAACAGTTCAAGACTGTTCAGCAGGTTATTTTTTGTGTATTCAAACTCTGAAGTACAATGCAGAATAATCAACAATATTTTCTGCCTGTGCATTCTCATACAGCCTGATGGGAGTCCACCCCCCCCCCCCTCCACAGAGCAATCATCAGTGTATACAGCTTGGCAGCCACTTGTACAAACAAAGAGCAAGCAGAACAGTAACTGTGCCAATGATTATAAACAAACAGTGGCATGTATCCTACCACTCCATTCAACAAAGCTAACACAAGTCTTCTTCAGTTAAAGTGGCTCTTCTTCCAGTGGAAGAGCCTCTTCTATTAAAGGAAAGCTCCTTCAGCTGTAGAAAGCCTTCGGGTTGCCCCCCCCCCGCCCCCACTGAAGTGGTAGGATACATGCTTTTGGGTTTGTTTGTTTTTTTAAATAGTCTTCCCAAATTAAGTTTCACCAGCCCAGCTACTGTACAACCACAAATCTATTTGGCACTCATTCAGTTCAGACAGCAGTCAAGCAAGAATATCCAAGGCTCAGCTATTAAGCAATGGCTGTTTTCAAGCATGGAACAGTTGCTTACTGAACTTGTGAATTTTGAGGCATCCCTAGTCCCTTTGGCAGTTATTTTTAACCTTTTGCAGGATAATGGTCTCAGTGTTTTTGTATGAAATCTGAGCAATTTCCTAATATTTTATTAAACTAAGCTGAAATTGGTGATAATAAACTTTTTAATGTATGCAATGCTTCAAGGTATTCGGAAGATAAAAGTAGATACATCATAATGATTTGGAATGAATTTCTTCTTGCATCGCACATACAGCAGCAAGAAATGTAACATCTTTTTACATTGAGCAGTAAGTATAAATACAATATCAGGTAGTACGTTTTGTATGTAGTTAGTAGTTTTTAAAAGTGACTAATATGAGATGATGTGTTGTTTGTGTATCTCAAAACTGGATGCTTTCACACGTGACTGTTTGCAGGTGGATTTTGCCATTCTTGCACAGTAAAAATCCAGTTGCAAAGTGTCTTATTGTGTGTGTGAACACACCCACTGTCATGTGTCAGTTATTACATATTAACAACCACTATTAATTCCCTAATATGAAAAAAAACTCTACCCACTTCAGGTTTTTATATGTCAAAATAACTTGCTTGTCAATCCTCTTTAAAATGTAATTGTTTCCTGTTTCCCTCCCCTAACAAAAGTTCTTCACAAGAGGGAGGAGATTCTGACAGGGTGAGATTTGTTACACAGAAATCCCTTTCTCCCTGGCCTATAGAAATCATGCATGAAACATGCCCCATAGGCATGCTAAATAAAATAGGCATGCTCTAATGCCTGTTGGTTTGGCTAACATCCAATTCACTAGCCTTGTAAGGGGAGCCATTTTTTCAGTGGATCATTCAGCTGATTGTTGACCTGTTTGCTGCTGTCCAGTGGGTTACTTTGTTATATTTCTTCCTAACAGTGCAGAACAGGGCTATCAGTTTTTCATGTGTGTGAAGTACCATCAGATTGTTGCCCTACAGGGTTTTCAAGGCACTTACACGCACACACAGAAACACACACACACACAGAGTTAAATCAGTCACAAATCATACATATGGCATAAATATGCACTATTATAAAATCCTGCTCTTCAATGTTCATCTAACAGGTCTCTAATGGCTGTCAATATGTTTTGATTGCCCCCCCCCCCAAAAAAAACCCTTGAAAACCTGCAGTGTTTTTGTGCATGCATGGGGGGGGGGGCTGTTGCAACATTTTTGAGACATTCGAATCCAACTTAAGAGATCCTATGATTGTCTTACATCTGATCATCACAGTCAAAACAAGGTAATTTTTACATATGCTCAACATGAAATTTGCTGTTTGCACCCTGTCTGCATCTGGCATGGAGATTTACAATCAATTAATCAAAGATGATTGCACAAATAAGTCTGTATTTACAGAGTGTTGTTTATACCAAATATATTGCTGCATTTGTGAATAATTTTATTCCATATAGTTCTTCCTATTTGCATGTTATCTACTGCTAGTGCAGCACAAGAGCGAGAATAGCAAGTAAACAGGAACAACGGCTGAAAACAGATGGCTGGCTCAAGGCTGCATCAAGCCACCCCAGAAGTGAGCCAGCTGGAAAAGGAGTGGCTGGGAGTCTCTGGACAGCCTGTGGCCCACCCCTGGAACAGGCATGGGCTGCATGCACCCTGGAGGAGCTTTCAGAGTGCTTGTGTGCCTGTCAGCCACTCCCCAGGTTTTCTCTGGCCATTCAGACAGGCAGGGAAGAACCTCAGAGCCACCTCTGAATTTAGGTACCACTTTCAAAGTGGTAGCTTTCTGAGGTGGCTTCAGTCCTGCTCAGGATGGGCTGTGTGCAGGACAGGGATGGCAGGCAGATGTGCATGTGTGTTCGCACTTTTTTGATCTGCCTGCCTGCCATCCCTAGGGCAGCTTAAACTGCCTGTCTGTTATCAGCCAATGAAAACTATACTTGATTTCCCTGGTGAATCCCAACTCCGCCAGGGAAGTTTGCAGGGTAACCTGGGAGCAGTCATTCGCTTTCAGCGTAAACCACTTTACAGAGTTGCTGTGAGAATAAAATGGAGCAGAGGAGAATGATATAAGCTGCTTTGGGTTTCCATAGTGGAGAAAGTTTGTGAAGTAACAATGAAGTAACAATGATAGCTGAAGATGAGGGCACATACAAGATTGGTGGGTGGGAGTAAGAGAAGGAAGCAGGGAAAGATGAGAATATGGCAGTCAGGAAGAAGGAAAGAGGAAATAGTGTGAAGGAGGGAATGCAGGGGGAAATGAGGTGCCCCCTGAAAGATATTGTGGGTTCCCCCACCACATAACTGGCCCAAGTGGCCAGCACTGTCAAATTGGGGCATATTTCCCCAGGGAGAGGCTGCATAGGAGATGGAAAGTTAAAAACAGGGGAGCGGATAAAGCTTGGTTGGCTGATTGGTGAGTGGGAAGGAGAAAAGGAAGCAGGACAAGGAGAGAAGTTATGAGGGCTTTCAAGGAAGTGAAAGAGAAAATAATGGCAAAGGAAAAATGAGATTCCACTGTAGGTCCTTGTAGGTCCCCTAGTTGTAAGAAATAATTTTTGGCAGCCAATGATGCTTTCTTCAGAGTGTTATATTCAATGGACAGACAGGTGGAATTTGTATGATAAATACCCCATAAGCTAACATCTCCCCCGTTTGGTTAAGAGTGGTGGACTCTAATCTGGAGAACTGGGTTTGATTCCCCACACCTCCACATAAAGCCATCTGGGTGACTTCGGATTAGTCACAGTTCTCTCAGCTCTACCTACCTCACAGGGTGCCTCTTGTGAGGAGAGGAAGGGAAGGAGATTGTCAGCTGTCCTGAGACTCTTTCAGGTAGTATAAAAGATGGGGTATAAAACCTCCTCCTCTTCTTTCTTCATAAGGGGTCTTGAAGAAGCTGCAGACCCATTGAAGAGGCATTTGTGTTTGTTTGTTTGTTTGTTTTTTACTTTTTTGTCAAATGTTTTGAAATCATCCTTGCATTCCCCCCCCCAAGTGTTTAACTAGAAAGCTTGAAAATTACAGTGTTTTTTGAAATAAACACTCATTTATAATGTAAAGGCTTTTCAAAATAAGCATTTGTGGACTGCTTTTCAGCTCTGAACATTATGGAAAGTTAGAGAACATGTGAAGTACTCTGCTAGGGATAGGGATACTTTAGAAATCTTCCCCATCTGAATGTTTTCCTGAATTTTGAAGTTTCAAAGAGGTTTTGTGCTTAAAGTGGAAGGAACACATTAGGTATATTTTATCATTCTACCTTTATTTCTGTTCTACGCTTATTTCTTTATTTCCAGATTGTATACAGAGTACCAGGTAAACAGTTTAATTCAGTACATATATTTGTCTGTCTTCTAAATTACTGATACATGCATGACAAAACATTACCAAATAGCTATCTTTAATCATAGATATTATTTAACCAAGATTTGTTTGGTTTATTATGGAACTGGTACACATTTGAACAGTGCACAAGTGTGCTTTGATAAAATCAGGAAGAGTAGACTGAAGAAAACTGCACAGCAATACAGGAATGAAACAGTATAAATCCACTCTTCATTGGTTATGGATTTGTGGAGTTAATGTTGAGCTGTGAAGTGCATGAACTTTAACATCAAGTCATCCACTGAATTCTGAAGCTATAATGAATATACAATTTCAAGCACTTTATTGGATTCATCCAGGACTCTAACATCACTTAGTATTCCACTGTTCATAGATACTTCATATTTTTACATGTTTCAGGTTATAACATAAATACTTTCTGTTTAATTAGTTCTTCTGTTTGTATAATGTTTCATGGGACCATGTTTGCAGGAGTTTTTCTTTCCCATACTTTGGATATATTTTCAATATCCATCAAAAGCAATCAATGCTCATTTAAGCAAGCATGTTCTAGCTATCAATGCTTATTAGAGGAACATTTTAGCAGTTAGCTATTTAAAAGTCTAAATAAAAGGTCATCTCCTCACTTTGTGCAGCCATTATACTAGAAATAGAATATCTGTCCCTATATACCAGTTAAAAATCTTAAAAATGCTTCCTATGAAATATCTGCAAGCCTGAGGTTGTGCTCACACAAGGGCCATAAA